>NC_057799.1:24952974-25266777 GCF_018294505.1 Triticum aestivum
CTGGGCGTGCGCCCGAACGGGGCGCGCCCGTAACCAGTCGCCCGCGCCCTGTATGGCCTCTGGGCCATTGACAAACGGGGCCCACGCCCTGAGAACGAAAATGAAAAAAAAAGATATAAAAAATAAATAAATAAAAATATTAATTAATTAATTAACTAACTAACTAAATTAAATAACTTAATTAATTGAGATTAATTAACCTAATCAATTAACTAAACTAATTAAACCTGCTTAGTTAGTCTTAGACAATGATAGTGGGACCCACATGTCAGTTTGACTAGGTCAACTGACTAGTAGACTGCTGACATCACCCTGACATCATGCTGACGTCATAATTGCATTTTCTAATTAAATTAATTCTGTTAATTCAAAAAATGAATTAAATATTTAAAAATTAATATAAAATAATCCGTAGCTCGGATGAAAATACTTTGTACATGAAAGTTGCTTAGAATGACGAGACGAATCCGAATACGTAGTCCGTTTGTCAGCCACACATCCCTAGCATAGAGAACATGGAACTTTTCCCCTTCGGTCCGTCTGTCCGAAAACGTCAAACACCGGGAATACTTTCCCGGATGTTTTCCCCTTCACCGGTATCACCTACTACCGCGTTAGGGCATACCTAGCACCATGTATTGCCTCGCTATGTTTTGTGATACTTTGTTTGCTCCGTATTTACTGTTTCTTCCCCCTCTTCTTCTCTGGTAGACCCCGAGACCGGTGCTGATGCCACCGAGTACGACTACGTCACCGACGACCCTTCTTCCTGTACAACAGAGCTTTCAGGCAAGCCCCCCCCCCCCTTGATCACCAGATATCGCCTATTCTTCTCTATACTGCTTGCATTAGAAGAGTGTAGCATGTTGCTGCTTTCGGTTAATCCTATTCTGCTGCATAGCCTATCATTGTTGCTACAGTTGTTACCCTTACCTGCTATCCTACTGCTTAGTATAGGATGCTAGTGTTCCATCAGTGGCCCTACACTCTTGTTCGTCTGCCATGCTATAATACTGGGCCGTGATCACTTCGGGAGGTGATCACGGGTATATACTATATACTTTATATACATGACACATGTGGTGACTAAAGTCGGGTCGGCTCGAGAAGTACCTGCAAGTGATTCTGAGGAGGGGGCTGAAAGGACAGGTGGCTCCGTCCCGGTAGAGGTGGGCCTGGGTTCCTGACGGCCCCCGACTGTTACTTTATGGCGGAGCGACGGGGCAGGTTGAGACCACCTAGGAGAGAGGTGGGCCTGGCCCTGGTCGGCGTTCGCGGATACATAACATGCTTAACGAGATCTTGGTATTTGATCTGAGTCTGGCCATTTGGTCTATACGCACTAACCAACTACGCGGGAACAGTTATGGGCACTCGATGTCGTGGTATCAGCCGAAGCTCTTCTTGACGTCAGCGACGGAGCGGCGCGCGCCGGATTGGACTGGAACGCCTGCTAGGCTAGGTCTGCTTCCGGCCACGTACGCAATGTGCAGGTGTGCAATGGGCGATGGGCCCAGACCCCTGCGCGCATAGGATTTAGACCGGCGTGCTGACCTCTCTGTTGAGCCTAGGTGGGGCTACGACGTGTTGATCTTCCGAGGCCGGGCATGACCCAGGAAAGTGTGTCCGGCCAAATGGGATCGAGCGTGTTGGGTTATGTGGTGCACCCCTGCAGGGAAGTTTATCTATTCGAATAGCCGTGTCCCTCGGTAAAAGCACGACCCGGAGTTGTACCTTGACCTTATGACAACTAGAACCGGATACTTAATAAAACACACCCTTCCAAGTGCCAGATATAACCCGGTGATCGCTCTCTAACAGGGCGACGAGGAGGGGATCGCCGGGTAGGATTATGCTATGCGATGCTACTTGCTGAACTTACCATCTACTCTCTTCTACATGCTTCAAGATGGAGGTGGCCAGAGGCGTAGTCTTCGACAGGACTAGCTATCCCCCCCTTATTCTGGCATTCTGCAGTTCAGTCCACCGATATGCCCCTTTACACATATACCCATGCATATGTAGTGTAGCTCCTTGCTTGTGAGTACTTTGGATGAGTACTCACGGTTGCTTTTCTCCCTCTTTTCCCCCTTTCCCCTTCTACCTGGTTGTCGCAACCACATGCCGGAGCCCAGGAGCCAGACGCCACCGTCGACGACGACTCCTACTACACCGGAGGTGCCTACTACTACGTGCAGCCCGCTGAGGACGACCAGGAGTAGTTAGGAGGATCCCAGGCAGGAGGCCTGCGCCTCTTTCGATCTGTATCCCCGTTTGTGCTAGCCTTCTTAAGGAAAACTTGTTTAACTTATGTCTGTAATCAGATATTGTTGCTTCCGCTGACTCGTCTATGATCGAGCACTTGTATTCGAGCCCTCGAGGCCCCTGGCTTGTATTATGATGCTTGTATGACTTTTTTTATTTTTAGAGTTGTGTTGTGATATCTTCCCGTGTGTCCCTGATCTTGATCGTACACGTTGCGTGTATGATTAGTGTACGGTCAAATCGGGGGCGTCACATCATCATTATTAGAGCATTGTCCCAAGTGAGGAAAGGATGATGGAAACTATGATTCCCCCACAAGTCGGGATGAGATTCTGGACTAAAAAAAGAGAAGGCCAAAAGAAAAAAAGGAAGGCCCATAAAAAAGAGAGAGAAAAATAAAAAATTGAGAGAAAAAGAGAGAAGGGACAATGCTACTATCCTTTTACCACACTTGTGCTTCAAAGTAGCACCATGACCTTCATGATAGAGAGTCTCCTATGTTGTCACCTTCATATACTAGTGGAATTCTTACATTATAGAACTTGGCTTGTATATTCCAATGATGGGCTTCCTCAAAATGCCCTAGGTCTTCGTGAGCAAGCGAGTTGGATGCACACCCACTTAGTTTCTTTGTGAGCTTTCATACACTTATAGCTCTAGTGTATCCGTTGCATGGCAATTCCTACTCACTCACATAGATATCTATTGATGGGCATCTCCATAGCCCATTGATATGCCTAGTTGATGTGAGACTATCTTCTCCTTTTTTTGTCTTCTCCACAACCACCATTCTATTCCACCTATAGTGCTATGTCCATGGCTCACGCTCATGTATTGCGTGAAGATTGAAAAAGTTTGAGAACATCAGAAGTATGAAACAATTGCTTGCCTTGTCATCGAGGTTGTGCATGATTTAAATATTTTGTGTGATGAGGATAGAGCATAGCCAGACTATATGATTTTGTAGGGATAGCTTTCTTTGGCCATGTTATTTTGAGAAGACATGATTACTTTGTTAGTATGCTCGAAGTATTATTATTTTTATGTCAATATTAATCTTTTGTCATGAATCTTATGGATCTGAAATTCTTGCCACAATAAAGAGAATTACATGGATAAATATGTTAGGTAGCATTCCACATCAAAAATTCTTTTTTTATCATTTACATACTCGAGGACGAGCAGGAATTAAGCTTGGGGATGCTGATACGTCTCCAACGTATCTATATTTTTTTATTGTTCCATGCTATTATATTATCTATTTTGGATGTTTGTGGGCTTTATTAAACACTTTTATATTATTTTTGGGACTAACCTATTAACCCAGAGCCCAGTGCCAGTTTCTGTTTTTTCCCTTGTTTCAGTGTTTCGCAGAAAAGGAATATCAAACGGAGTCCAAACGGAATGAAACCTTCGGGAGAGTTATTTTTGGAACGGAAGCAATCCAGGAGACTTGGAGTACACGTCAGGGAATCAACGAGGAGAGCACGAGGCAGGGGGCGCCTACCCCCCCCAGGCGCGCCCTCCACCCTCATGGGCCCCTCGTGCTACCCATGACCGACTTCGTTCGCCTATATATGTCCATATACCCTAAAAACATCGACGAACAGAATAGATCGCGATCCGGGCCCGCAAGCCTCTGTAGCCACCAAAAACCAATCGGGACCCTGTTCCAGCACCCTGCCGGAGGGGGGATCCCTCACCGGTGGCCATCTTCATCATCCCGGCGCTCTCCATGACGAGGAGGGAGTAGTTCACCCTCAGGGCTGAGGGTATGTACCAGTAGCTATGTGTTTGATCTCTCTCTCTCTCGTGTTCTTGATTTGGCATGATCTTGATGTATCGCGAGATTTTCTATTATAGTTGGATCTTATGATGTTTCTCCCCCTCTACTCTCTTGTAATGGATTGAGTTTTCCCTTCGAAGTTATCTTATCGGATTGAGTCTTTAAGGATTTGAGAACACTGGATGTATATCTTGCATGTGCTTATGTGTGGTAACAATGGGATATTCACGTGATATACTTGATGTATATTTTGGTGATCAACTTGCAGGTTCAGTGACCTTGTGAAATTATGCATAGGGGTTGGCACACGTTTTCGTCTTGACTCTCCGGTAGACTTTGGGGCACTCTTTGAAGTACTTTGTGTTGGTTGAATAGATGAATCTGAGATTGTTTGATGCATATCGTATAATCATACCCACGGATACTTGAGGTGACATTGGAGTATCTAGGTGACATTAGGGTTTTGGTTGATTTGTATCTTAAGGTGTTATTCTAGTACGAACTCTATGATAGATCGAACGGAAAGAATAGCTTCATGTTATTTTACTACGGACTCTTGAATAGATCCATCAGAAAGAATATTTGAGGTGGTTTCGTAACCTATAATAATCTCTTCGTTTGTTCTCCGCTATTAGTGACTTTGGAGTGACTCTTTGTTGCATGTTGAGGGATAGTTATATGACCCAATTATGTTATTATTATTGAGAGAACTTGCACTAGTGAAAGTATGAACCCTAGGCCTTGTTTCCTAGCATTGCAATACCGTTTACGATCACTTTTATCATTAGTTACCTTGCTGTTTTTATATTTTCAGATTACAAAAACCTATATCTACCATCCATATTGCACTTGTATCACCATCTCTTCGCCGAACTAGTGCACCTATACAATTTACCAATGTATTGGGTGTGTTGGGGACACAAGAGACTCTTTGTTATTTGGTTGCAGGGTTGTTTGAGAGAGACCATCTTCAACCTACGCCTCCCACGGATTGACAAACCTTAGGTCATCCACTTGAGGGAAATTTGCTACTGTCCTACAAACCTCTGCACTTGGAGGCCCAACAACGTCTACAAGAAGAAGGTTGCATAGTAGACATCATAATCCTTTTTCTTAATGTTCTTCGACGAGTCCAAGTAAAGAGCGTGGGAGTATCGGGGGTAGAGGATGATGAGGACGGCGCGCCCGCTGCTGCGCAAAATAAGTACACCTCAAATTAATTAGCCTCCACCGTGCAAATGAATGATTGAAATCGAAGGAAGGATATCCGCGCGGATGACTTACAGGGGATGATAAGGCACGAGAATCGCCTCCTTGTCCTTATTGGCGAGCATGAAATTGAGGATGTATTCCCTCGCGTATTCACGGTGCTCTGCGCAGACTCCCAAGAAGCCCTCGTGCATGATGTACGGGTCAGCGACACAGATATCAGGTATCTGCTCAACCCCGATGAGGTAGTTCATGTGCAAGGCATAAAGGCGGACAAACATAAAATCCAGCTTCTTCACGTGAAACATGTCGAAGATGTAATCAAATCGAAGGAAGAACTTATCCGCGGGGAATGTGTCGACGTACGACAATTGCCGCGGCACGTTAACCACGTAGAGTGGGTATCCTAGATTTTTCGAGGCGATGAGGCCTTTCTCTATCCGCAGCATATCGTCATGAAGTCTCCTTAGATCGCCAAATCTGGCCCCTAGCGCTGCTTCAGGTAGGATTTGTTCACCGGGGATATGCCATTTTGCCGCACCGGGGATATCACTACGGTCTTGAACCCGAGGCTGTTGAGGCGGTTGGATCATAGAAGCAGCTTTCTTGCCTTTCCTCGCTCTCTTCCTAGGCTTCTTTGCCAGAAGGGCATCTATAATACGTTGAGCCTCCGGAGGCGGCAATTCAGGCACCGAGTCATGACGCTCAAACCCTGAGTAGGCGCCAGTATTGAGATATTGTTGAGTGTCATCCTCATCCATGGCGACGTCATCTGCGACTAATGGAGCCTCTTCCTCACCCCGTCCGCTATCACCCAGCCCGACACCCGACTCTAATTGGGTAGGTTGGGTGTTGATGTTCATACTTGCTGAGGCTGCGTGCTCGTGGGTTGCTACCTCTTGAGCACTGCGTTTGTTTTCCCTTGAAGAGGAAAGGGTGATGCAGTAAAGTAGCGTAAGTATTTCCCTCAGTTTTTGAGAACCAAGGTATCAATCCAGTAGGAGGCCACAGTCAAGTCCCTCGTACCTACACAAACAAATAAGAACCTCGTAACCAACGCGATAAAGGGGTTGTCAATCCCTTCACGGTCACTTACGAGAGTGAGATTTGATAGAGATGATAAGATAATATTTTTGGTATTTTTATGATAAAGGCTAAAAGTAAAGAAAGAAAAATAAACGGTAATAGAAATAGCTTGTTGACGGGAGATTAATATGATGGAAAATAGACCGGGGGGCCATAGGTTTGACTAGTGGCTTCTCTCAAGATAGCATAAGTATTACGGTGGGTAAACGAATTACTGTCGAGCAATTGATAGAATTGAGCATAGTTATGAGAATATCTAGGTATGATCATGTATATAGGCATCACATCCATGACAAGTAGACCGAAACGATTTTGCAACTACTACTATTACTCCACACATCGACCGCTATCCAGCATGCATCTAGAGTATTAAGATCATAAGAACAGAGTAACGCTTTAAGCAAGATGACATGATGTAGAGGGATAAACTCATGCAATATGATATAAACCCCATCTTTTTATCCTCGATGGCAACAATACAATACGTGCCTTGCTGCCCCTGCTGTCACTGGGAAAGTACACCGCAAGATTGAACCCAAAGCTAAGCACTTCTCCCATTGCAAGAAAGATCAATCTAGTAGGCCAAACCAAACTGATAATGCGAAGAGACTTGCAAAGATAACCAATCATACATAAAAGAATTCAGAGGAGATTCAAATATTGTTCATAGATAATCTGGATCATAAACCCACAATTCATCGGATCTCGACAAACACACCGCAAAAGAAGATTACATCGAATAGATCTCCAAGAGAATCGAGGAGAACTTTGTATTGAGATCCAAAGAGAGAGAAGAAGCCATCTAGCTAATAACTATGGACCCGAAGGTCTGAGGTAAACTACTCACACATCATCGGAGAGGCTATGGTGTTGATGTAGAAGCCCTCCGTGATCGATGCCCCCTCCGGCAGGACGCCGGAAAAGGCCCCAAGATGGGATCTCGGGTACAGAAGGTTGCGGCGGTGGAATTAAGTTTTCCTGGTCGCTTCTGATGGTTTGGGGGTACGTAGGTATATATAGGAGGAAGAAGTAGGTCGGTGGAGCCACGAGGGGCCCACGAGGGTGGAGGGCGCACCCTGGGGGGTAGGCGCGCCCCCTGCCTCGTGGCCTCCTCGGTGATTTCTTGACGTCCACTCCAAGTCCTCTGGATCACATTTGTTCCAAAAATCATGTTCCCGAAGGTTTCATTCCGTTTGGACTCGTTTGATATTCCTTTCCTTCGAAACACTGAAATAGGCAAAAAAAATAGCAATTTGGGCTGGGCCTCCGGTTAATAGGTTAGTCCCAAAAATAATATAAAAGTGTATAAATAAGCCCATTAATCATCCAAAACAGAATATATACTAGCATGGAACAATCAAAAATTATAGATACGTTGGAGACGTATCAAGCATCCCCAAGCTTAATTCATGCTCGTCCTCAAGTAGGTAAATGATAAAAACAGAATTTTTGATGTGGAATGCTACCTAGCATATTCCTTAATGTAATTCTCTTATTTGTGGTATGAATATTCAGATCCAAAAGATTCAAGATAAACATTTAATATTGAAATAAAAAATAATAATACTTCAAGCATACTAACTAAGCAATCATGTCTTCTCAAAATAACATGGCCAAAGAAAGTTATCCCTACAAAAGCGTATAGTCTGGCTATGCTCTATCTTCATCACACAAAGTATTTAATCATACACAACCCCGATGACAAGCCAAGCAATTGTTTCATACTTTTGATGTTCTCAAACTTTTTCAATCTTCACACAATACATGAGCGTGAGCCATGGACATAGCACTATAGGTGGAATAGAATGGTGGTTGTGGAGAAGACAAAGAAGGAGAAGATTGTCTCACATCAACTAGGCATATCAACGGGCTATGGAGATGCCCATCAATAGATATCAATGTGAGTGAGTAGGAATTGCCATGCAACGGATGCACTAGAGCTATAAGTGTATGAAAGCTCAAAAAGAAACTAAGTGGGTGTGCATCCAACTCGCTTGCTCACGAAGACCTAGGGCATTTTGAGGAAGCCCATCATTGGAATATACAAGCCAAGTTCTATAATGTAAGATTCCCACTAGTATATGGAAGTGACAACATAGGAGACTCTCTATCATGAAGGTCATGGTGCTACTTCGAAGCACAAGTGTGGTAAAAGGATAGTAGCATTGTCCCTTCTCTCTTTTTCTCTCATTTTTTTTATTTGGGCCTTTTTTTATGGCCTCTTTTTTTGTCCGGAGTCTCATCCCGACTTGTGGGGGAATCATAGTCTCCATCATCCTTTCCTCACTTGGGAAAATGCTCTAATAATGATGATCATCACAATTTTATTTACTTACAACTCAATACTTATAACAAAAATATGACTCTATGTGAATGCCTCCGGCGGAGTACCGGGATATGCAATGAATCAAGAGTGACATGTATAAAAAATTATGAATGGTGGCTTTGCGGCCACAAATACAATGTCAACTACATGATCATGCAAAGCAATATGACAATGATGAAGCGTGTCATAGTAAACGGAGCGGTGGTAAGTTGCATGCCAATATATCTCGGAATGGCTATGGAAATGCCATAATAGGTAGGTATGGTGGCTGTTTTGAGAAAGGTATATGGTGGGTGTATGATACCGGCGAAAAGTGCGTGGTATTAGAGAGGTTAGCAATGGTGGAAGGGTGAGAGTGCGTATAATCCATGGACTCAACATTAGTCATAAAGAACTCATATACTTGTTGCAAAAATCTATTAGTTATAGAAACAAAGTATTAAGCGCATTCTCCTAGGGGGATAGATTGGTAGGAAAAGACCATCGCTCGTCCCCGACCGCCACTCACAAGGAAGACAATCAATAAATAAATCATGCTCCGACTTCATCACATAACGGTTCACCATACGTGCATGCTACGGGAATCACAAACTTTAACACAAGTATTTCTAAAATTCACAACTACTCAACTAGCATGACTCTAATATCACCATCTTCATATCTCAAAACAATTATCAAGCATCAAACTTCTCTTAGTATTCAACGCACTTATAAGAAAGTTTTTACTAATCTTGGATGCCTCTTACTTTAGGACTACCTTCTCAATTTAAGAAAATTACCATGCTGTTTTGTAGGACTCTCAAAATAATATAAGTGAAGCATGAGAGAACAATAGTTTCTATAAAACAAAACCACCTCCGTGCTCTAAAAGATATAAGTGAAGCACTAGAGCAAAACTATATAGCTCAAAAGATATAAGTGAAGCACATAGAGTATTCTAATAAATTCCGAATCATGTGTGTCTCTCTCAAAAGGAGTGTACAGCAAGGATGATTGTGGTAAACTAAAAAAAAGACTCAAATCATACAAGACGCTCCAAGAAAAACACTTATCATGTGGTGAATAAAAATATAGCTCCAAGTAAAGTTACCGATGGATGAAGACAAAAGAGGGGATGCCTTCCGGGGCATCCCCAAGCTTTGGCTTTTGGTATCCTTAGATTTACCTTGGGGTGCCTTGGGCATCCCCAAGCTTAGGCTCTTGCCACTCCTTGTTCCATAATCCATCAAATCCTTACCCAAAACATGAAAACTTCACAACATAAAACTTAATAGAAAATCTCGTGAGCTCCGTTAGCAAAAGAAAAAAAAACACCACTTCAAGGTACTGTAATGAACTCATTCTTTATTTATATTGGTGTAAACCTACTGTATTCCAACTTCTCTATGGTTTATAAACTCTTTTACTAGCCATAGATTCATCAAAATAAGCAAACAACACACGAAAAACAGAATTTGTCAAAAACTGAACAGTCTGTAGTAATCTGTAACTAACACAAACTTCTGGAACTCAGAAAAATCCACCAAAATAGGACGACCTAGATAATTTGTTTATTGATCTACTTCAATTGTAATCAGTATTTTATCATGTTCTGGTGATTTTTAACAATTGTTTTCGTGAACAGAAAGTTTCTGGAATTTTCAGCAAGATCAATTAACTATCATCCAAGAAGATCCTATAGGTTTAACTTGGCACAAACACTAATTAAAACACAAAAACAAATCTAACCAGAGGCTAAATCAAAGATTTATTCCTAAACAGAACCAAAAAGAAAAAAAACTAAAAAATAAAATTGGGTTGCTGATGTCTACTACACAACCTTCTTCTTGTAGACGTTGTTGGGCCTCCAAGTGCAGAGGTTTGTAGGACAGTAGCAAATTTCCCTCAAGTGGATGACCTAAGGTTTATCAATCCGTGGGAGGCGTAGGATGAAGATGGTCTCTCTCAAACAACCCTGCAACCAAATAACAAAGAGTCTCTTGTGTCCCCAACACACCCAATACAATGGTAAATTGTATAGGTGCACTAGTTCGGCGAAGAGATGGTGATACAAGTGTAATATGGATGATAGATATAGGTTTTTGTAATCTGAAAATATAAAAACAGCAAGGTAACTAATGATAAAAGTGAGTGTAAACGGTATTGCAATGCGTTGAAACAAGGCCTAGGGTTCATACTTTCACTAGTGCAAGTTCTCTCAACAGTAATAAAATAATTGGATCATATAACTATCCCTCAACATGCAACAAAGAGTCACTCCAAAGTCACTAATAGCGGAGAACAAACAAAGAGATTATGGTAAGGTACGAAACCACCTCAAAGTTATCCTTTGTGATCGATCTATTCAAGAGTCTGTAGTAAAATAACACGAAGCTATTCTTTCCGTTCAATCTATCATAGAGTTCGTACTAGAATAACACCTTAAGACACAAATCAACCAAAACCCTAATGTCCCCTAGATACTCCAATGTCACCTCAAGTATCCGCGGGTATGATTATACGATATGCATCACACAATCTCAGATTCATCTATTCAACCAACACAAAGAACTTCAAAGAGTGCCCCAAAGTTTCTACCGGAGAGTCAAGACGAAAACGTGTGCCAACCCCTGTGCATAGGTTCATGGGCGGAACCCGCAAGTTGATCACCAAAACATACATCAAATGGATCACGTGATATCCCATTGTCACCACAGATAAGCACGGCAAGACATACATCAAGTGTTCTCAAATCCTTAAAGACTCAATCCGATAAGATAACTTCAAAGGGAAAACTCAATCCAATACAAGAGAGTAGAGGGGGAGAAACATCATAAGATCCAACTATAATAGCAAAGCTCGCGATACATCAAGATCGTACCACCTCAAGAACATGAGAGAGAGAAATCAAACACATAGCTACTGGTACATACCCTCAGCCCTGAGGGTGAACTACTCCTTCCTCGTCATGGAGAGCGCCGGGATGATGAAGATTGCCACCGGTGAAGGATCCCCCCTTCGGTAGGGTGCCGGAACAGGGTCCCGATTGGTTTTTGGCTGCTACAGAGGCTTGCGGCGCCGGAACTCCCGATCTATTCTGTTCCGCGATGTTTTTAGGGTATATGGGAATATATAGGCGAAAGAAGTCGGTCAGGGGAGCCACGAGGGGCCCACGAGGGTGGAGGGCGCCCCCCTGCCTCGTGCCTTCCTCGTTGGTTCCCTGACGTGTACTCCAAGTCCCCTGGAGTGCTTCCGTTCCAAAATTAACTCTCCCGAAGGTTTCATTTCGTTTGGACTCCGTTTGATATTCCTTTTCTGCGAAACACTGAAACAAGGAAAAAAAATAGAAACTGGCACCGGGCTCTGGGTTAATAGGTAAGTCCCGAAAATAATATAAAAGTGCATAGTAAAGCCCATTAAACATCCAAGATGGATAATATAATAGCATGAATACTTCATAAGTTATAGATACGTTGGAGACGTATCAGCATCCCCAAGCTTAATTCCTGCTCGTCCTCGAGTAGGTAAATGATAAAAGAAAGAATTTATGAAGTGTGAATGCTAGCAGGTGCATCAGTTTGATCAAGGATAATTTCAATCACCTTTTCTAGCATCATTATATATCATAACAGTAGCTCATCTCATAAAACTTCTCATGATCAAGTAACAAGCTATTCACATGTTAAAGTATAGGTCATAAACTTTCTTGAAAACTAACAAACCGTGTTATTAGTCATCAAACAATTACAATTCATCTTATTTTCAGGAAGAGTCTATGTCAGAGCTTTGATTTAGCAAACTCCACATACTCAACTATCATTTAGTCTTTCACAATTGCTAACACTCACGCGATATTTATGGGTTCAAAGTTTTAATCAGACACAGAGAAAGATAGGGGCTTATAGATTCGCCTCCCAACCTTTTACCTCAAGGGTAATGTCAACAATAATAGTTCATGATGCCTTACATCCAATTGGATATATATATCAGAATCTTTCCAACACGAGGTGCTTGCCAAAGGATAAAATGAAAAAAGGAAAGGTGAAGATCACCATGACTCTTGCATAAAAGTAAAAGATAGGCCCTTCGCAGAGGGAAGCAGAGGTTGCCATGCGCTTTTATAGTTGGATGCACAAAATCTTAATGCGAGGGAACGTCACTTTATATTGCCACTTGTGATAGGGACCTTTATTATGCAGTCCGTCACTTTTATTTCTTCCATATCACAAGATCGTATAAAGCTTATTTTCTCCACACTAAAAGATCATACATATTTAGAGAGCAATTTTTATTGCATGCACCGATGACAACTTACTTGAAGGATCTTACTCAATCCATAGGTAGGTATGGTGGACTCTCATGGCAATACTGGTTTAAGGGATGTTTGGAAGCACAAGTAGTATCTCTACTTGGTGCAAGGAATTTGGCTAGCATGAGGGAGAAAGGCAAGCTCAACGTGTTGGGCGATCCATGACAATATACTTTATTTCGGATATAAGAAAACATAAGCCATTACGTTGTCTTCCTTGTCCAACGTCAACCTTTTATCATGTCATATTTTAATGAGTGCTCACAATTACAAAAGATGTCCAAGATAGTATATTTATATGTGAAATCTCTCTTCCTTCAATATTCTTTCATGAATTGTTCAAGTGACCAATACAATGTTTGCTAACCTTCAATAAATTTACCACCTCTACTTCTTATATGTGAAGTCATTACTCCCCATGGGATAAGCATATGAAACATATATAATTTCAGATTTATGATATTCAATTCATTCAACCATTTACTCATAGGATATAAGTGAAGCACACGAGTAAATGACAAACTACTCCAACAAGATATAAGTGAGGATCAATGAGTAGTTGAATAATTATGTAGCTATGTGAAGACTCTCTCTCATTTAAGAATTTCAGATCTTGGTATTTTATTCAAACAGCAAGCAAAACAAAAGAAAATAAAATGACGCTCCAAGCAAAACACATATCATGTGGTGAATAAAAATATAGCTCCAAGTAAAGTTACCGATGAACGAAGACGAAAGAGGGGATGCCTTCCGGGGCATCCCCAAGCTTAGGCTCTTGGTTGTCCTTGAATATTACCTTGCGGTGCCTTGGGAATCCCCAAGCTTAGGCTCTTTCCACTCCTTATTCCATAGTCCATCGAATCTTTACCCAAAATTTGAAAACTTCACAACACAAAACTTAACAGAAAATCTCGTGAGCTCCGTTAGCGAAAGAAAACAAAACACCACTTCAAGGTACTGTAATGAACTCATTCTTTATTTGTATTGGTGTTAAATCTACTGTATTCCAACTTCTCTATGGTTTATAAACTATTTTACTAGCCATAGATTCATCAAAATAAGCAAACAACACACGAAAAACAGAGTCTGTCAAAAACAGAACAGTCTGTAGTAATCTGTAACTAACACAAACTTCTGGAACTCAAACAAATTCTACCAAAATAGGAAGACCTAGATAATTTGATTATTGACCTGCTGCAATTGGAATCAGTATTTTATCACGTTCTGGTGATTTTAAAAAATTGTTTTCGTGAACTGAAAGTTTCTGTATTTTTCAGCAAGATCAAATAATTATCATCCAAGAAGATCCTATAGGTCTTACTTGGCACAAACACTAATTAAAACATAAAACCACATCTAACCAGAGGCTAGATGATTTATTTATTACTAAACAGGAACAAAAAGCAAGGAACAAAAATAAAAATTGGGTTGCCTCCCAACAAGCGCTAACGTTTAACGCCCCTAGCTAGGCATGATGATTTCAATGATGCTCACATAAAAGATAAGAATTGAAACATAAAAAGAGCATCATGAAGAATATGACTACCACATTTAAGTCTAACCCACTTCCTATGCATAGGGATTTTGTGAGCAAACAACTTATGGGAACAATAATCAACTAGCATAGGAAGGCAAAACAAGCATAACTTCAAAACTTTAAGCACATAGAGAGGAAACTTGATATTATTGCAATATGTAGAAGCATATGATCCTCTCTCATAATAATTTTCAGTAGCATCATGAATGAATTAAACCATATAACCGGCACATAAAGCATTCTTTTCATGATCTACTTCCGTAGAAATTTTACTACTCTCCACATAAGCAAAATACTTCTCATTCGGAATAGTGGGAGTATCATAAGAGACTTGAATACTATAAATTGTTTCCACATTAAAAGAGTAATGTTCAGAAAAAGGGTAATCATAATCATGGCAAGTTTTATAAATATAATCATCACTTCTTTTTATAGCATAAGTACCAACACAATAATCATCATAGATAGCAACTTTGTTCTCATCATAATCGATTGAAACCTCTTCCAAGATAGTGGAATCATTACTAAATAAAGTCATGACCTCTCCAAATCCACTTTCATAAATATTATAAGATTCAACACCCTCCAAAATAGTGGGATCATTACTTCCTAAATTGACACTCTTCCAAACCCATTTTCAGCAATATAATCATCATAAGTAGGAGGCATGCTATCATCATAACAAATTTTCATATCAAAACTTGGGAGGGTAAAAATATCATCTTCATTAAACATAGCGTCCCCAAGCTTGGGACAAACATTAATTTTAGCAAATATATTATGAAATATGTCATTCTCATCAAACATAGCTTCCCCAACCTTGGGCCTTTTAATATCATAAGCATAATCACTATCATCATTAATAGTATGGATAGGACCAATAGTATAGCAATTATCATCATCACGATGAGTAGTAGGAGCAACATCATTTGGGAGGGATACCTTTCTACCTTTGCTTCTCCGTCTTTTGTTTTTCTTCTTCACATTATGTGTGGGTTCAATCCTCTTTCTGGAGCTCCTTATTAATGAGATTGGTTGAATAGAAGGCTCCTCCTTGTTACCTGATTCATCATAAGTAATAATAGGAGAATATTGTTAAGTCTCTTCCCTTTCGTTAGTATTCTCTTCATCTTCTATTTGTTTTCTCTTCTTTATGTAATTGGCAATATAAGGATTTTCAATGCAATTCACCGCACAATACATATAAATTTCCTCTAGATCAAAATCAAGAAGTTTATAACGGGAAAATTCTGGAAGATAGTTAGTTGTACGTTTCATTTCTTCAAAACCCATAAGCAAACTAAGTTCATTATGATGTGCAAGGGAAATCAAGTCATCACAATTTTTGGACACGATTAGATCATGAAACAATTTGCATCGGATAGTTAAATGACCATGTTCATTGCAAAGTTCACAAGTACGGCTAAGAAAATTTAAATTTTCAACACAAACATCTAGCCTTTCTTGCAACCATTTAGTTTCTAAGTACTTATGCCTCTTACAAAATCTATCTTCCCTTTTTGGTATGTACTTGCAAACTCTATGCACTCCAAAAAAATCGACATGCTTATAAGAGATATTTTCGTCATGACTAGTGCAATCATCATTAGTACTATGGATATTCAAGGAGTTCATACTAACAACATTGCAATCATGCTCATCATTCAAAGATTTAGTGCCAAACATTTTAATGCATTCTTCTTCTAATACTTTGGCACAATTTTCCTTTCCATCATACTCACGAAAGATATTAAAAAGATGAAGCGTATGAGGCGAACTCAATTCCATTTTTTTGTAGTTTTCTTTTATAAACTAAACTAGTGCTAAAACAAGAAACAAAAAGATTCGATTGCAAGATCTAAAGATATACCTTCAAGCACTCACCTCCCCGGCAACAGCGCCAGAAAAGAGCTTGATGTCTACTACACAACCTTCTTCTTGTAGAGGTTGTTGGGCCTCCAAGTGCAGAGGTTTGTAGGACAGTAGCAAATTTCCCTCGAGTGGATGACCTAACGTTTATCAATCCGTGGGAGGCGTAGGATGAAGATGGTCTCTCGCAAACAACCCTGCAACCAAATAACAAAGAGTCTCTTGTGTCCCCAACACACACAATACAATGGTAAATTCTATAGGTGCACTAGTTCGGCGAAGAGATGGTGATACAAGTGTAATATGGATGATAGATATAGGTTTTTGTAATCTGAAAATATAAAAACAGCAAGGTAACTAATAATAAAAGTGAGCGTAAATGGTATTGCAATGCGTTGAAACAAGGCCTAGCCTGTGAGCCAGCGATAATTAGACCCGTTAGTTAGTAGGGACAACTTGAAGTAGGGACAACTTGAATACTCCGCCTGTGTCTAATCATCCACTCGACCAGCCAATGAAATGAATTGAGATGAAATTGATCGAAAGTTATCTCCCATAGAAGGAGCTATGTTTGCGAAGGGTTCATACTTTCACTAGTGCAAGTTCTCTCAACAGTAATAACAGAATTGGATCACATAACTATCCCTCAACATGCAACAAAGAGTCACTCCAAAGTCACTAATAGCGGAGAACAAACAAAGAGATTATGGTAGGGTACGAAACCACCTCAAAGTTATCCTTTCTGATCGATCTATTCAAGAGTCCGTAGTAAAATAACACGAAGCTATTCTTTCCATTCAATCTATCATAGAGTTCATACTAGAATGACAACTTAAGACACAAATCAACCAAAACCCTAATGTCACCTAGATACTCCAATGTCACCTCAAGTATCCGTGGGTATGATTATACGATATGCATCACACAATCTCAGATTCATCTATTCAACCAACACAAAGAACTTCAAAGAGTGCCCCAAAGTTTCTACCGGAGAGTCAAGACGAAAACGTGTGCCAACCCCTATGCATAGGTTCATGGGCGGAACCCGCAAGTTGATCACCAAAACATACATCATGTGGATCACGTGATATCCCATTTTCACCACAGATAAGCACGGCAAGACATACATCAAGTGTTCTCAAATCCTTAAAGACTCAATCCGATAAGATAACTTCAAAGGGAAAACTCAATCCATTACAAGAGAGTAGAGGGGGAGAAACATCATAAGATCCAACTATAATAGCAAAGCTCGCGATACATCAAGATCGTACCACCTCAAGAACATGAGAGAGAGAGAGAGAGATCAAACACATAGCTACTGCTACATACCCTCAGCCCCGAGGTTGAACTACTCCCTCCTAGTCATGGAGAGCGCCGGGATGATGAAGATGGCCACCGGTGAGGGATCCCCCCTCCGGCAGGGTGCCGGAACAGGGTCCCGATTGGTTTTTGGTGGCTACACAGGCTTGCGCGGCGGAACTCCCGATCTATTTTGTTCCGCGATGTTTTTAGGGTATATCGGAATATATAGGCGAAAGAACTCAGTCAGGGGTGCCACAAGGGGTCCACGAGGGTGGAGGGCGCGCCCAAGGGGGTGGGCGTGCCCCCTGCCTCGTGCCTTCCTCGTTGATTCCCTGACGTGTACTCCAAGTCCCCTGGATTGCTGCCGTTCCAAAAATAACTCTCCCGAAGGTTTCATTCCGTTTGGACTCCGTTTGATATTCCTTTTCTGCGAAACACTGAAACAAGGGAAAAAACAGAAACTGGCACTGGGCTCTGGGTTAATAGGTTAGTCCCAAAAATAATATAAAAGTGCATAGTAAAGCCCATTAAACATCCAAGATGGATAATATAATAGCATGAATACTTCATAAATTATATATACGTTGGAGACGTATGAGTTGCCTCCCAACAAGTGCTATCGTTTAACGCACCTAGCTAGGCATAAAAGCAAGGATAGATCTAGGTATTGCCATTTTTGGTAGGCAATCCATAAGTGGCTCTCATAATAGATTCATAAGGTAATTTAATCTTCTTTCTAGGGAAGTGTTCCATGCCTTTCCTTAAAGGAAATTGGAATCTAATATTCTCTTCCTTCATATCAGTAATTGCACCAATCGTTCTAAGGATGGGTCTACCAAGAATAATAGGACATGAAGGATTACAATCTATATCAAGAACAATAAAATCTGCGGGCACATAGTTCCTATTTGCAACAATAAGAACATCATTAATTCTTCCCATTGGTTTCTTAATAGTGGAATCCGCAAGGTGTAAGTTTAAAGAGCAATCATCAAATTCGCGGAAACCTAACAAATCACACAAAGTTTTGGGAATCGTGGAAACACTAGCACCCAAATCACACAAAGCATAGCATTCATGATCTTTAATTTATATTTTATAGTAGGTTCCCACTCATCATAAAGTTTTCTAGGGATAGAAACTTCCAACTCAGGTTTTTCTTCATAAGATTGCATTAAAGCATCAATGATATGTTTAGTAAAAGCTTTATTTTGACTATAAGCATGAGGAGAATTTAGCACGGATTGCAACAAGGAAATACACTCTATCAAAGAGCAATTATCATAATTAAATTCCTTGAAATCGAACATAGTGGGTTCATTGATATCTAAAGTTTTGACCTCTTCAATCCCACATTTACCAATTTTTGCATCAAGATCTAAAAACTCCGAATTTTTGGGACGCCTTCTAACTAAAGTTGACTCATCTCCAGTCCCATCATTATCAAGATTCATATTGCAAAACAAAGGTTTAATAGGGGAAACATCAATAACTTTTAGATCTTCATCTTTATTCTCATAAAAATTAGAAGAACACGCTTTCACAAAGCAATCTTCTTACCACGCATCCTAGCGGTTCTTTCTTTGCACTCATCAATGGAAATTCTCATAGCTTTGAGAGACTCATTGATATCATACTTAGGTGTAATAGATCTAAGTTTCAAAGAATCAACATCAAGAGAGATTCTATCCACGTTCCTAGCCAATTCGTCAACTTTAAGCAATTTTTCTTCAAGCAAAGCATTGAAATTATTTTGAGAAATCATAAATTCTTTAACACTAGTCTCAAATTCAGAGGGCATCTTATTAAAATTTCCATAAGAGTTGTTGCAGGAATTACCATAATTATTAGAGAAATTACTAGGGAACGGTCTAGGATTAAAATTTCCTCCATACGCGTTGTTACCAAAATTATTCCTACCAACAAAATTCACATCCATAGATTCATTATTATTCTCAATCAAGGTAGACAAGGGCATATCATTAGGATCAGAAGAAACACTCTTATTAGCAAACAATTTCATAAGTTCATCCATCTTTCCACTAAAAACATTAATTTCTTCTATCGCATGCACCTTTTTACTAGTAGATCCTTCGGTGTGCCATTGAGAATAATTGACCATAATATTATCGAGGAGTTTAGTAGCTTCTCCTAAAGTGATTTCCATAAAAGTACCTCCCGCGGCCGAATCTAAAAGATTTCTAGAAGCAAAGTTCAATCCGGCATAAAAAATTTGTATAATCATCCATAAATTCAAACAATGAGTAGGGCAATTACGTATCATTAATTTCATTCTCTCCCAGGCTTGTGCAACATGTTCATGATCAAGTTGCTTAAAATTCGTAATATCGTTACTAAGAGAGATGATCTTAGCGGGAGGAAAATACTTAGAGATAAAAGTATATTTGCACTTATTCCAAGAATCAATACTATTTTTAGGCAAAGACGAAAACCAGGTTTTAGCACGATCTCTAAGCAAAAAGGGAAATATCTTCGATTTAACAATATCATTGTCCACATCTTTCTTGTTTTGCATATCACATAAATCAACAAAGCTATTTAGATGGGTAGCGGCATCTTCACTAGGAAGGCCGGCGAATTGATCTTTCATGACAAGATTCAGCAAAGCAGCATTTATTTCACAAGATTCAGCATCAGTAAGAGGAGCAATCGGAGTGCTAAGAAAATCATTGCTTTCGTATTGGCAAAGTCACACAATTTAGTGTTGTCTTGAGCCATCGTGACAAGCAAGCAATCAAACACACGAGCAAACAAAAAGCAAGCGGAAAAAAGAAGACGTACGGAAAAAGAGGGCGAATAAAACGGCAAGGGTGAAGTGGGGGAGAGGAAAACGAGAGGCAAATGGCAAATAATGTAATGCGAGGGATAGGAGTTTGTGATGGGTACTTGGTATGTCTTGACTTGTGCGTAGACTCCCCGGTAACGGCGCCAGAAATGGCTAGTTGCTGGGAATCAAATCTTAACTTGACTTGGCGTAAGCCTCCCCGGCAACGGCGCCAGAAATCCTTCTTGCTACCTCTTGAGCACTGCGTTGGTTTTCCCTTGAAGAGGAAAGGGTGATGCAGTAAACTAGCGTAAGTATTTCCCTCAGTTTTTGAGAACCAAGGTATCAATCCAGTAGGAGGCCACAGTCAAGTCCCTTGTACCTACACAAACAAATAAGAACCTCGCAAACAACGCGATAAAGGGGTTGTCAATCCCTTCACGGCCACTTACGAGAGTGAGATCTGATAGAGATGATAACATAATATTTTTGGTATTTTTATGATTAAGACTAAAAGTAAAGAAAGCAAAATAACCGGTAATAGAAATAGCTTGTTGACGGGAGATTAATATGATGGAAAATAGACCCGGGGCCCATAGGTTTCAGTAGTGGCTTCTCTCAAGATAGCATAAGTATTACGGTGGGTAAACGAATTACTGTTGAGCAATTGATAGAATTGAGCATAGTTATGAGAATATCTAGGTATGATCATGTATATAGGCATCACGTCCGTCACAAGTAGTCCGAAACGATTCTGCATCTACTACTATTACCCCACACATCGACCGCTATCCAGCATGCATCTAGAGTATTAAGTTCATAAGAACAGAGTAACGCTTTAAGCAAGATGACATGATGTAGAGGGATAAACTCATGCAATATGATATAAACCTTATCTTTTTATCCTCGATGGCAACAATACAATACGTGCCTTGCTGCCCCTGCTGTCACTGGGAAAGTACACCGCAAGATTGAACCCAAAGCTAAGCACTTCTCCATAGATAATCTGGATCATAAACCCACAATTCATCGGATCTCGACAAACACACTGCAAAAGAAGATTACATCGAATAGATCTCTAAGAGAATCAAGGAGAACTTTGTATTAAGATCCAAAGAGAGATAAGAAGCCATCTAGCTAATAATTATGGACCCGAAGGTCTGAGGTTAACTACTCACACATCATCGGAGAGGCTATGGTGTTGATGTAGAAGCCCTCCGTGATCGGTGCCCCCTCCGGCAGGACGGCGGAAAAGGCCCCAAGATGGGATCTCATGTGTACAGAAGGTTGCGGCGGTGGAATTAGGTTTTCGTGGTCGCTTTTGATGGTTTGGGGGTACGTAGGTATATATAGGAGGAAGAAGTAGGTCGGTGGAGCCACGAGGGGCCCACGAGGGTGGAGGGCGTGCCCTGGGGGGTATGCGCGCCCCCCTGCCTCGTGGCATCCTCGGTGATTTCTTGACGTCCACTCCAAGTCCTCTGGATCACGTTTGTTCGAAAAATCACGTTCCCGAAGGTTTCATTCCGTTTGGACTCCGTTTGATATTCCTTTCCTTCGAAACACTGAAATAGGCAAAAAAACAGAAATTTGGGCTGGGCCTCCGGTTAATAGGTTAGTCCCAAAAATAATATAAAAGTGTATAAATAAGCCCATTAATCATCCAAAACAGAATATATACTAGCATGGAACAATCAAAAATTATAGATATGTTGGAGACGTATCATGGGTGTGCTCCCGGCCGCCTCCAGACAAAGCAGATTCTTTGGCCACAACAGGACCCACCCATTGCAATCAGCAAGCCACCGCGGGGTGTCTTCGTCATCCCCCTAGTACCAAAGGAGCCAAATTCTTGTGGCCCGGTGAAAGATCGTGGATGTTGCCTAGAGGGGGTGAATAGGCGCTTTAAAATAATTACGGTTGAGGCTTGAACAAATGCGGAATAAACCTAGAGGTTAATTTGTCAAGCACAAAACCTACAACAACTAGGCTCACCTATGTGCACCAACAACTTATGTGAAGCAAGAAAAACTACTAAGTGATAGCAAGATATATGACAAGAAACAATATGGCTATCACAAAGTAAAGTGCATAAGTAAAGGGTTCGGGTAAGAGATAACCGAGGCACGCGGAGACGACGATGTATCCCGAAGTTCACACCCTTGTGGATGCTAATCTCCGTTTGGAGCGGTGTGGAGGCACAATGCTCCCCAAGAAGCCACTAGGGCCACCGTAATCTCCTCACGCCCTCGCACAATGCAAGATGCCGTGATTCCACTAAGGGACCCTTGAGGGCGGTCACCGAACCCGTACAAATGGCAACCCTTGGGGGCGGTCACCGAACCCGTACACTTTGGCAACCCTTGGGGGCGTTCACCGGAACCCGTCAAATTGCTCGGGGCGATCTCCACAACCTAATTGGAGACCCCGACGCTTGCCCGGAGCTTTACACCACAATGATTGAGCTCCGAACACCACCAACCGTCTAGGGCGCCCAAGCACCCAAGAGGAACAAGCTCAAGGGCACCAAGCACCCAAGAGTAATAAACTTCTCAACTTGTAACTTCCACGTATCACCGTGGAGAACTCAAACCGATGCACCAAATGCAATGGCAAGGGCACACGGAGTGCCCAAGTCCTTCTCTCTCAAATCCCACCGAAGCAACTAATGCTAAGGAGGAAAAAGAGAGGAAGAACAAGAAGGAGAACACCAGGAACTCCAAGATCTAGATCCAAGGGGTTCCCCTCACATAGAGGAGAAAGTGATTGGTGGAAATTTGGATCTAGATCTCCTCTCTCTGTTCCCTCAAAAACTAGCAAGAATCCATGGAGGGATTGAGAGTTAGCAAGCTCGAAGAAGGTCAACAATGGGGGAAGAACACGAGCTAAAAAGATAAGGTTCATTGGGGAAGAAGACCTCCTTATATAGTGGGGGGAACAATCCAACCGTTACCCCCCACACCAGCCCCGCAAAGAGCGGTACTACCGCTTGGCCAGCGGTACTACCGCTCCCCCCCCTCGCGGTACTGCCGCTGGGGCCAGAGCGGTACTACCGCGGTGGTCAGGGCGGTACTACCGCATACGAGCAGTACTACGCCCCCACTGCCGCGGCTAGTACCGTAAAACTCGACACGAAAAAAGACCCCTCGAATCGAGGCGGTACTAGCACGAGACCGCAGCGGTACTACGGCTGGGGGCTACCAGTGGTACTACCGCTCTGGAGCGGTACTACCGCTCTAGAGCGGTACTAGCGCTTGTAGCACCCAAGCGGTACTACCGCTCCAGCCCGCGGTACTACCGCTGGGACCAAAACTGCCATAACTTCTGCATATGAGCTCCGAATTGAGCAAACTCAAGCTTGTTGGATACAAGACAACGAGTAGCATCAAAACAGCGAGGAGTGAAACCTCCAACCGAGAAGAACCGGCATAACCTTCCAACATCGAAAACATCATAGAAGATGCGAGTGAACTCCGTTTTCGATGAACTCGAGCTTGTCATCAAGATGACCATAAGCTCCAGAACTTACAAAGAGAAAAACCAAACAAGAACCAAGAAAGATGATGCAAGGATGCAATGGTTTGAGCTCTCTACGAATGATACGATCAAGCTACTCATCGAGAGCCCCCCTTGATAGTACGGCAATCGATCCTATAACCCGGTCTCCCAACTACCATCATGAGACCGGTAAAATAGAAAACCTATCAAGGGCAAACCTTTGCCTTGCACATGGTCCACTTGAGCTAGATGATGACGATCTTGACTCCCTCAAGTTGGACCACCTTTCTTGGTTGCGTTGGCTCGATGAAGACTAGTTGATTGCTCCCCCATACTCCACTATGGGTGAGCCACTCTCCCGCACATCTTCACAAGTTCATTGTCACCACAATGGACGGCAAGCTTCAAGCATTTGATCTCTTCATGATGCTTCACTTGAACTTGCACACCGCAACCTAACCCCACAAAGAACTCTCACAAAGATCATGGGTTAGTACACAAAGCGTAATTGACAATGCTTACCACACCCTGGGATCGCTTGATCCCTCTCGGTACATCTTCTACGCCTTGTGAGTTGATCAAGTTGATTCACTCTTGACTTAGTCTAGATCAACCATGAATCTTTTCAACTCTCTTCATTTGGATGATGTCTTGAAGATATACATGAATGATCACACAATCTTCTTCTCCAAGACATGCTTGCAATAAGCTCAACTCTCACATGACCAATCTTTGGATAATTTCTTCATAACACCTTGGTCACCACATAAACTCCTTGAAACCAACACATGAACTTCAAGAAATGCCTATGGACAAATCCTTCAAATATAACTCAAGGCAACCATTAGTCCATAGAGATTGTCATCAATTACCAAAACCAAACATGGGGGCACCGCATGTTCTTTCACCCGGTTTGACCCTGGCCACGGAAACCTTGAAAATGTCCGGGGGGATCGGCCGGCCGTGGAACAATGGTTCCTTCGGCTTCATTATCGTCGCCTTCCCCACGTCCACCTTCAGGTCGCCGATGGTGTACAATATGGTGCATGGGGTTACGTCGGCCTTCAAAGACATGCTGCGACGTGAGACATCTGAAAGGCAACGGAAACGAGAGATTATACATTTATTGAAGAGGGCCGGTGTGACAGATACCGTGAGGGCGTGATACGTCTCCAACGTATCTATAATTTTTTATTGCTCCATGCTATATTATCTACTGTTTTGGACATTATTGGGCTTTATTATTCACTTTTATATTATTGTTGGGACTAACTTATTAACCGGAGGCCCAGCCCAGAATTGTTGTTTTTTGCCTATTTCGGAGTTTCGCAGAAAAGGAATATCAAACGGAGTCCAAACGGAATGAAACCTTCGGGAACGTGATTTTCAGAATGAATAAGATCCAGGAGACTTGGACCCTACATCAAGAAATAAAGGAGGAGGCCACGAGGTAGGGGGCGCGCCTACTCCCCCCCCCCCCCAGGGCGCGCCCTCCACCCCCGTAGGCCCCCTGCTGCTCCACCGACGTACTCCTTCCTCCTATATATACCTATGTACCCCCAAACGATCAGATACGGAGCCAAAAACCTAATTCCACCACCGCAACCTTCTGTACCCACGAGATCCCATCTTGGGGCCTGTTCCGGAGCTCCGCCGGAGGGGGCATCGATCACGGAGGGCTTCTACATCAACACCATAGCCCCTCCGATGAAGTGTGAGTAGTTTACCTCAGACCTTCGGGTCCATAGTTATTAGCTCGATGGCTTCTTCTCTCTTTTTGGATCTCAATACAATGTTCTCCCCCTCTCTCGTGGAGATCTATTCGATGTAATCTTCTTTTGCGGTGTGTTTGTTGAGACCGATGAATTGTGGGTTTATGATCAAGTTTATCTATGAACAATATTTGAATCTTCTCTGAATTCTTTTATGTATGATTGGTTATCTTTGCAAGTCTCTTCGAATTATCAGTTTGGTTTGGCCTACTAGATTGATCTTTCTTGCAATGGGAGAAGTGCTTAGCTTTGGGTTCAATCTTGCGGTGTCCTTTCCCAGTGACAGTAGGGGCAGCAAGGCACGTATTGTATTGTTGCCATCGAGGATAACAAGATGGGGTTTTTATCATATTGCATGAATTTATCCATCTACATCATGTCATCTTGCTTAAGGCGTTACTCTGTTTTTATGAACTTAATACTCTAGATGCATGCTGGATAGTGGTCGATGAGTGGAGTAATAGTAGTAGATGCAGGCAGGAGTCGGTCTACTTGTCTCGGACGTGATGCCTATATACATGATCATACCTAGATATTCTCATAACTATGCTCAATTTTGTCAATTGCTCAACAGTAATTTCTTCACCCACCGTAAAATACTTATGCTCTCGAGAGAAGCCACTAGTGAAACCTATGGCCCCCGGGTCTATCTTCATCATATTAATCTTCCATTACTCAGTTATTTCCTTTTCTTTTTACTTTTCTTTTATTTTACTTTGCATCTTTATCACAAAAATACCAAAAATATTATCCTATCATATCTATCAGATCTCACTCTCATAAGTGGCCGTGTAGGGATTGACAACCCCTTATCGTGTTGGTTGCGAGTATTTATTTGTTTTGTGTAGGTGCGAGGGAATCGCGCGTAGCCCCCTACTGGATTGATACCTTGGATCTCAAAAACTGAGGGAAATACTTACGCTACTTTGCTGCATCACCTTTTCCTCTTCAAGGGAAAACCAACGCAGTGCTTAAGAGGTAGCAAGAAGGATTTCTGGCGCCGTTGCCGGGGAGGTCTACGCAAAAGTCAACATACCAAGTACCCATCACAAACCCTTATCTCCCGCATTACATTATTTGCCATTTGCCTCTCGTTTTCCTCTCCCCAACTTCACCCTTGCCGTTTTATTCGCCCTCTCTTTTCCGTTTGCCTCTTTTTCGCTTGCTTTTTGTTTGCTCGTGTGTTGGATTGCTTGTTTGTCATGATGGCTCAAGATAATACCAAATTATGTGACTTTACCAATACCAACAATAATGATTTCCTTAGCACTCCGATTGCTCCTCTTACCAATACTGAATCTTGTGAAATCAATGCTGCTTTGCTGAATCTTGTCATGAAAGATCAATTCGCCGGCCTTCCTAGTGAAGTTGCCGCTACTCATCTAAATAGCTTCGTTGATTTGTGTGATATGCAAAAGAAGAAGGATGTGGACAATGATATTATTAAACTGAAGCTATTTCCCTTTTCGCTTAGAGATCGTGCTAAAGCTTGGTTTTTGTCTTTGCCTAAAAATAGTATTGATTCATGGAATAAGTGCAAAGATGCTTTTATCTCTAAGTATTTTCCTCCCGCTAAGATCATCTCTCTTTGAAATGATATTATGAATTTTAAGCAACTTGATCATGAACATGTTGCACAAGCTTGGGAGAGGATGAAATTAATGATACGTAATTGCCGTACTCATGGTTTGAATTTGTGGATGATTATACAAAAAATTTATGCCGGATTGAATTTTGCTTCTAGAAATCTTTTAGATTCGGCCGCGGGAGGCACTTTTATGGAAATCACTTTAGGAGAAGCTACTAAACTCCTAGATAATATTATGGTTAATTATTCTCAATGGCACACTGAAAGATCTACTAATAAAAAAGTGCATGCGATAGAAAAAATTAATGTTTTGAGTGAAAAGATGGATAAACTTATGAAATTATTTGTTACTAAGAGTGTTTCTTCTGATCCTAATGATATGCCTTTGTCTACTTTGATTGAGAATAATAATGAATCTATGGATGTGAATTTTGTTGGTAGGAACAATTTTGGTAACAACGCGTATAGAGGAAACTTTAATCCTAGGCCTTATCCTAGTAATTCCTCTAATAATTATGGTAATTCCTACAGCAACTCTTATGGAAATTTTAATAAGATGCCCTCTGAATTTGAGACTAGTGTTAAAGAGTTTATGAATTCACAAAAGAATTTCAATGCTTTGCTTGAAGAGAAATTGCTTAAAGTTGATGAATTGGCTAGGAACGTTGATAGAATTTCTCTTGATATTGATTCTTTAAAACTTAGATTTATTACTCCTAAGCATGATATCAATGAGTCTCTCAAAGCCATGAGAATTTCCATTCATGAGTGCAAAGAAAGAACCGCTAGGATGCGTGCTAAGAAAGATTGCCTTATGAAAGCGTGTTCTTCAAATTTCTATGAAAATAAAGATGAAGATCTAAATGTTATTGATGTGTCTCCTAGTAAATGCTTGTTTTGCAATATGAATCTTGATAATGATGAGACTGAATATGATCCACCTTTACCTAGAAGGTGTTCCAAAAATTCGGAGTTTTTAGATCTTGATGCTAAAATTGATAAAAGTGGGATTGAAGAAATCAAAACATTAGATGTTAATAAACCCACTATTTTGGATTTCAAGGAATTTAATTATGATAATTTCTCTTTGATAGATTGTATTTCCTTGTTGCAATCCATGCTAAATTCTCCTCATGCTTATAGTCAAAATAAAGCTTTTACCAAACATATCGTTGATGCTTTGATGCAATCTTATGAAGAAAAACTTGAGTTGGAAGTTTCTATTCCTAGAAAACTTTATGATGAGTGGGAACCTACTATTAAAATTAAGATTATGGATCATGAGTTCTATGCTTTATGTGATTTGGGTGCTAGTGTTTCCACTATTCCCAAAACTTTGTGCGATTTGCTAGATTTCCGTGATTTTGATGATTGCTCTCTAAACTTGCACCTTGCGGATTCCACTATTAAGAAACCTATGGGAAGAATTAATGATGTTATTATTGTTGCAAATAGGAACTATGTGCCCGTAGATTTTATTGTTCTTGATATAGATTGTAATCATTCATGTCCTATTATTCTTGGTAGACCTTTCCTTAGAACGATTGGTGCAATTATTGATATGAAGGAAGGGAATATTAGTTTCCAATTTCCATTAAAGAAAGGCATGGAACACTTCCCTAGGAATAAAATAAAATTACCATATGAATCTATCATGAGAGCCACTTATGGATTGCCTACCAAAGATGGCAATACCTAGATCTATCCTTGCTTTTGTTGGGAGGCAACCCAATTTTGTTTTTAGTTTTTTTGCTTTTTGCTTCTATTTAGGAATAAATATTTGTTCTAGCATCTGGTTATATGTGTTTTTATGTTTTAATTAGTGTTTGTGCCAAATTAAACCTATAGGATCTTCTTGGATGATAGTTATTTGATCTTGCTGTAATTTCTAGAAACTTTCTGTTCATGAAAATAATTGTTAAAAATCACCAGAACGTGATAAAATACTGATTCCAATTGCTGCTCATCAATAGACAAATTTTCTAGATCGTCCTATTTTGGCTGATTTTTTGGAGTTCCAGAAGTTTGTGTTAGTTACAGATTACTACAGACTGTTCTGTTTTTGACAGATTCTGTTTTTCCTGTGTTGTTTGCTTATTTTGATGAATCTATGGCTAGTAAAATAGTTTATAAACCATAGAGAAGTTGGAATACAGTAGGTTTAACACCAATATAAATAAATAATGAGTTCATTACAGTACCTTGAATTGGTCTTTTGTTTTCTTTCGCTAACGGAGCTCGCGAGATTTTCTGTTGAGTTTTGTGTTGTGAAGTTTTCGAGTTTTGGGTGAAAGATTAGATGGATTATGGAACAAGGAGTGGCAAGAGCCTAAGCTTGGGGATGCCCATGGCACCCCCAAGATAATCTAAGTACACCAAAAAGCCAAAGCTTGGGGATGCCCCGGAAGGCATCCCCTCTTTCGTCTACTTCCATCTGTAATTTTACTTCGAGCTATATTTTTATTCACCACGTGATATGTGTTTTGCTTGGAGCGTCTTGTATGATTTGAGTCTTTGCTTTTTAGTTTACCACAATCATCCTTGCTGTACACACCTTTTGAGAGAGCCATACATGATTTGGAATTTGTTAGAATACTCTATGTGCTTCGCTTATATCTTTTGAGTTATATAGTTTTGCTCTAGTGCTTCACTTATATCTTTTAGAGCACGGTGGTGGATTTGTTTTATAGAAACTATTGATCTCTCATGCTTCACTTAGATTATTTTGAGAGTCTTTGCATGGTAATTTGCTTAAATAATCCTAATATGCTTGGTATTGAAGAGTAGTAAAAACTTTCTTATGAGTGTGTTGAATACTAAGAAAAGTTTGATGCCTGATAATTGTTTTGAGATATAAAGATGGTGATATTAGAGTCATGCTAATTGAGTAGTTGTGAATTTTAGAGATACTTGAGTTAAAGTTTGTGATTCCTGTAGCATACACGTATGGTGAACCGTTATGTGATGAAGTCGGAGCATAATTTATTTATTGATTGTCTTCCTTATGAGTGGCGGTCGGGGACGAGCGATGGTCTTTTCCTACCAATCTATCCCCCTAGAAGCATGCGCGTAATACTTTGCTTTGATAACTTGTAGATTTTTGCAATAAGTATATGAGTTCTTTATGACTAATGTTGAGTCCATGGATTATACGCACTTTTCCTCCTTCCACCATTGCTAGCCTCTCTAATACCACGCACTTTTCGCCGGTATCATACACCCACCATAAACCTTCCTCAAAACAGCCACCATACCTACCTATCATGGCATTTCCATAGGCATTCCGAGATATATTTCCATGCAACTTTCCACTGTTCCGTTTATTATGACACGCTCCATCATTGTCATATTGCCTTGCATGATCATGTAGTTGACATCGTATTTGTGGCAAAGCCACCGTTCATAATTCTTTCATACATGTCACTCTTGATTCATTGCATATCCCGGTACACCGCCGGAGGCATTCATATAGAGTCATATTTTGTTCAAAGTATCGAGTTGTAATTGTTGAGTTGTAAGAAAATAGAGGTGTGATGATCTTCATTTTTTAGAGCATTGTCCCAAGTGAGTTAAAGGATGATGGAGACTATGACTCCCCCACAAGTCAGGATGAGACTCCGGACGAAAAAAATAAAATAAAAAAAAGGAGGCCATAAAAAAAGAAGAAAAGGCCCAAATAAAAAAAGAGAAAAAAATGAGAGAAAAAGAGAGAAGGGACAATGTTACTATCCTTTTACCACACTCTTGCTGCAAAGTAGCACCATGATCTTCATGATAGAGAGTCTCCAATTTTGTCACGTTCATATACTAGTGGGAATTGTTCATTATAGAACTTGGCTTGTATATTCCAATGACGGGCTTCCTCAAAATGCCCTAGGTCTTCGTGAGCAAGCGAGTTGGATGCACACCCACTTAGTTTCTTTTCTTGAGCTTTCATATTCTTATAGCTCTAGTGCATCCGTTGCATGGCAATCCCTACTCACTCACATTGATAACTATTGATGGGCATCTCCATAGCCCGTTGATACGCCTAGTTGATGTGAGACTATCTTCTCCCAGTTTGTCTTCTCCACAACCACCATTCTATTCCACATATAGTGCTATGTCCATGGCTCATGCTCATGTATTGCGTGAAGATTGAAAAAGTTTGAGAATGTCAAAAGTATGAAACAATTGCTTGGCTTGTCATCCGGGTTGTGCATGATTTAAATATTTTGTGTGGTGAAGATAGAGCATAGCCAGACTATATGATTTTGTAGGGATAACTTTCTTTGGCCATGTTATTTTGAGAAGAAATAATTGGTTTGTTAGTATGCTTGAAGTATTATTATTTTTATGTAAATATTAAACTTTTGTCTTGAATCTTTCGGATCTGAATATTCATACCACAATTAAGAAGAATTACATTGAAATTATGCCAAGTAGCACTCAGCATCAAAAATTCTGTTTTTATCATTTACCTACTCGAGGACGAGCAGGAATTAAGCTTGGGGATGCTTGATACGTCTCCAACGTATCTATAACTTTCGATTGCTCCATGCTATATTATCTACTGTTTTGGACATTATTGGGCTTTATTATTCACTTTTATATTATTTTTGGGACTAACTTATTAACCGGAGGCCCAGCTCAGAATTGCTGGTTTTTGCCTATTTCAGAGTTTCACAGAAAAGGAATATCAAACGGAGTCCAAACGGAATGAAACCTTCGGGAACGTGATTTTCAGAACGAACAAGATCCAGGAGACTTGGACCCTACGTCAAGAAATAAAGGAGGAGGCCACGAGGTAGGGGGCGCGCCTACCCCCCAGGGCGCGCCCTCCACCCTCGTGGGCCCCCTGTTGCTCCACCGACGTACTCCTTCCTCCTATATATACCTACGTACCCCCAAACGATCAGATACGGAGCCGAAAACCTAATTCCACCGCCGCAACCTTCTGTACCCACGAGATCCCATCTTGGGGCCTGTTCCGGAGCTCCGCCGGAGGGGGCATCGATCACGGAGGGCTTCTACATCAACACCATAGCCCCTCCGATGAAGTGTGAGTAGTTTACCTCAGACCTTCGGGTCCATAATTATTAGCTAGATGGCTTCTTCTCTCTTTTTGGATCTCAATACAATGTTCTCCCCCTCTCTCGTGGAGATCTATTCGATGTAATCTTCTTTTGCGGTGTGTTTGTTGAGACCGATGAATTGTGGGTTTATGATCAAGTTTATCTATCAACAATATTTGAATCTTCTCTGAATTATTTTATGTATGATTGGTTATCTTTGCAAGTCTCTTCGAATTATCAGTTTGGTTTGGCCTACTAGATTGATCTTTCTTGCAATGGGAGAAGTGCTTAGCTTTGGGTTCAATCTTGCGGTGTCCTTTCCCAGTGATATTCGGGGCAGCAAGGCACGTATTGTATTGTTGCCATCAAGGATAACAAGATGGGGTTTTATCATATTGCATGAATTTATCCCTCTACATCATGTCATCTTGCTTAAGGCGTTACTCTGTTTTTATGAACTTAATACTCTAGATGCATGCTGGATAGCGGTCGATGAGTGGAGTAATAGTAGTAGATGCAGGCAGGAGTCGGTCTACTTGTCTCGGACGTGATGCCTATATACATGATCATACCTAGATATTCTCATAACTATGCTCAATTCTGTCAATTGCTCAACAGTAATTTGTTCACCCACCGTAAAATAGTTATGCTCTCGAGAGAAGCCACTAGTGAAACCTATGGCCCCCGGTCTATCTTCATCATATTAATCTTCCATTACTCAGTTATTTCCTTTGCTTTTTTACTTTGCTTTTATTTTACTTTGCATCTTTATCACAAAAATACCAAAAATATTATCCTATCATATCTATCAGATCTCACTCTCGTAAGTGGCCGTGTAGGGAGTGAGAACCCGTTATCGCGTTGGTTGCGAGGATTTATTTGTTTTGTGTAGGTGCAAGGGACTCGTGCGTAGCCTCCTACTGGATTGATACCTTGGTTCTCAAAAACTGAGGGAAATACTTACGCTACTTTGCTGCATCACCCTTTCCTCTTCAAGGGAAAACCAACGCAGTGCTCAAGAGATAGCAGGGCGTCGAGCTCAGCCAAAGACGAAGCACCGCTGAGCACGTTCGGTGCCGGAGCCGGTGGGGGAGCAGGAGCAGGTGCAGGTGCAGGTGCTGGTGCAACGCTAGTCGAGTTGCTCCCGAAGTAGTCAGCAAGGGGAAAGTCTGCTGCATTTTTTTCTGGATTTTGTCTGCTTCAATTGAAAACGGCCGGAACCAAGACAGTAGACATATCTGCAACCACCTGTTTTGCGGCAGCTACCGCTGTTGCGACTGTCTCAGATGATTTTTTCTCAACCGCAATCTCAACCTTCTTGTCGATGTTTTCTTCAGTTAACCTCCGTCTTTCCTTTCTCTCCTCCGTGGTCTCACGGTAGTACTTCTTCCATGTGGCGCCATCTCCGACACCGTGCACGCGTCCATAGGACGGCCGAGTCTCCACTGGGAGTCCTTTCAATATGTTCAATGCCCGGTTGAATGGAGTGTCCCACTTGGGCCTCGCCAACGCCTCAGACGGCGAGTCGCTTTCGGCCGCAATCCTGTGCTGCTCTCTCTGCAAAAGGAACAAGGATCGTTTACAAATATGACTAATGTGCAGTCGAATTGATGAGAAACTAAAATTACCAGCAGTCTCATGAACTCCGTCGTGACCGGGTCCGTCTCGAAAACCTTCTTGACTGAGTCCCAATGGTGTCGTGCCCTGAGGACGTCATGCTCCTGCGGGACGGTGAAGTCCGCCAAGGGGTATGGGATGCCCAGACTCTCGCATTTCGCGTCCTCCTTGGCCCATATGGACCTCTTCCCGCCGTAACCACGGCTTCCGAGGTGGTGGCACCCCATGTTCCTCTGTTGAAGCCCCTTCATGTACTTCGACTTTTTTTTGGCAGCTTCGGCCTCGCAAGATGCCTTGAATATTTCAAAGTGCTCTACCGTGATTATCGGATTATCCTTTACAATCCCGGAATAGGGTTCCTTTTTGTTGACGATCCAACGTTTCACCCTTGCTTTCCATGCGGCCAATGCGTCGCTAAACTTGGTCATGGCGTGTTTGTTTATCTTCTTCATTGCTGGGTCCTTATCTGGATATTTATAATCCTTTTCATTCCGGCCCGGGAATAAGAATATCGGGTGCAGCTTCTTTAGGAGGGAGGGCCTCATATTATCTATCTTCTGTAGTTTCTCATCGTTGATGGTGGCGGTTGTCCATACAATGCAGCCTATTTGATTGTCGTAGCACGATCGCACTTCCTCGGGCGCTATTGGCTCAAAAATGCCATCGTCCATATCCGTGACCACCAGTCTAGTAGTCATGAGCTGGTTTGGGCGTTGTGGCCTCTTTGCTTTCGGTTCTAGACCGGCTCCTCTAGTGTCGGCGCCACTGTCAGTCTCATCGCCGGTTTGCATGTCGGTATCAGTCCCCGATGCGACAGGTGGGCCTAGCAACAACATCCGTTGATCGTCGGCTTCCCTCAAAAATTCGTCTACCGCCAGGTAGACGTCGTCGCAATCAACAGAACCCTGTCCTTCATCGTTGCTAGCCATGTTTCCTATGATTAAATCTAGTCAATTAATTCTAGACCTAATAAAATGAATAATGATATAAAAAAGGCCTATGTTTTGCAGGAACGTTGACTCCTTCCCGGTGCGGCAAATCCCGGGCACTCGATATGTCCTAGTTTGTAGCACAAGTCATGCCGAAATTCACGGGAAATTTCGGCATGACCTTTGCTAAAAAGTGGACAAATCGAGCAGCTGAAATTTGCCGGAACGCAAATGAATCAACATTCCGGCAAAACATAGGCCACTCGGCTTCATTCCCTGAAAACAGTGTTCAAATAACCATCTTCGACACCGCAACACATGTCCAAATATACACGAGCAACCACATGTCCAAATATACATGTCCAAAATTCACAAGCTAATTCAAAAACTAAGTGTAGAAGAAAAAAATTAACTACTAATAGAACAAAATTCAGTTAACTTTAGTGCTCTATAATGATGAAAGAAAAAAATTCAGTTAACTACTAATTTCATTCATTTAGTTTATTCATTTAACTTCACCTAATTAACCTACTGTACAACTACAACTAGCAGCACTACTAACCTAATTAACCTAGCAAAACCCTACTGCCCTAACTAAAAAACATCTAAATAACATCTACTAGTACCACTACTGCCCTAACCTAATTAACATCTACTAGTATCACTATATACTACTAGCAGCACTGCTACAACATTTTCTTCATTTTTTTCTTTTAAAAAACATCTATGAAAACAAAAACCCTAATTAAACCCTACTGCCCTAACTAACTTTTGCTATAAACCAAATTTTTTGCTCTAAACTAATTTTTGCTCTAACATCTACTACTTAACATCTTTTGCTCTAAACTAATTTTTTTGCTATAAACTAACTTTTGCTCTAAACTAATTTTTGCTCTAAAATGCAGAGAGAGGAGGGGTGGGGGAGGGGTGGGGGCCTTACAGAGAGGGGAGAGACGGTGGTGGGGAGGTGCTCGGCGACGGAGGCAGGGGCGGGGAGGGCGGGGAGGGCTCGGGAAGCGGCAGTCCTGGGCGGGCTCGGGCGGTGGTGAGGTCGAGGGCGGCGGCGGTGAGGCTGAGGGCGGCCTCGGGTGGCGGCGGTGAGGATGAGGGCGGCCTCGAGGGGAGATGGTGAGGTTGCGGGCATCGATGCCGGCAGGAGACGGCGGCGAAGTGGGGCGACGGCGAATTGGAGAGACGGCGGCGATGTGGGGCGAGGGATTTGGGGGAGAAGTGGTGGCCGGGGGAGGGAAACCGCTGGTTAAGTGAAATATAACGGTAGCGCGTTACTGAAAACACGCTATAGCTAAGTTAGCTATAGCGCGTTATAGTAAACGCGCTACTGCTATGCCTTCCTCCTTTTTTCCCTTTTTCATTTATTTTTCTTTACATTTTTTTCCTTTCTCCTTTTTCTATTTCTTTCATTTTCAATTACTTTTCTATTTGTTTTTCATTTACTTTTCTTTTCGTTAGCAGTAGCGCCTTACACCTAGACGCGCTGCTACAACAATATTAGCGGTAGCGCGGTTTCTGGAAGACCGCTACTACTATGTGTAGCCTATCGGCTTAGTGGTGGGAATTTTAGTAGTAGCGCTTTTACAATGAGACGCGCTACTGCTATATTTGTATCTGCAGCGCGCTTATTCTGCACGCGCTACTGCTTTGTAGCAGTAGCGCGCTTTTTTAACAAGCGCTACTGCTAAAGTTCTGTGTATAAGGTTTTCCCTAGTAGTGCTAGTGTCATTATGATGGCATGCATGCAAGTATTAAACAGGTTGCTAGTATGAGAAAATATCATTAATTATTTCCTCAATAATTGTTGGTGGCCTTGTATAAATGCAAAACGTATATTCCATAGTGGCCTTGTATAAGTAAATGGAGGAAGTATAATTTTCAGCTTATTTCTTATCTTCCAAGAATACTCGGAAGGCTGTAGGCAAGACATACTACAGCTATGATTCCGAGATTAATTGTGAGGAGAAAGGTTATCTTGTCTCATCATAGATGATGTTGAGGTCTTTAAAACGAATCATTCTATCCTCCCAAATTTTACTGGATACATGCCGCTAGTCCATAAATTGCATGATGGTAACTTAATTGCCAAAAACTTGGTAAGATTTTGTTAATGATGGTAACTTTATTGCATACATTCTTCTTCAGTATATAAACTACATTGCTAACTATATATGTTACTATTACGTTTTTCAATAGAGGCTCCCGAAGGAGGTTGTGCCTTACATGTTGTTTACCGAAGGTTGTATGCATATGGTTAACTTACGACCAACTCCTTCGAAGGCTTACTATACTACATACTCGATTTCCTCAAATGATGGAAGGCTCAAAATCAAAGACTGGAGCAAAGTGATGAATGCGCACACATAACTAATTGGAGACAACATGAATGTGCGCAAGCCACAAGTTGAAGATAGGTTTATCTCCATTCTTCATTATGGAGATGGACCGGTTTATCTCTTTTATGGTATTTTACCTACGAGAGAGGAGTAGGTCCTAGGTATTAAGAACAGTTAGTTAGTGTTGATTATGACTATGATGATGAGAAGTTGTTATTATGTGCGAAAATGATGATGATGAGGAGTTGTTATATGACAATCATGCATTATGATGAAGATGATGATGATGATGATGATGATGAGTTATTATATCATTGGGTGAAAGAACCACGGATTAGTTTCAAGTGGATGGATCCAAAGTGATCAAGTCATGATGACTTGATCACTTTGGATCCATCCACTTGAAACTAATCCAGGGTTCTTTCACCTAGTGATGTAATAACTCATTATGATGTAAAAACAATCTCTAAATTATTATTGTATGAAAACTTATATAATGATGTATAAATACGGCATAAAATAAAAAAGAAATAAAATACATAATAATAGTAGTAGCGCGTGTATGAAGACGCGCTACTAGTAACTACCAGTAGCGCATTCCTCCAAAAGCACTACGGCTAAGTAGGTATATCAGTAGCGCGAGTAAACCTACGCTACTGCTATCCTTTAGCTGTAGCGCCATAGCAGTAGCGCGGTCCCCGCGCTACTGCTAGACCTAAAACTGGCACTGCTGCTAGGTTTATCCCTAGTAGTGGTGGCGCCGCAAGTTTTTCATTGTTTCTCGCCATCGTGCTTCTCGTATGGCGGCCTCAAGTGTGCCCTGCTGTAGTTGCAACTGTGTGGTCAGCATGGACACTCGGACGGCCTCCAACGCCCTTCCTGCAAGATCATTCTTGGTATGGTTGTGCTGAGGAAGTTCATCACCTCCGTTGTGATGGTGGGCTAAGTCATTGTTACGCCCATGAGCCCCGAGGTACAGGCTCCAGGAGTGAAGAAGCCAGGTGGACCGGATCTAAGGGCGTTGAGGAAGGCCTAAGAGTAATGTATGACGGGGAAGGCACCGGTGCTGCTCACACCATGAAGACCGTTGGCCGGATGCCGGGATATGTGAGGTTGCGAGCCCCACGTCTGTCATTATCGTCCCACCGACGCTAGGCACGATCGGGGCTGCCGGTGCTGAGGTTCTACCCACCGGTGCGTTCATCATGGCTTGTTGGGGGGTGTAACACCCCAAAGTGATGCTACACTAACCTCCCCCTAATGATGCCATGACACCATGCCTTTCTAAGCTAATTATCACTTAATAAAAATCCAAAGTCAAATTCAGATTTGAAATGCAAGTCGAATTATTACTTCTTCAAACTGCAAAACTAAATAGTTCATATTTTTGCAAATAATTCCTAGATATTTATGGTTAAGGAAACAAGATTACTAAAATAACCAAATTTACCCTAACATCCAAAAACAGTAACAAAAACAGCCCAAGTAATCCATTTGCATTTATGCAAAATTCTAATGAATTCAAATGCCCACCAAACCTTTTTGCGTCAGTGAATATATTTGCATCACTAATATTGGACCAAGTTTCTTATTTTATAAAACTAGTTTGCTATTTAAAATAAAGGCAACAGAAGGACTAAACAAAAGAAAAAGAAAATTAAAGAAAGAAAAGAAAAAGAGGCGGACCTAAACTACTGGGCTCTTCAGCCTACCTAGCTAATGGCCTCCCCCCCTGCCCCCTCCCCCCCCCCCCCCCCCCCCCCCCCCCCAAAAAAATCCGGATAAGTTCTCTAAGGAAACTCCATAAAATGTAACACTCTCACAAGAAAATATATGAAATAAAATAGGTTTCACTTTAAATTTAAGGTTGTTCATACAAATTACAATTTTGCACGCACGCGCACGGCGCACACGCACACACACAAAGCGTATAATATGTTTATCATTGGAGAAATAAACTTAACTATTATTGTATCATATTCATATCACACATCAAGTTCAGAAGAAAAATACAACGGAAGTTGTCGCTCCCAATTATTTACAATGGACATTTTCTTTGCTTCTAGTTCACTGAATCAAAAGAAGCCTGTAGTGTTGGTTTTAGCCAAAGTTCCTCTTTCCTCCCTGCGGTGATTCCCATAGTTTCAGTCATATCCAATTCACTAGGTGTCTTGCCCTCCATGAGATTCCAGTCAAAATAGAAGAGGAGATGTGCGAGAGCTAGATCGATACTTGCAACGCCAAACAACATTCCAGGGCAGATTCGTCGTCCAGCACCAAACGGCGTGAACTCGTAGTCACGCCCTTTGAAATCTCTCATGTCGGTCACAAACCTCTCTGGTTTGAACATTTCTGGCTCGTCCCAGTACTCTGGGTCCCTGGATATTGCCCATGCATTCACAAGCACCATTGTCCCCTTAGGCACATCATATCCCATGACACGGCATGCTTCTTGGCTCTCTCTTGGCAGCCCAAATGGTCCAGGAGTGTGCAGCCTCAACGTCTCTTTGATGACACACTGCAAATAGCTCAGTTTTCCCAGGCCCTCCTCAGTTACTTTCATTTGTCCCACGAAGGCCTCTCTTACCTCAGACTGCGCCCTGGACATGATGGCCGGGTTCCTCATCAGCTCTGCCATGGCCCAGCAAAGCACCGATGTCGCCGTTTCACTCCCCGCGGATAAAAGATCCTGTGTGCATTCAAATAATTGCCATATAGTTAGTAAGCTAGCAAATATTAAGAACTTCATGAAGAAGAGAGAAGGAGCAAATTTGATTGCAACAACTTCTGTTTGTAAAAAGCCTATAATCTTCCGGTTTAAAGGCCCTATCTAGAAAAAAAAATTAGATTTCCAATTAGTCCCCCCACTTCGAGTCTCATTCGAATAAAATGTGTTGAGTCCCACGACACATTTCATTCGTGGAGATGAGGGAGGGCGAATTAGAGGCCATTCATGCATGTATGCACCATGTGAATCCAATTAGAGAGAGCGTGATGCACTTATTGCTTCGGGGGTCATCGAAAATGTGGGGATTATTTCATTGGGCAGTTTTGAGGCCATGAAACTCGTGTCATCCACTCAAGCCTACCTTTGGTTGCTGAGAATTTTAATTTGATCCCTTTACACGAGAAAGGAGACAGTAATAAGAAACATTTTCATAAGGAACGAGCTAGCAAATGAATGTTAATTAATACTACAGCATATATGTTGATGCTACTAGATAAAATAAAGATGAATGCATGTACTATTAACTTACGAAAAGAACGCCCTTGATTGTACCCTTGGAAATAGGGAGCCGAAGGCTGTTTTCCTCTTGAACCCTCAAGAGAACATCTATGAGGTCCTTATCCGGATGCTGATTCTGATGGGGCATCGAGCTTCTTCTGTCCATGTGTTGACTTATGATACCATCCATGAATGTAAATATCTCGTCCACATAGACCTCAACCCTATGCATAGCCCTGGAGCTGAGGGCACGTGCTATGCGTGACGACGGAAATATGTCAGCCAGGCGAAAGCTTCCTACCAACTCGATGGCCTTGGCGATGAGTCGCAACAAAGTTTCCCGGTCATCGACCTCGCCGTCGCCCACGACGGCCCGCACAATCACATCGTTCACATGTGCGGCGAGCAGTTTGTCGAGGTTCACACTGTCGGAGTCCGAGGCCGCCGACGAGGCGGCCACCGCCTGGACGAGCCGCATGGCCTCCTGCTCACGGATGGGCCGGAAGGACTGGACGCGCCTGGCGCTCAGAAGCTCGTGCACGCAGATCTTGCGGAGCTGCCGCCAATGTTCGCCGTTTTTGGCTAGCACGATGTCGTGCCCTTGCTTGGTGAGGAGCTTCACCGTCGGCGTCTGCGGCCTGGACGCAAGCACGGCGTCGTTGGTCCTCATCACATCCTCAGCAGCCTCGCGGGAAGAGGCGACAACAACCGGGATCCCTCCCAGCTTGAGGAACATCACAGGCCCATGGCGGCGTGAGAGATCGCGTATCGTGCGGTGTGGAAGGTCGCCGCCGAGGTGGTGGAGGCTACCGATGACGGGGAGTTGCCATGGGCCCGGCGGGAGCCGCAGGCCACGATGACGGCGGAACCATCTTATAAGCAGGTACAGGAGGGGGACGAGAGCGAGTAGGATGTGATAGTAGAACTCCATTATCAGCTGGCAAGCAATAAAACTGCTGGTAATTAGAAGCGAGGTAGGGCATGCAATTTTCGGCTGGGTTTCCAAGGATTCCCTTTTACTACATATATATAGTCAGGTGGAGTTCCATACTGGCCTGTCTATGGCTCTTGATCTTACTTCCTCGTCCAATTACGTACCTAATAAGGCGGCGGCCGGTGTACAACTGTCCATGCACATGTTGCATTATTCCCAGCTCCCCAAGCATTCCATCTCACTGCTGACTGAGCAAATCCATGTAGGAAAAAAAAAACCTCGGGTGAATATTTGGTTCTGTTTAAAAGTCCAATTCTTGAGTTGGTCTAGCATGCCCATGCCACCATCTAGCTAGTATGTATCTATATACCGATCGATGTAGGCAGCCATGACTATATTTTTTATGAACTGAATGTATACGCGTTCCCAAACAAATTAGGTACACCCTCCGTATTAAAATATAAGACGCTTTTTGACATTGTGATAATATCAAAAAGCGTCTTCTATTTTGATACATAGGAAGTATTGAATATTCCAGCACAGATCTTATCCATGCACAGTGGCGTGATGCAGATTCTACACAGAGGTGGCTTTCAAGTTCGATCTCGACTTTGCCTGCAATTCATACAAAAAGAGATAATACCGGCTTTCATATGGTTTCTTCGTCGAGGTGTGATCCTGACAAAGGACAACCACGCTCACTACAATTTATAGAAAATTGAGAAGTGTTGCTTTTTTAGCCCAACGAGACAATTAAACTTATTTTCTTTTAGTGAACTTTTGCGCCTTTACATGGCCAGTCATCAAAGTTGCATACTTGCATCCAACTTATACCGGCCTCACATGGTTGCCCACCTATCAGCGGCAAATATCAACACATTTTCCCTAGACAATTAAGTGTACAAACAGACCACCTATCAGCGCGCGATTTCCCATGCATATGTCTCAGATTTACATGCGGTCAATATATAGAAAAAAAAAGCTGTACGTATTGAGATCTCGTGGATATATTGCATGCATCGACTGTAAGTATTACAAGAAAGAGAAAAAAACGTAGCCATGGAGAAGGCTTATGATGCATCAGCAGACGAAGTTTCAACTTTATAATCGATTTCACATTGCAGTAAAAAGGCTCAATAGGGTAGTTATGGATCATTGCAGTAGTTTAAAAACCTAAGTACATTCATTAATCGGGTCCTCTCGTCATAATTATTCCTGAAACAAATAGCGATGTGCACAGGCGTGATGTCCGGACCGCGAAAGTCATCCAACGCGGGCCGCGAAAGTCATCCAACGCGGGCCCGTATCGATCCGCGGAGCGGTCTGAACGCAATTTCTCCCGCAAACCGGAGACAAACGTGGGCGAGGTTTGCGGGAGTGCGGACCGCTGTCATGCCCGCTTTTGACTGCCCTGGCCCATCCAAAACCCCTTCACTACCCGTGCGTGCTTCCCACCTGTCATCCAGCTGCACGCATTCAAGCCGCTTAAAGCGCGCCACTCTACATTGAAGACTGCTCAGGGCGGATGCGACCTCTCACTGCCTCCGCCATTGAAGTGACGCGTCGGCCGAGGGCGCCGCCTGCTGCAGGTCCGGCTGAACACACCTCCTCGTCGCATTCAAAGGCCTCCATCAAACCCGCGTGGAGGCCGAGAAACCTACACCGACCACACGTCTGTTAACGAATGGGCCGGCATTAAACGCAACGCCGGGCAAGCTCCTCCTGTCCGCCTTCTATTTAAACGAGGCCTGACGCTGGGCAAGAATTGCACCACTCCACCGCTCCCTATCTCCTCTTTCACCATTTTCTCCACTCTTTCGATGGCATTAGACGAGCCGGGAGAGCAGTTCTCCGACATAAATATCGGCTGGGTGGCCCACCGAGCCCGCCGGATACGAGCAAGGCAGCTCACTGATCCACCTCATAAATCATGCATACATCATCTAGAACAATCAAAAAGAAAAGCATATAAATGAACCAAAAGGGTCAAGGGCAGCAAGCACCCCTTTATAGCTATGTAAGATCATTACATATTGCAAACATTGGTCCGCGAGAAATCTGGAGGGAGAAGGCACGTGAGAGCGTGATGGCTACCAGCCACGTAGTATCCAACTGAAGTTATCCCATGTGGATTACTGATTTTTTGGTCTTCCATGCGCGATACAAATGGTCGCCATTGTCACATTTTGTCCCTGGTAGATCATGGCAGATGTAGTCACCATTTCTTCTTAAGCGGATATAGCTGTAATAGATGTGGTTTCTCTCTATGCCGCCACGTGTGCTAGCTTGGAGCGCATGTCACCCAAGAACAAGGAATGGTCGTCCAATGTCGTCACTTCTGTCCATGTATGCTTGTTCCCTATACTATCGGTGTTAATGGGCTCAAACACCTTGAAAACATGCTTATGCTCTAGTGACCATCGGGCCCTTACGGCCACCAATAGCTTGTCATTGTGCTTGACAATGTAGCTGATATTGGATCCTCCTGGCTTATCCTGTTGTGTACTTTGCTGGTGCTCAACATATAGGTACAGGTGATCGCCGGCGAACCCCTTCTAGTCATGCGAATATCGAATATGAATACACCGTCAAAGAGTAGGCCATAAAGCTTCCCATGACAGAAGGCCATGTCATCAAATTGGGGAAGATGCCCGGCATGTTTCCGCCACCTACGTCGTCGAAATCAAGCCCTACAAACGGACAGATATCGCTGGAAGGCAGCGGCGAGGATGCAGCGTCTCGACGTGGAGGCCTCCGAGAAGACTATCTTCTTGATGGTCTGGGTGGTGCGTTGCTTGGCAGAGAGTGGCACCTCAGCGCCAGAAAACAGATTGACGATGACAAGCGAGTCGCCACTCGCCACCACCGGCCTCGGCGGCCAGTTTCCAGCCATGACAAGGCAGCAAAGCTTACGAACGGAAGAGGCTTTTCCTGGCAGCTGAACACATTGTAAGAATGATGCATTCCAGATACGTGGTTCAATCGATGGGCTTCGGGCTCATAGTTGAGTACATTTGAATTTACTTGGTGAAAATTACATTATTATTTTAGTGAATTCCATTTTGAACGGAAGATAGAGGCAGGAGGCGGAGCGGCTTCGTTTTGCATGGAGTTTCGATAGAAATGTCAAGTCATGCCTGGCCGACAGGCGCTACGCTTTGTCATGCCTGTTCGGCAGGTGCTACGCATGACAGATCTTCCAAAGACTTCAAGCTGTGTCGGCTGGTGGTACTTGGCGGCATGGTGCTGAGGTGTACCGGCAACGACCGCGACGTGCTCAGCAATTTGCGTGCAGGGAGGTAGTGTCGTTTGGCGCCGTGGTGGCGTCGACGGTAGCTAGACCGGGCAAGGTTGATGCGTCAGTACAACTCTGAAGATGGAGTGGTGGCAGTTGGCGGCGGCGGCCTCTAAGAGCGCGCTGGACCAGTGTGCCCCCCATACCCGGCAAGTGGCTTAGTTGGGGCCTCAGGTCGTAGATATTAGGTTTGGCTATAAGGTCTGTTTGGTATTAGGCCCAGACTATCAGCATCCCTGCATCAACTGGATAGGAGTAGCGGCAGTTGTTGCCTAGACGATGGCTTCAGACTTACTATTATATTTCTTTGTAAGTCTTTATGAATAATTAATAAAGTGGCTGCATGCATCGCCCTCATGCAGAGGCCGGGGGTCCTCCTCCTTTTCTATTTTTATTTTTTTGCAAAAGGTCCATTTTACTTCCCTCAGGAAAACGGGTTGTTCGCATAACCGGCTGAACTTTTTTTTGGTTCTCTTAACCCCCTAATCCTATCAATCCCATTCAAAAATCGTCATTCGTGGTTTGCACAGGTGGTTTTGTTGACATGGCCGAGGTCAAAGTTGTTTGTTGACTAGTGGGGCCATGTCATAGCGCGTTTGGCCATCGTCTTCCTCAAGCTCGTGGCAGATGTGCTCGTGGCCGCCACCGTCACGCTCTGCCTTCTCCCTCCTCTGCCCTCCACCCCCACGCTCGCCCTTCTCCCTCGTTTGCCGTCTCTCGCAACTCATTCTTCCCACCTTTCTCTCGGATTCGAGCACTGCAACGAACCCTGTAGAGCGCCACCGCCGTGACATTGCCACCAGCTACCCCTGGCAAAACCATTGTGTCCCAAGCCTCCAAATTCTCACGCCGGTCCTCTGCACCAAAGGATTCGAACCCCGAAGCCTGGAGCCTGGAGCCAACCAAATCGAGATGTCTTCTCTAACTGTGGCCGCCAGGCACCAACGAACGATTTGTCGAGCACAAATGAGCCCCGGCCTGGCCTTCACCTCCGTTAGAGTCGCGGTGAGCCTCTCCCAGTTTCCCCTCTCCTCTAGAGCTCGGACGCATGATGGAGTCGTCGTCCACGCGAGCTGAGCGCCGCCGTCCGCCATGGTCGACGTGCTCCTCATTGCCGAGCTCCCCTTGTATCGTTCTGCTGCTTGCCCTGCTCCCCTTGGTCCGTAGATTCCCCACATCAGCCTATTTTGCTCGAAGTCGTGTCATAATGCCAATGTCGTCGGAGCCGTGGCTCTGCCGCCGCCCAGATCCGACGCTTGCCCGCTTCCAACCACCCCACAGCCTCCCGCGACCACCCATGGAAGTGCGCGAGCGTGGGCTATACTCTGGTAACCTCTAACGCGGCTGACGTGGCCTCCGGAGGGACACCGCCGTGATTTGAGGTCGCCTGTGGTTACGCCAGTCAGGCCGACGTGGCGTCATTAGTTTAGGTTGATTAAGGTTATTCTGAGACACTGACACGTGGATCCCATCAATTAATGACACAGTTAGAACTAAATTAATGCCATGTTAGTCTCTGCGCAACCGAGATGTGGGCCCCATGTGTCACATTTGACTTGGCACAGTCAGCGTTGACTAGGCCCAGCAGTCAGTGAGACTGTCTAGTCAAGAGGGACCCACCTGCAGGTCAAATACCTCCTTTGACCATGTCCACGTTAGCATTAGATCGGGATAAACCAGCCAGGAGTGTTTTCTGACCGGTATGGGATAGTTGAGGGGGGGGGGGGGTAAGGGAACCGAAAAAAATATCAAGGGGTTATGTGAACCACCAAGTTTCTTCAGGGTAGTAAAATAGATTTTTTTTTCTTTCATTTTTTATCTCCTATACATTGCCATTCTTTATTCTTATTACCTCTCATTTCATGTTTTTTTATTTGAATTACCCCTATTAAGCAAAAGTTTTGTCAGTTTACTCCTAAATTTTTGATTCAACCGTCACTGAATACGTGCATTTTCCATCACTATTTTGTAAGATAAATTGCTCTTCTATTATATACTAGCAAAAGGGCCCGCGCGTTGCAATGAGAGAAAAAAATTATAATCTCTAATGGCCATGATCACATTTTGCAGCATCACCATCACTGAATATGTGCATTTTCCATCACTATTTCGTAAGATAAATTGCTCTTTTATCAAACACTAGAAAAAGGGCCGTTCCTCTGCATCAATTTCGTGAAATCATGAATATATTTTTAGACTTGTGAACATATTTGAAATCGTGAATATTTTTCATATTCATGACGACTTTCACAAACTTTCAAACATTTCTGAAAATCAAGAACATTTTTTCAATTCATGAGAATTTTATAATATTTGCAAACACTTTTTTTTAATTGTGAACATTTTTTTAACAATTTTCTTGAATCAGCGAACATTTCTAGAATGGACGAACATTGTTTTGAAAAGTGGTGTAACGATCTTTGAAATTCACGAACATTTGTCTTGATTTAACGATCCTTTTTTGAATCTCCGGATAATTTATGAATGAATAAACTATTTTGTAAGTCACGAACAGTTTTTGAAATTTTTAGACATTATTTCCGTTCATAAATATCTTTTGGATCGGGAAATTTGTTCAATTTATTAACGTTTTTCAATACAAGGACTTTTAGAAAATCAAAAACATTTTCTGATTTCTCGAACATTTGTTTACAAAATTTCAAACGTTTTTCTAAAAAGCAAACATTTATTATAAAATTGCGAATATTTTTTGAATCCATAAAATTGTTATGATATATGAAAAATAATTATTTCTAAGTTCTCATTTTTTATTTTCGGAAATTATTTTGAAGTCCTAAATTATTTAAAGTAGAAAAAAGAAACGAAAAAGAAAAATAAATGTAAAAAACAAAAATAAAAGAACATGCCGCTCGAACATGGGCCGGCCCAAACGGGTGCGTTGTGTCTTCTCCTAGCGCGCAGAGCGCCGTATAGGAGGTCCCTACTGCAGGGGCCGGCCCCGTTGGTGATTCCCTGTGCGTTTTTTTTAATCAATTTATAAGTTGCATTGATTGGTAATATTTTGCAATTTTGAGGGCAATTTTCGTGTCATACCGCAAGAAACAGTAGCCTCTTTATTATTAGATAAAGATATAGATATTCAACCGTGTCTTCTACTTTTCATAGGAGGATATTAAGATATTTTGATATGGAGGAAATCCAAAAAAACACGACAAAAGAAACACGTGTAGAAAGATTTATGTGTTCGGATTTGGTCCGCTAGCACTTATAAGGATTGGCCCATTTGCCACACTGTTTTACTGTAATTATGTAGAACTGCATGCATCAGCCAATTGACCCAAAAGCTGCATTCCTTCGGTTCATGTTTAGGCCCGAGGTAGCCACACGTGAGGGGTAGTGTTGACGTATAAATGCATAGTACACCTTTCTTCATCAGCTTGAGTTTTTGGGAGAGGGTCCGGCATTATACTGCAACAAATTAAGCATTTAATTTTGCAATCATTTAATCAACCAAACAAATAATACTCGTACTTCTTTTCACAATCACTATGATTGCTAGCTAATTTCCACACAATAATTTCTTCTCGTTAGGTTCTATAGTCTTACTTATTGAAGGATTGCAAAGCCTCCCACGGGAGAAGGTTTCATTGGAGTACAAGCACAATTCAAAGTGAAGATTCCTATTGAGTACGAGACCACATACGGGTGAAGGCTCCCACAAAGCACATAACTCCTTGACTTCGGGCTTGAGGAAGAACCTCCACCTTTGTTCTTGTGTCTCCTATGAAATATGTGAGAAACTATTCAAACGTGTAGTGTGAATCTACATTTTATAGGTGTGTTGCCTTCGCATCACTAGCTATCCATGTTCTTCTCGTGTGTTTTTCCTTTTGTTCTTAGTCTTGTGGTTATGCTAGTATGGTAGATGTGCTAGTATTTGGGGTTCTTCCGTGTGGTTAGGGTTGCCAAGTCATCCGACATTTGACGGGAGCAAACGAAACGTTTTCCTACCCTAGCCGCCGCCAGGAGGCGACTAGGGAGGCGATCCCTTTTTCCACCGATCTCCACTGCGAGGGCGCTGGCCCCCTATCCCTCCGGCTGCAGGAGGGAGGGGGGACCCCGTTCCTCCGCTCTGTAGTTAGGGTTTGGATTTATAGGTCGTGGTGCGTCGTTGGGGTGGTGGGAGCGGCGTAGACGACTAAATCTGTCTCAACTTCACTCCCACACCGGCGGTGTCTTTCATGGCGGCGTCTCGAAGTTGATGGCATCGTGTGTTTGCCGAGCCTTCAGATCGGCGGCGTTAGGGTTCATGGATGGTGTCGCCGAGGCGGCGGCAACTCCATCAGGTGTGTCTCTCCTTCTGCTCTGTCCCCGTTGCTGCGGCGTTGTTTCCGACGTCATGGTGGAGCAGGAAGGTTTTGTCATCTAGGAGTACGCGCAGACGGTTGTCTACGCAATTGAAAGCTGGAAGATGGTGCATCTTGTGCTGGTCTGCGGTTGGAGGCTGACAGTTATGGTTTCCTTCTCCGACGCCGTAGTCATGCGGGGGTGTCAGTTCTGAAGTTCGATGGCGTGTCCGGGGACACGTTGGCCGGTCTGATTCTTTCAACGCTAATGGTTTTGCTTCAGGCAAACTACTTTGGAGGTCCGTAAAGCTGTTGATCAGTGATGGAGCCGCGTCGAGTTTGGGTGAAGAGGTGATATGTCTCCTTTTCCTTAGTGGAGAGGGACATGCGCTGGTTTTTTGCATAGGATTATCCTATCTTTTCAGTCCTGTAATGTCGATGTTTACGTGGCTTGTAAGTGAATATTTATTTTATTAATAAGTCACGTATTAGTATGCAAAAAAAGAGTCATCCGACATTTCAACCATGGTTGTGGTGACGGTAGTGCTGGGTGTTCTAGGCCCAGTTCTTTTGCCAGAATCTGAGGATTCTCCCAGAATCCGACCCCCACCCAGCTTCTCCCAGAATCTTTGAGCCCCATTTGTTTTATAATCCTATCTAGTTAGGGTCTAAATAGACAGGATTGTGAAACAAATGGGGCTTCAAGATTCCGGGAGAATCCCCAGATTCTGGCAAAAGAACTGGGCCCTAGTCAGGCGGCAAGGCGGCGGCAGCATCCTAGAGCCAAAATAGTGTCCTCGCCGCCCTATCCCCATTCCAGTTTTGCGTCTAGCGCCGATAAAGGCCATGTGGAGGTGTCTCTGGTGTATTTGATTGGGTCATGTTGACTTTGGTCTGCGGTGATCTGTTTGGATCCAATCGACGTTGATTTCAGGCAGATCCGTCTGGATTTGACCAGCGCTCGTGACCGTTGGTGTGCTTGCAAGTATACAGTCCTCCGGTTCAACGTTTCGTTTCGTTAGCGACAACTGGTGCTCTAGGGCGCTGGTCCTCCAAGGCTTAGCACGACGATTTCCCGAATTTCAACTACAACGACATGGTTTGCTCGGCTCCGGCTAGGGAGGGGCGATGATGACAGTGCGCATTCGGTCCGCACCGATGCATGTAGTTGTCGACGTACCCAGTTGTAAATTTCTATTATTATTTCCGTCGATATGTGTACCACTATTACATCTAATATCTTATTAGGTGGGAGGATTTTCCGCAAAAACAAAAAAAAATACAATGAACACAAATATCTTTTGTTCCCTGGTTCAAAACAAAAAAAGAAGTTATATTGGACATAGATTTTGCCAGATCGAATCAAATTTCAGTTGCAAAATCCTCTAGCCTAGGGGCCAAAAAAAAGGGTTACTGCATTTGGAAGTTGGAACCAGGTGCCCTGTCCCAGCTAGACTCGCGCCCTCGCCCAGCTAGTCGAGCCGAGCGTGCCTCGATCCGAAACCGACCCTAGCGATGGGGAGCAGGGGAGCCCCAGGGGGCGCCGCCGTCGCCGCGGACGACGACGACGACGACGACGACGAGGGCCCGGTGCCGCAGGCGTCGCAGCAGAGGTACCGCGCCGTGGAGCCGCACGACAGCGCCGTCGTCGCCGCGGACGACGACGAGGAGGAGGAGGAGGAGGAGGGCCCGGTGCCGGAGGCGTCGCAGCAGAGGTACCGCCCTGTGGAGCCGCACGACCGCGCCGTCGTCCAGATGGCGCCCCTCGACCCCGGCCCCTCCGCCGACGCCTCCGCGGCGCCCAGGTGATTCGGTTGGATGGCGCGCATTTCGCGCCTGCTCTCCTCTGTTCTGTTTTTGGTTCCTTGATCGGAAATGCTAGCACTGACAGATTTAATTCTTCATATTACAGGCCCATCAACCCTGGTAGGAACAGAAGTATGGATCCAAGGATGCGAGTGGCTTCTTCCAACGCGCACCGCACATCTAGTGCGCGTCAAAGTGATTCAAAGCTCGAGCTCTTCGGTTTCGACTCGTTGGTCAATATTTTGGGGCTTAAGAGGTATCATCAGCTCATCATTTGTTGCACTAATTTGCTTCATTTTAGTCAGAGCTTCAAAGGTTTTTCCTGAACATGTGTTCATTGCGCTTCAAACACATATATTGTTTGGGGAAATCGCTAGAAGCCTATATATATGTTTATTTTTGCTGTGAACATAGCTGGAGCCATGTCATACGTCTGACTGATTCTGTACAGTATGGCAGAAGAACCAGCTCAGACACCTGCTAGTCCTACGGATAGTGAGGATATCGGTATTACCATCGGACGCCCTCAGGTTTGTTCCCCATCCAATTATCTAATGCCATTTCCAAGCTTGCTAGGTCAAGGCCAATTTCCAAATTTAATTGTAATTAATTTTGTTTTCTTTGTTTGTAACCAACTTATTCTATTTTTTCATTGTGCTTGGTCCCTTTGCTTGATTTTACTTTAGTTTAATTTGGTAAAGCGTCACTGTTGGTTGCACTCATTTTTTGCTATGCAGGAAACCGACCCTAAACTCGGTACCCTGATGGGTGTCTTTGTGCCGTGCTTGCAGAATATCTTGGGAATAATATATTATATACGTTTCACATGGTAAAATTTTGCACCTGTTCTTTATCAGTGCGTTATGCCATTATCCACTACTTTATAGTTAGTTTCTGCAGCATAAAGATGCTACGGTGGAAGTCATATTTCTCTCTTTCCCTTGTGTACTTTATGGCCATTGTGGTAAACAGCCTTCATTTAACTTTATCATATACTCCCTCTGTAAAGAAATATAAGACCTTTTAGATCACTACTTTAGTGATCTAAAAGGTCTTATATTACTCTACTGAGGGAGTATTTATTTACTATTGAATGCACTGTTTCCATAGTTTAACTAAGTTAAGAAACACTACTCTAAAATTGCAAAACATTGATTACCACTTTAGGAACCGTTGGCTCAGAGAATTGCCCCGTCTGAGGACCTTCATATTGTTACATATTACTGTACTGAAGAATTGGCATTCTGAAGTTCGTTAATGCCACTCCCTGTACTCTTGCAACTAAATAAGAATTTAACATGTGGATTCTGCGGATTGATATCCATACTTTTGTGTATGTGTAAGGGGGCTTTGAGTTTACTATTGTGTATGTGTAAGAGGGCTTTGAGTTTCACGCATGAATGGTTACTTCTTTAAAATGACCTGTCCAGTTTGAGAGAAGTTCTTGTTCTTTGGGTTCTCATCTAACAGTAGGTGATAAAGACATGACACGTCCTCTGATTGTGTTTCTTACTTAGCTGTAGAAAAGATGTAGGATAAACCATATATTCAAATATTAAACACGACAACCTTTCATTTCTCCTTGTAGGATCGTCGGTATGGGAGGCATATGGCAGTCCCTTGTTTTAGTTGCATTATGTGGCGCATGCACATTTTTAACTGCAATATCATTAAGCGCGATTGCAACAAATGGGGCAATGAAGGTATGTCGAATATCTGCAGTGGGTGATAGTTTCTTCAGTAAGGCTCTATATGTCTCTTGTGTAAATAACTGTTTTTTTTTATCTTGTTGTTTGTCGAACACGATAGAGGCAAACACATCACCATCCAGTAGACAGTAAAATATATGTCCAGTAATTTTAAAATTGAGGAAAACAAATTCATATTTTGATATCCTTTGAGGCCCATCTACTACTTGAATATCAGACCTAGAATTTCTGTATTTATGTTCAGATCAGCAAGTTATACTTCTCAGCCAATCATCGCAAGAGAGTTTGTTGTTTACGTCTCATTTTTCTGTGCTACATGCTAGATCGTCGATGTGTTCAGGTAAGTTTCTTCTTGTTTCAGGGTGGTGGACCATACTATCTAATTGGCCGTGCACTAGGTCCAGAAGTTGGAGTTAGTATTGGATTATGCTTCTTCCTTGGAAATGCAGTTGCTGGAGCTATGTAAGTCTGCGTTAGACTTAGAGCATGCCGATTGATTACTTGACAGTGTCCTTTGTAAAATTTGTTTTTCTTGGAACTTCCTTTTGGCCAAATAGTTTTTATCTATCATATTCCAGACTTGCTACTGTATCTACTTGGGCAGGAATATAGCTCTCTTGTTTCTGCAGTTATATACATTTGTACAGTACAACGAGTCAAATATTGGTAGAATAGCCAGTAAAATATTATACTATTATATTTGGACCTTATGCAGTATTGCAGTGTGGGATTGGAACCTTTATGCTAGTATGTAATCTTAAGAAAAAAAAAACCTGTATGTTAATTAGGAGAGCTCATAGTTCTATGTAGGACCAAAAGAGGAAATGACAGAATTGCCATTTGTTGCCTGTGCAGTTCTGCTTATTGAGATCGCAAGTGTTACCATTGCAGCTTTCAATGCTTTATTTCTTTCTTGGCGTGGCTTTCTCCCTCTCTCTGACGCATTATCAGTTTATGAGCTGTTGTGTTGTTAACACACGATTGGTAGTTGCAGGTATGTGCTGGGAGCTGTAGAAACCTTTTTGGATGCTGTTCCTTCTGCTGGATTTTTTCAAGGTGTTGTGTTACTATTAGCTCAAAACAGTGCAGTTGATTTTGGTTTTTTTACAGGTCCTATATGCAGAACAAAACTTGTAAAGGTAGTTTATACCAAATTCTAACAAAACTTACCAAAATGCTTATTTAATCGAGAAACCCTCACCTCTTTTTTTGAAATGATAGTTTTGCCTTTGCAAATGTTTTCTTCTGTAGTGGCATGCAATTTTTATTCTAAATTTTGATCTTTCCTCATTTCTTATTTAAGTTAACTCTTAGAAATTTTCAAATGCAGAGAAGGTTACAGTGGTCGATAGTACAGCAAATGGAGGCAGTGGAATAACTATATCAACACCCAGCTTGCATGACCTCCAGATCTATGGTGTCATTGTGACCATACTGTTGTGTTTTATTGTGTTTGGTGGTGTCAAAATTATCAACAAGGTCGCCCCTGCATTCTTAATGCCAGTCCTCTTCTCAATACTCTGCATTTACATTGGTGTCTTGAGTGCTCCAGGGCCCAACTCTCCAAGTAAGTAGCTTTGTTTATGATTATGTTAGTTTCTTTATTTTGTTTTAAATCACTGTTGTTGTTTTTTCCTTCGTAGAGGGAATCACTGGATTAAGTACGACTACACTAGTTGACAACTGGAGTGCAGATTACCAACCTACAAACGATGCTGGAGTTCCTGATCCAAATGGGCATATATATTGGGATTTTAAGTGCGTCTTTCTTACTGCTAATTCTCATACTTAAAGTTTCTTCCAGTTTGCTAATTCTCATGCTTGCTGTATATTTAGTGTGCGCTTGCTAATCGTTTGCTATTTGTCTTTCAGCGCATTGTTAGGTCTCTTTTTCCCAGCTGTTACAGGAATCATGGCTGGTTCGAACCGCTCTGCTTCACTTAAAGACACACAAAGTTCAATACCAATTGGAACATTATATGCTACCCTTTTAACTACTATGATGTATCTACTGTCTGTGTTTCTGTTCGGAGCCTTGGCTACAAGACAAGAGCTTCTAACTGACAGGTCTGAGCTTTCTTCACCAACCTTCTGATTTCTGGATGTTGATAGTGTGTTAGCTATGCTGTGAGCCTGTGACAGCATGGGGGCATTGTTAGAGCATCTCCGATGTGAGATTTAAGAGAGCGGTCGATAGCTCCATAAGCTTAAGATTCATATAATCGTTGCTAAATTAAAAGCAAGTGCATTAAGCCATTAACGCTGAAAGATGGCATGAACTAGTACACAAGCACTACTGCATATATCGAAAGACATTCAGGACTTGTGCGTCCCAGCGAGTGTGGCTAAAGGTGTGGAATGGTGACACTTCCCATACTTATAATGATGCTCAAGGAGAGAACGACGCTACCTACACTATTCCTTATGCACGCCTGACAGTACCTGCAAATGCACTCAATAAATGCCCTGGCGGAAGCATTGATTCAAAACCAATGTATTTACCCGCGCAAAGCTCATGCCAAACATCGAATCCTAAGATGACTGACTATTTGAAACCAATATGAAAAATACGATGTTCTACACAACATAGTGAGCAAGTAGAGTTATTTTTGTGTTAGTGTGACACTACCAAGCTGCTATTCAGCATTTTGTAATATTTGACATCTTGGATTGATGTAAGTTAGTAATACTACTTTTTTCTCGTGTATTCAGCTCATTGATTTTCTTCATGCAGGCTCCTAACAGCTACAGTCGCTTGGCCTGCCCCAGCAGTAATTCACATTGGCATCATCTTGTCTACTTTAGGTGCAGCGCTGCAGAGTCTAACAGGGGCTCCAAGGTTACTTGTGGCAATAGCGAATGATGACATTCTTCCTGTTCTTAATTGTTTCAAGGCTTATGAAGGATCTGAGCCACACGTGGCAACTCTATTCACAAGCTTCATCTGTATTAGTTGTGTTGTGATTGGGAACTTGGATCTAATTACACCCACTATCACTATGTTTTTCCTTCTGTGCTATGCCGGTGTGAACCTTTCCTGCTTTCTGCTTGACCTCCTCGATGCTCCAAGTTGGCGTCCTCGATGGAAGCTTCACCATTGGAGCCTTTCTCTCATCGGTGCATTGCTTTGCATTGGTATGCTTCCCCATTTTAATATTTCTATTTAAGATTGCATGTTATAACAAGTATACAGAAATGGACACTACAATTTTCTAACAATGAGTTGATGAAAAATGTTTACTAAACACTTATATGTTAGTTTGTTGTGGTCAAGGGATGTCAGCTACCTTTTAAAGTTGCATGCATTACAGCTCTCGTCTACTTTGTTCTTTTTCTATAACTGAAAATATTGCACCCTTATATTGTAATATTGAATACATTACAAAGGTGCAGACCGTTAACAGATGATTTCTCCCTCTTAATTTCCAGTTATCATGTTTATGATCTCTTGGGCTTTTACTGTGGTCTCTCTTGCCCTTGCAAGCCTTATCTACTACTATGTCAGCTTAAAAGGAAAGGCTGGAGACTGGGGAGATGGATTTAAGAGTGCCTACTTTCAACTAGCTCTGCGAAGTCTTCGATCACTGGGAGGTACTGTTATTATCATACACATCGGAATTAAACGTACCTCACATCACACTAAGCAACATTCTTTTAATTTTGACCATGTCTGCTGCAGCAAACCAAGTTCATCCAAAAAATTGGTACCCTATTCCTCTCATATTCTGCCGCCCTTGGGGCAGACTTCCAGAAGATGTCCCATGCCACCCAAAGCTTGCAGATTTCGCTAATTTCATGAAGAAAAAGGGACGTGGCATGTCGATATTCGTCTCTATAATTGATGTTGACTATCATGAGTCTGCTGAGGATGCAAAGGCAGTCTGCAGGCAACTAAGCGCTTATATTGACGACAAGCGCTGTGAGGGTGTTGCGGAGATCATCGTGGCACCCTCGATGTCCGATGGTTTTCGCAGCATTGTTCAGACAATGGGCCTGGGAAACTTGAAGCCAAACATCGTCGTCATGCGCTACCCTGAAATCTGGCGCAGCGAGAACCTGACACAAATACCATCGACATTTGTCGGCATCATAAACGATTGCATTACTGCTAACAAGGCCGTTGTCACAGTGAAGGGGCTTGATGAGTGGCCCAACGAGTACCAGAGACAGTACGGGACCATCGACCTATACTGGATCGTGAGAGATGGAGGGCTGATGCTTCTGCTGTCTCAGCTCCTACTGACCAAGGACAGTTTCGAGGACTGTAAGATCCAGGTCTTCTGCATCGCCGAAGAAGACACCGAGGCCGAGGAGCTAAAGGCTGACATCAAGAAGTTCCTGTATGATCTCAGGATGCGAGCAGAGGTTATTGTCGTCACCATGAAATCCTTTGAAGCGCATGCGGACGGCAGTTCCAGGATTGATGACACTCAAGAAGCTTACACAAGCGCACAGAACAGAATCAAGGTATACCTTTCAGAGATGAAGGAGACCGCGGAGAGAGAAGGGCGGCCCCTGATGGAGGGCGGCAAGCAGGTCGTGGTTAATGAGCAGAAGGTGGACAAGTTCCTCAACACCATGCTGAAGCTGAACGCTACCATCCTCAGGCACTCCAGGATGGCCGTCGTGGTGCTGGTGAGCCTCCCGGCGCCGCCGCTGAACCAGCCCGCCTACTGCTACATGGAATACATGGATCTGCTCGTCGAGAACGTGCCACGGATGTTGATGGTTAGGGGATACAGAAGAGATGTTGTCACACTTTTCACATGATCAGACGCCCCCATCTGGCTGGTGGTTATAGCCTGCATTGTAGCATGATTGTTGAGCATGTTCTCCAGTGATGACGTCCCAAGCCATCGACTTGAAATCTACTCAGGAGTGTGGGGATGTCTTCACAGAACAATGCGTGCATAATACTTGCTTCATTCTTTTATCGAATTGAAGCCATTCACATCGATAGAAAAAATACACAGTGTATATAAGATTTGTAGAGAATCTACTCTCCATAGATTAAATCTCAATAATAATGATTGTTTTTCCTTCCCATTTCTGATCATGCCTAACAACAACCCTTTCTGTTGTTTTCTAACCCTCATTTTTGTCTTCTGTAGAATATAACCATTTTGTTTTGTTTTTTTACTTTTTTGAGAGGACGAATATGATTATATGTTCATAGATATCATAGCTCTGATCCCCTACCCTCTTGTATTCTGTTGTCATACATATTTTGTTCCCAATATGTATGTATCATCCTGTAAAAGGTACGATGACGGATCTCTAGAGAGAATTGATTTGTAAAATTGGGAAGAATAATCATTATAGTAAGCCATTGTTGAGCCGGAGCCTACTGGCATTTGCTTTGAAAAAGCCAGTAAGACACCACCGGGGGCGGGGGGGGGGGGGGGGGGGGGGGGTTTGAATCCTACACTATACATTGTTCTGCAACTCTGTAGTATGAAGTCTAAGCCTTAGAAAAACTCCCAAAACACTAGTGTGGTAAAAACGAAGAAATGGTACCAGCATATATATATGTATGAATTGCCTCATCAAAATCACGTGTCGATGAACTGCAATAAATCTCTACTCTACTCTTATAAAAAACAGAGTTGGTGATGATTGTGTGCCTGTCATCCTGTGAAAGAACATGTGGTGCCCCCATGTTTGGTTTTGGTAATTGACGACAATCTCTATGGACTAATGGTTGCCTTGAGTTATATTTGAAGGTTTTGTCCGTAGGCTTTTCTTGGAGTACATGTGTTGGTTTCAAGGAGAGTTTGTGTTGACCAAGGTGCTATTAAGGAATTATCCAAAGATTGGTCATGTGAGAGTTGAGCTTATTGCAAGCATGTCTTGAAGAAGAAGATTGTGTGATCATTCATGTTTACCTTCAAGACATCATCCAAATGAAGAGAGTTGGAAAGATTCTAGGTTGATCAAGACTAAGTCAAGAGTGAATCAAGTTGATCAACTCACAAAGCGTAGAAGATGTACCGAGAGGGATCAAGTGATCCCATGGTATGGTAAGCATTGTCCATTGTGCTTTGTGTACTAACCCATGGTCTATGTGAGAGTTCTATGTGGGGTTAGGTACGTGTTCATGGGCTTGCGTCAAGAGGAAGATATCACTCAACCCATGGAGAGGATGACATCAAGTGGTGATCGTCATCAACATTGCCGTGTGCAAGTTCAAGTGAAGCATCATGAAGAGATCAAATGCTTGAAGCTTGCCGTCCATTGTGGTGACAATGGACTTGTGAAGATGTGCGGAAGAGTGGCTCACCCATAGTGGAGTATGGGGGAGCAATCAACTAGTCTTCATCGAGTCAACGCAACCAAGAAAGGTGGTCCAACTTGAGGGAGGCAAGATCGTCATCATCTAGCTCAAGTGGACCATGTGCAAGGCAAAGGTTTGCCCTTGATAGGTTTTCTATTTTACCGGTCTCGTGATGGTAGTTGGGAGACCAGGTTATAGGATCGATTGCCGTACTATCAAGGGGGGCTCTCGATGAGTAGCTTGATCGTATCATTCGTAGAGAGTTCAAACCATTGCATCCTTGCATCATATTTCTTGGTTCTTGTTTGGTTCTTCTCTTTGTGAGTTTTGGAGCCTATGGTCATCTTGATGACAAGCTCGAGTTCATCGAAAACGGAGTTCACTCGCATCTTCTATGATGTTTTCGATGTTGGAAGGTTATGCCGGTTCTTCTCGGTTGGAGGTTTCACTCCTCTATTTTGTTGGCATACCTTCCTTGCCTCTTCTTACTATAACCAAATCGGTTGGAGGTTTCACCCATTTTTTCAAGCAACTGTCTTCCTTCAACAAAACTTAGAATTGTGTGGTTCCTAACACTTTTCTCTGATCTGGGCAGTGCTATATATATACATATAGAGTAGAGGTAAGTTCCTGTATGTAAAGCTCTAGAACATTTCCATGCATACATGGATCTTCTTGGTAAGGAAGTGTGATGTGCACTCGAAGCTAAGTGTTTGCACATCGGGATTAGTATTACATAGATCATGCATGAAACTAGATCCGTTTCTGAATCCATTGGGTGTGGTGTACTAATTTTTATATATTGCATTCTTTGTCAAACCAGATCAGTATCTGAATACATTGGGTGTGGTGCATTAATTTTGTATATTGCGTTCTTTGTCAAACCAGGTCTGTTTCTTACTTTTTGTGCGAAAAAAATATATGTTTCTGAATCCATTGGGTGTGGTGCATTAATTTTTTATATTGTGCTAAAGAGAAACATATCTATGTAATTTAATTTGAACAAATATTTCCTCCTGTTACGAAAATCTAACACGGAGGGAGGGGGGAGGGAGGGAGGGTCATACATGAGATTTAGTGTTGCCTTTTCCATCAGTTTTCATTCTCCCTTTGAGGTGAAAAGGATTGGATCTTGAAAGAGTACCATCCTAGAAACAAGTTTTATCCGGAAAGTTAGGACGATTGTTGTACCAAGTCCATAAAACATAGTTATTTCCTTGCACATATGGTGTTCTAATATCTAATGGGCCACATAACTAACAATGAATAATTACAGCAGAATACAAATATTGGTACTTGTCATGATCAACTGGTCATGTAGGTACAATAACATGGTGGATACATAAGAAATATTAGAAAGGGTTATACGTGTTGACAAGCTAAATGCATACCTTCTCATTTGTTTGTAGAGTGCCACCCAGATCTATCGATTCGGCCAAAGTGATGTAGTAAGGTGCAAATGAAAAGAAGAGAAATATTGGTATGACAACATGACCCTGACCATGACCCATTGGTACAAGCAACTGTCTTCCTTCAACAAAACTTAAAATTGTGTGATTCCTTACACTTTTCTCTGATCTGGGCAGTGCTATATATATACATATAGAGTAGAGGTAAATTCTGTATGTAAAGCTTTAGAACGTTTCTTGTAGATGTTTGCTCAACATTTATTGAATGGTCTTATCTTTCTTTGGATAAGGATATACATCAATTATTCCATCAATGTTCTTTAATAGTTACTCGATTTACAATCATTCCTGGTTTTTCAGATAAGGAGATACTAATTGGTACATGAAATTTTATTAATAATGGACTAGATTTTATCCAATGAATGGTTGTCTGATGATCCGCCTGTTTTTATATATATGGATATGTATCAGTTGCTCCATCAATATTCACTAATAATAGACTTGGTTTAAATTCCAACCATTTCGTTTCATAGATTTTTTTCAAACTTGTTGTTAGCTTACTTCGACCTATTGGTTAGGACGAGTGCCACCTAGTTAAATAGTGAAACCTACAAGATCCAAAGATAGGGATCCACCAACTGACCTAGGTACCAACATACACTCTAGCACACACTACAAAGCAGTGGTGGGGAAATGGAGGGTGTGCACACTCCAATTATAATCTACCTAATCCAAGTGTCATACAATATTTAACAAAAGCACATAAATATCCCAATCATGCCGCATAAGATTTTAGTTCATGAAATATATTCCAAATTTGTAATTAGAAATAGAAATAGTCTTACATGCAAGATGCACATAATTAGAAAACTACGACATTAGGTTAAGTGTGCTTTTCCATGAAAGCTTTAACTATGTCATCTTCACTTACTTTCAAGAATACGCATCGCTCAATCTTTACCTAATAATAAAGCAAATTGGGTTTCTGGTCGTCCGTCATGGCATTTTTCATAAAAGTCCCTCTGTTTCAGAGAATTCAACCCGCAGTCCTGTTTTAAGTTAAAACGAATCAAACAAATGATTTTCTAAATTATCCGTATCTTTTAAACCGTAACTTCGATTTTAACATTATATGTTAAATTTTATTAGAAAAATGTGTGGAATCTAAATATGATGTTAATTTTACCTGTTAATTTTTTTTAAATATTGTTTTGGAAGCAAACTTATAATTTATAGCGCAAGATCCGTTTTTCTTTCGTACCGTCGGCGATCCGGATTGCAAATAAACACCCCACTATAACCATATAGGGAAAAGAAAACATCGATAACTACACAAGCATACCTCTGAAAAATGTGGTAGGGGAAAACCACAGATTTCTCATCGCGCGCGCGAGAGAGAGAGAGAGGGGGAGAGAGAGAGAGTGAGACGCCTTAGGATTAACCATATTCAAACACGTTTTTTGTTGTTTTGTGTGAACACCGAGGCTATCGCCGGCGAGGGTGAGAAGGAGGATAAGCGGCAACACAAATATGATGCCTCGCAAAAATAAAGGAGATGGACCTATTGTGGTCTTGAGTGATGGTTGTTGGGTTAAGAGAGTGTGTTATGTTTTCTCTCCCGTTGCAATGCACGGGCTCTTTTGCTAGTAATTGTAACTGAGCAATGGTTCATCAGATCGTACCTATTGCCACCGGTAACATTGGTACCAATTTGGTAAGAAAGTAGACCAAATGATGAAGACCAGGCCTTTTTGTGAACATAACAGACAACTCACTCATATACGTAGACATCAAAATCTTTCATCTTTTCTCATATCATGAATAAAAGCTGCAAGTTCGAATTCAAGCCTTACCAAATATGTGATTCATATGTCCTTGGGGGTAGTGTTGAGAATAGCCAAAATTATAGGGTCCCTTCTGAGTTCTACATGGCAATCCACATGGACCAATGGTCAACAAAATTCAAAGGTAGTCAACACAAGTCAAGGAGGTCAACAAAAGTCCAAGCAAGCTACAGTGGGTACAAGCAAGTCACCCTGGTCAACAAACTTCCAAAAGTCTTCATGGCCAACAAGTCAAAGAAAGAAGAGCAAATTAAACATTAAGGCAAAGACGGGGGGCAAAGCAACAAAGAAACTCAAGCCAAGAAGAAAAACTTACATATGATGGAGGGAATCCCCCTTTCTTGGGCCACTACTCTAGTCCTAGCCCAACTAGTAGCCCGTGGACAAAAGATTACCTAGTTTGAATGATAAGTGGACATAATTTCAGTCTAGAGAATTTCAATGCTATGCTACATAATCGGTTCAATTTATGCTTGCGTCATCTTAGGTTTTTGCATTGGGATATGGACCATTTGACGTAGCTATCCCTGCATTTCAGCCTCTGACAGGTCGGCCCCATTCTTGGTGGGACCCACGTGTCAGTGACTCACAGGCAGGATCGCTCACGTCAGAGGATCCCCGTGCCTTGTGCAACTGTTTCATCTTTTTCTAGAAACACGGTACAAACACAGATGCTTCCTTGTTTAACCATTTCAAGTGCTTGCGGTGTTATGCCGCATATTGTTCAAAGTTACCTGTGTAATTGGTTCAGCTTTTGCATTCTATAATCTGTCCAAGCTTTGCAGTTTTATGCTAGAGAATAGAAGTGCTTGCAGTTTGCTGCTTTTATTTTTACTGTCGTTAGAATGCTTGAAGAGGCCAAGCCCTGAAGAGTTTTGCCTTTGCTGGTTCTGCTCCGTTGAACTTGGCCAGCCGTCCATGGCACCGACCGCGCCGTGGATGGACTGTCCGACCCGTCGTTGCATGGGCTCAACTAAACTACACACACTAACTAAACTAACATAATCACCGGTTGAAGGTTTAGATACTAACGAACTAAGCACTCACGCACTAACTAAAATAACATAATCACGCACTAACACTCCTGCCTAACAAACCATCAAAAGGTACGCGAGGAGATCAAGGAAACAGGATATGGATCGGCTCCAACAGAAAACATCTCTTATCTCCTTATCCCAACGCATCATGCGTACTTCACGTGCATCCACCCTATATATACATTCACTGATCACAAACCATAAGACCTTCGTGGCACCATTCACATCTGGCCAGCAAGCACAAACCAAGAAAGAGACCGACCCATGGCGCCATCCAAGTCCCATCTCGCCAGCTTGTTCCTCGCCGTCGTTCTGATCGCCGCCATGCCGGAGACTTCGGCGGCAGCCGTCACGGCCAGGGCCCCCGCTCCCTCCACCAACAGCGACTTAGTAGCGAAACCATCATCTTGGTCATGGTGCATCATCCCTTGCTTTTCGTTTATACCAGAGATATTTTGTATACCACCCATATTCTGTCCACGGCCGCCGCCACCACCTCCTCGACCTCCGCCGCCTCCGTCCCCGTCGAACCACAGCCGAAGGAGTGCCGGACGCCGCTGATGGGGCTGATGCCATGCAAGGATTTCCTCACCAGCAGCACCGCACCCGAGCCTACGAACCAGGGCAAGTGCTGCGACGGCCTCAGGTCGCTCGTCCAAGATGCTCCCATCTGCCTCTGCCGCATACTGGAGGGCACCGATCTCGACAAGCTCATGTCGGCGACCGTGGATAGAGATAAATTCATTCGTACGATGATCATCTGCGACTCAAGGCCCGGTGAATTTGGTTCCTGCGAAGGTAAGTTGTTGCTTAATAGTGTAAACTGTTTTGTGCATTTCTGATTGTGCTAGCCCGTTTTTAATGTGAGTCTTTTTGATGGATCGGGAGCAGGACCCGTGCCACCAATGAGGGCCGCACCTACCCCTAAAGCTGCTCCTTGATCGGGCAAGTCAGGTAACCAGTTTATTTCCAGATAAATTGAACCAATTTTTTGTGCCCATTTATTCATGCATGGCTGAATCAACTAGGTATACTTCTTTTAGGGTGAGGTATACTTATTTATGTATCGTACTTTAACTTCTCTTGATTTGCTCTTTGCAGAGCCATCGTCGTCGTTGTAGCGTTACAGAAACAAGATGCATGCATGGAAGCTGAAGATGCCGTATGTCAAGATCCGTCAGCATCATTCTTAGAAGAGATAGTGCTAGTTCGTAGTTCGATTTAGGGAGAATGTGTAGCTTCATTTGCGAGAAAACAAATTATTTGTCACCGTCCAACTATATGTCTCTTTAACCGTTGTTTATGTGTTCGACTAGGGAGTATTCGATGTATGTGTGTGCAATTTGGTAATGAACGCATCACTAGTCCGAAAATGTGCCAAGTCCTTAGTCATGTAATCATGTGTGTCATGCTCGTGCGGTCATCCTTAGGCCCAACCCGACCCAAAGGCCAACACGAGCACGTGGTTTCAGGCGCTCCCGGAAAATGGGGTAAGATCACCGGCGCGCCTCTTGCATGAACTCAGGCCAGAGAAACTCGATCGCGTGCCTTGCCGCGACCCCAACGTTCGCCTGTGCGCAAAGAGCCAACTAAATGTTAGGTGATATACCAGATTGAGTCGGCGGAGCATGAGCCTTGTGCTTCCACATTTTAGCGTGTCGATCTCTCGTGGAGCAATTTTTTGAGGTACATTCGGTTCTAACAAACATAATTTTTTTTTTGCGGGGGAACAAACATATATATTGACCGCAGTCAACTCTAAGGCTATGCATGATTTTGCTTTAAACATATATATTGATTCCGTTTAACAAAATAGCGGCATTGCTCGGGCAACACCTAACACCTGTCTCGAAATCTGCCTTTACGCACAAAAATATTTAGTGTTGCAAAAGATCACTTGAGATAAATTGAAGTAATATTATTTTACTTTTAGAATACTAGCTCTTAGTGGGGCACATTGCTGGGTAATAAGCCGACAATTATGGAAGATCCAAAATACCAATGCACATTTTTTCCTACATTAATTATATGAGTGATGTTGTTCAAACACAAACTTAGCAAAAGAACTAGGATAGCGACATAAATGTTGTTTTTGTTGATTACAGTTAGAATACAATATATCAAGTGTGCGTCTTGTAGAGATGAGAAAAATATAAGTCATGTCTAGTTTTTGCATCTTTGTACACAAAAGTCACTAATGTAGAATGGTGCTATTAAGCCACCCTTTCGCACACGCTAGACAAAAACTGTGTGTGATACATCGCACTCGGCTTAGTCGTAGGCAGATCAATTCCGATTAATATCCAGTCAAAGACAACACGAATAAGTAATGTAAATGTGATGACTTTTTGGAACACAGTACAATCAAAGTCCCTCACACACACAAGCATACACTCACCCCTATAAAAGCACACATGCACATCCTACACCTATGAGCACCTCTGAGAGACTTAGCCGGCATACACTAGTAGAAAAAGGGCCATTTATCCCAGTTCGTAAGGCCCAACTGTCCCGGTTGTGGATCCGGGACTAAAGGGTCGTTACTAAAGCCCTAGGCCTTTAGTCCCGGTTCTTATACGAACCGGGACAGATGGGCCTCCACGTGGCCGCAGCGGCGAGCCCAGACAGGAGGGCCTTTGGTCCCGGTTGGTGGCACCAACCAGGACAAAAAGGCATCTGAGGTTTTTGTTTTTTAAAGGGGGTGGTTTAGGGGTTTTGGGGGTTAATTTAGGTTGTTAGCTAGCTAATAGAGAGAAGTGTCCTCTCTTATCTCCGTGCTTGGTTTACGAACGCTACTGCTATGCCTAAACGTGGCTTAGATTGAAGTGAAGGCCACATGTGGTGCATGTCGAAAGTAATACTAATCCTAACTTGATCAAGTTTGGATTGTACTACTTTCGACATGCACCATGCATGTTGCCTTCACTTCAATCAAATCCATGTTCATTTCACCCACTGATATATAATAACTCTTCATGCTCGCATCATGCATCATCATAATAACAAGTCATACTAATCATCATCATACAACTTCTACTCGTTATTAATAACAAGTCATATGATCATCATCCTCATAGTCATCGAACCAACCCTACTTAATTGTTCTTAGCACATGATCATCAGTATTAGGTAGGACCTAATTAAATACCCTTTTTAAGGTAAAATAGCATCAAACGATGTAGACCCTGACTCTCCATTATGGAGAATGTAGATCATCCTGTCTACAATTCTTGCGCTTCGCTTCCTTTTGCTTCGAAGAACCTCCTTACGACTGTCCATACATTTTTTCCATTCTTTGATTTTCATGTCTCCACTTCTTTTAGAAATCCGGTATGGACAGTTGAGATTCGTAGGATGACCTGGCTGTATGTTCAAAACATCAAGGCGACCATGCTCATACATCAGATGAGGCACACAATCATTCGGAATTATCTGTTGAAAACATAGTAATAACTTCGTAGTTAGCAATGATGTACTAGTTTTAGAAGTATGCAAAAAATGCACGGATGTCGTAATAGTAAAAAATCTTATCAGGGTATCTCCATGGTAGTTACCATGGTTCAACACGTGCACTAGTGGCACGTATTGACCATAATGTTGAGGAGTTTGATTGTAGATATTGTAATTCTCAAGATCAGTACAAAATGTGATCAGATGATTTTTCTCCTGATAAGTTAATTCGCAGTCATCGGTGTAGTGGGTTTTGTCTACCATCTTCCGCACATTCTTTGAAGAATGAAAATAAGCTGTCAATGGAAATAAGCTATCAACTATTTTGAAATAAACAATATAAATTAGTTTATAACTATGTTTGAGAAACTCACATAGCCGTAGAATTGGAGGCGTATCAACAAGGACCCAAATGTCCATATCGTCTTGCTCGATTTCAGGATCACCAAGATCCATGGTGACAAGCATATCCTCATGAAAACTATACATCTTGCAAAGTGCTTCCCAATTTTTGCAACCAAAATGGGTTACGCTCTCAGAATTGTACAGATTTACTTCAAAATCCATACCATGATGGGTCCTTAGGTGAATTTTCTTTGTTTCCATACTTTCATGGTCTTCAAAACCCATCCTCTCCAAGACATAGCGTCTTGCATGGCATGGGATAAGCTAGTAGAATTGTAAAACATGAAAATTACACATTGAAATAGTTGAAGTCGTGCTTAATTATGAAAAAAACACTTGTCGTCGTTGCGTACCGTTTCAACGTTGAAGGTCTCCTCGAGCTTAATGCTGAAGCGCCGATCTTCGTCTAGGTGAGGCCTGTCGCACAGACCTCAGTCGTCGTGGCACCAATCGCACTCCCCCGGGAGACTTTCGTCGTCCGAGTACGACATTTCCTATGTTCATAATTCAAATATTAAACTTGTACAATTAAATATATGTACTAAAAAACCTAAATTAGATCATTATTATTCATCACGGTTTGACTATCGGTCTGTCGAGTCTTTTCTTGAAAACTCTCAACTCACGTGGTGTACATATTCGACCGTTGGTGATGGTAGCTCCTCCTTTCATTCCCGTGTGCATTACACCAAATTGTCTAGCACACGGGAATGAAGGAGAAGCTACCCCCACGACAGGATTCTTCGTCCTCTCATATATATATGGTGGAGACTCTCCCTCACTGATTCCTCTCTGACATTTCCGACCGTCGGTGATGGTAGCTCCTCCTTTCGTTCCCGAGTGCATTACACCAAATTTTCTAGCACACGGAAACGAAGGAGAAGCTACCCCCATGACAACAGTCGGGATTCTTCGTCCTCTCATATATGGTGGAGACTCGACAGACTTAAAGTCAACCCGAAATATCGTTTAATTATCTTTCTAAAAAAGGACATATCGAGTGAGGGAGGCCTGGACTAAGGGGTCCTCGGGCGTCCGGCCTGTTATCCATGGGCCGGATCGATTGGCTGCGAAGACACGAAGGCTGAAGACTATACCCGTGTCTGGATTAGACTCTACTTGGCGTGGAAGGCAAGCTAGGCGATCGACTATGAAGATTCCCTCTTATGTAACCGACCTCATGTAACCCTAGATCTCTCCGGTGTCTATATAAACCGGAGAGCATAGTCCGGATATGACAGATTCATTACCATATACTCATAGGCTAGACTTCTAGGGTTTAGCCATTACGATCTCGTGGTAGATCAACTCTTGTAACACTCATATTCATCAAGATCAATCAAGCAGGAAGTAGGGTATTACCTCCATAGAGAGGGCCTGAACCTGGGTAAACATCGTGTCCCCCGTCTCCTGTTACCATTGATCCTAGAAGCACAGTTCGGGACCCCCTACCCGAGATCCGCCGGTTTTGACACCTACATTGGTGCTTTCATTGAGAGTTCCACTGTGCCGTCGACGAAAGGATTCGATGGACCCTTCGATCGTCAGTAATGACACCGTCCAGGGAGAAACCTTCCTCCCCGGACAAATCTTTGTGTTCGGCGGCTTCGTACTGCGGGCCAACTCGCTTGGCCGTCTGGAGCAGATCGATAGCTACGCCCCTGGCCACCAGGTCAGATTTGGAAGCCTAAACTACGCCGCGGATATCCGTGGAGACTTGATCTTCAGTGGATTCAAGACCGCGGCAGTTGCTTCCCCGTGCTCCGATGAACATGACTTAAATATGTTATCGGACTACGTCCAGGAGATGGATCATGTCGCTGCAACGGCTTCAGAACTGAAGCAGATCGCGCCCTCCGAGGACACAAAGCCTACAGCGTTGGAGCCGCACATGGGCCCGACGTCCTGCAATGCTTGCGTCAATGGAACCCCGGACTCGTATCCGGCCATACGTTCCGGTCCAGATGCGCCTGCGGACACCGAGCTGGATCGGTTATCGATTTTCAAATTTAGCGTCGCAGACATCTTCCAGCATTCGCCTTTGGGCGACGTACTAAATTCTTTGAAGAAATTGTCCTTGGAGGAAGATTCACAGCCGAACTATGTTCGTTTCGAGCTAGAGGCGGACGATGAGGAGTTTCGTTCCCCACCCGCCACCCACTCCATAGCCACCGTTGAAGACTCAACCAACACGCCTGACCCCCGCTCCGAAGACATCGACGGTCTGGACGACGATGAGGGGCAGAGTCAGAGCTTTCCACCCGCCAGACACGGGAGGGACACTACCTGGTATGATGTGTGTATGATAGACACACCTGACGACGATCTCAGCAGCAAGGAGAATACCGTCAAGAATAAACCTTCTGGCACACAGTCGGAACACCAGCTCCCACGGTGGCGCCCCAGGCCACATCGCCAAAGAGAAAACACTGCTAAAGACAACATTCCGGACAATGAAGGCCCTGCTGAGGCAGAATCCGAAGAGGAAAGTAGGCAAGATAGCTCTGATGAAAAGGCCACATACGAAGACTCGGAGGACAATAATTATCTCCCACTCTCCGAGGAAGAGGAGATCCTCGACAATGAGGATTTTATCATGCCTGAGGAACCTCTCAAGCAGGAGCGCTTTAAACGCCGGCTTATAGCCACTGCAAGGAACCTAAGAAAGAACAGCATACTAACCAATCCGGCCGTAAGAACAAGACGGTTCGGGAAAACAATCACGATATCCGCCAAAGCTTAGTGGGCGGAGCAGGACAGACAAAGTCGACGCACAGACCGCGGAGATGTGACCCGACCGGCGATGATGCTCCATCAGTCGGACTACACAGAGCCAACCACGCCCGACGCCACCATCGGCATCCAACGGAGGTGCTTCACAGTGTGGCCCAATGCAGAGGAGCCGCACACCCGCTTTGCTTCACCGACGAAGTAATGGATCACGAATTTCTAGACGGGTTTAAACCTATCAACATCGAATCATACGATGGAACAACAGACCCCGCAGTATGGCTCGAGGACTACCTCCTCCATATCCACCTGGCTCGCACAGACGACCTTCATGCCATTAAATACCTGCCTCTCAAGCTTAAGGGGCCAGCACGGTACTGGCTAAACAGTTTGCCAGAAAACTCTATTGGCAGCTGGGAAGATTTGGAAGACGCCTTTCGTGGCAACTTCCAAGGAACATATGTTCGGCCACCAGATGCCGATGATATAAGTCATATTGTCCAACAGCCCGGCGAGTCAGCCAGGTAACTCTGGACTAGGTTCTTAGTCAAAAGAACCAAATTGCCGACTGTCCGGACGCAGAAGCCCTTGCGGCCTTCAAACATAGCATCCGGGATGAATGGCTAGCACGGCATCTCGGCCAGGAAGGACCTAAATCCATGACAGCCCTTACTGCTCTAGTGACTCACTTTTGTGCGGGAGAAGACAACTGGCTCGCTCGTAAAAGCAACAACCCCAACGACCCGGGCACTTCCGAAATCCGAGACAGCAACGGGAAGCCACGACTAAATGTGCACAACAGTCGCAGCAATAATGTTAAATTACGCGATACAGCGGTCAACGCCGGATTTCACAATCCGGAACCCGGTCAACGGAAGAAGCCATTAAAGGCCAAACAGGACGGACCATCCGCCCTTGACAGGATATTGGACTGACCTTGTCAGATTCACGGCCATCCTGATAGGCCAGCTAATCATACCAACAGAAACTGTTGGTATTTTAAGCAGGCAGGCAAGCTTAATGCTGAATACAAGGGGAGAAGGCCACCAAGCGATAAAGATGACGGCGCGGCTCGTCAGCCGAACACCAGGGACCAGAAGCAGTTTCCCTCCGGCGTTCGACCACTACTGGAGCGGAAATAGCAGCTCGGCTTCCGCCACCCACCCACTATATATGCTGGTAGGATTTACACCACCCGTACATCACTACGCGCTCAAGATACCACGGGCATCGGCGGAAGCACAATACGGACAACCCTGCAAGCATTCCCGTAACATTTTTTATCCATTTTATTTACTTTTCTTTATTATAAACAGGTGACCAACAGAACAGCAAATACAACGGACTCTATCTGAGTTCGGATCCGTACTCACCTAAGGGGGTTGCTTCCGTTAAGGACTCCCCCCAGAGGACGGGTGGCGCAGACGTGCGACAGGAGGTCCAAAATAGCTTTTGTAGACCGCACTCCTTATTTTGAGCCCGTACTATACCTTTTTCCTCCGTTCCCGACCCCGAGCATGTCAAATAGCCGGGTTGTGGTTTTTTTTCTTTTTATATATGAATCTATCATTGGCTTATTGCTCTACTCCCAGTAAATTATATCCAAACTAATCTTCCACTCTCTTCCTACTATGAGTGCGGCCGTAATGGCTGTATTACAAAACACACCTTAGCATATCTCGCCAGGGGCTCGGTATGGGAACAAACGAGTCGCCAATCAAAGTCCGAACAGCTTTATAGCATACTTCGGCGTCGCAAGTTTGGCCTTATATGCATCAGCTCCGAATCATTGTCTTTGGTCAATAGTTGGGTTGCCCGGCTCCTGTGCTTGCTACCCTACATTCCGCTCTATCGTCTAGGGTAGTAAAGGGAGAACTACTGCGATTGTGCCCTGGCTTCAACCAGATGAGCACCTCAGTAGAGAAAGCCGAAAACTGACTGTCATGATGCGGCGAGAGCTGGTCAACCACTTGACGACTTACTCGAATCTTTAGCGATTCTCCGTGTTACATGAAGGATCTTTTTTAGATCAAAAACATGTAAGGCACCGTATTATCATACGCCGCATACATACCAGGGGCTTTGTCGTAGCCCCACCGTAAAACTCCTATGGCTAAGTGAAAGTGTTAACGTCCTATAGTCCGATTGCCTGGTGCGCCGCATTATCACCTCCTTTATGGACCAAGACATTGGATAAAGAGTGATTCAATGCTTTTCCGAACACCCCCATATTTCCTACGAGGGGGCTGAAGCCGACGTCTGGAAAACTTTCAGATTATACTAAAACGGCCGCACAGGAGGTATTCAAGCTTTTACATAAAATATAAATAGACTAACTATAAAGTTGTCTGTTTCAACCATTATACAAATTAATCGAACATTATGTCTTTCGAGCATTGGCCCTCTACCAAGCGGGCGGCCTCTAAGACATCCTCAAAATAGTGCTCCGGCTCATAACGGTCCTTGCCCTTGGGTGGACTCCTCGCCGCAACATCGATGGCCTTCATCCTTCCCCAAAATGTTTTGACTCGGGCAAAGGCCATCCGTGCACCCTCAATGCACGCCGACCGCTTCACAGCGTTAATATGTGGCACCGCGTCGACAAGCCGCCGCACCAGGCCAAAATAACTACTCGGAATAGGCTCACTGGGCCACAACCGGATTACGACGTTCTTCATGGCGTCGCCGGACATCCTATGCAGCTCGGCCCACTGGGACATCTGTTCATTCAGCAACAGAGGGCGCTTCGACGCGCCGAATTGCGACCAGAAAAGCTTCTCCTTTGCATACCCCTCTTGCGCCTGATAAAACTGCGCCGCATCGGAAGAACTCTTCGGCAAGTCTAAAAATTTGTCCGGAGAACTCCATACTTGGTTAAGCTGAGCATAGTTCGGATCACCGAACTTAGCCTGTAGCAAAAAGGGCTTGCCAGCCACAATCTCCCTAGCTTGCCGGATCTCCTCACGGCTGCCCTGGATTCAGACTGCGCCTCTCTCGCCTCTCGTAAGGCCTTGTCAAGTTCAGCCGTTTTGGCTTCATTTTCCTTCTCTAGAAGTTTACAGCGGCTAGCCGCATTCTCTAACTCGAGCGCCATGGTAGACATGGCCTCCTTGTCCTGGCGCCGCGCGGCTTGTTCAGCCTTCGATTCAGCCGATGCCTTTTCGGCAGCCGCATTGCTAAACCGGCCCTGTTCCTTCGCCCGGGCTAGCTCCGCCCGAAGAGTTTTCACGGCGGCAGCACCATCTGCATTGATGCAAATTTTATGTCAAACTCTCTTCAGAGTCATGCTTACATTATAAGCACGTTGGCGTAAGGAACGCTCGAAAATATATACCTTGCGAGTCGTCAAGACGCCTGTTGATCAAGGCAATGTCATCCTCTACAATATCCAGCTTTCGCTGCAGCTCGGTTACCTCCGAATTTCGGGCAGCGGCAGGAGGGGAGACAGCCTGCATTCCAAATTTAACCAAGATTAGTACCTGAAAATATCTTTTCGATCCTCCGATCACTTCCTTTTGAAGGCGATCCGAGTCTCAGGGGCTACTGCATATACAACAGGTGCATTCGGTCAATATTATTCTATTGACAAAATTACATCACAATCCTCAAAACCCCTTAGAAGGCTCATGAAGGCCTCATTCAACCTGCTCTTCGCGGAGAGAACCTTTTCGACCACCGTAGCCATTAAGGCAAAGAGCGGGAAGCAGAGGCCTTTGGTCCCGGTTGGTGGCGCCAACCGGGACTAAAGGGGGGCATTGGTCCCGGTTGGTGCCACGAACCGGTACCAATGCACCCCTTTAGTCTCGGTTGGTGCCAGCGTGGTAGTGGGAGTTTAGTCCCACCTCGCTAGTTGAGAGGGGCGCACAGTGGTTTATAAGCCCCACTGCCGCACCCCTCTCGAGCTCAGGCTTACGGGCCTAATTGTGACTGCTATGCCTAATGGGCCTACTGGGCCTTCTACGGGCCTGAATCCTGGCCCATGGATGGGTTTCTAGTCGTATTCAGGCCGTGTCTGCCCAGTAGGTGGCAATTTTTTTATTTTTCCCAGTTTTTTTGTTTTCTTTTTGCTTTATTTATTTTGTTTTGTTTCTACTTACAACAAAATACTTATTTATTTTATTTTATTTTGTTTCTAATTACTTATTTATTTTATTTTATGATAATTCTTTTTGCTATTAAAGTTTCTAACAAAAAAGGTTTTTTATGAAAATTCTTTTTGCTTTTAATGATTTTGAACAGAAAATACTTTGATAATTTTAGCTGCATCAATTTCGGTCCCACCTCGCCAAGCGAGAGGAAGTCGCAGCGGATTATAAGCCCTGCGTGCAGAGACGATGACGGAGAGGCGCAATGCTCACCTACACGTCGCTTAACTTCAGTGTTCAAAATGCACCATTCAAAGCAACATCATCAATTTTCAACCCTTTCTGACTTCAGTTGTTAGTTTTCATGCATTTACTGATTATTTTAAGCTATAAGACCCTGAAATTGAAAAGCATTTCAAATGAACTCTGAAAAGGTTGAAAGTTGGCATGGTATCATCATTTCACCCACATAGCATGTGCAAGAAAGTAGAGAGGGTTACGGCAAAAACTGGATGTACTTCGTGTACAAAACGGACAATCTCTTACGAAGTATCAGGGTTTCATACGGAAACTCGTCTGTTTCAAAGGGATTTCATTTTTTTGAACTTATTTGAACTCCATAGTTTTCCTGTGTTCAAAATGCACCATTCAAAGCCACATCATCAATTTTCAACCCTTTCTGACTTCATTTGTTATTTTTCATGCATTTACTGATTATTTTGAGCTATAAGACCCTGAAATTGAAGGCAACATATAGCTCTCATGAATAGATAAGTGACCAAATTAATAGAAGTTCATCATCACATTAAAACAAAAGTACATACATAGTTCTCATTGAACAACATATAGCTCTCCAGAGCATCTAATTAAACCATACGTTGAAATTATGTAAGACATTTCAATGCAACAACAAATGCGATCATAATTGCAATCAAGGTAACAATTGATCCAACTGCATAATGATACCAAGCCTCGGTATGAATGGCATATTTTCCAATCTTTCTAATCTTCAACCGCATTGCATCCATCTTGATCTTGTGATCATCGACGACATCCGCAACATGCAACTCCAATATCATCTTCTCCTCAAGTTTTTTTACTTTTTCCTTCAAGTAATTGTTTTCTTCTTGAACTAAATTTAAGCTCTCAATAATAGGGTCGGTTGGAATTTCTAGTTCAACCACCTCCTAGATAAATAAAATCTATGTCACGTTGGTCGGCATAATTGTCATAAACAATAAATGAACCAAATAGTTATAAAAAGATAATATATATACCACATCCGAATCATAGACATGACGAGGGACGACGGGGGCGGATACCAAAACCATCGCACTATATAATAAGAAGGAATAATAAAAGTAAGAAAATTAGACAAGTATCTATCTAAAGTAAGAATTTTTTTTCTTTCAGAAAGAAGATAAGAACAAGAGGCTCACCACGGTGGTGCCGGCGACGAGATCGGCGCGGGCGATCAACGGTGGTGAAGACGGGGACGGGACATGACGGACCGCTAAACCTAGACAAATCTCGGGAAAGATGGAGCTCGGAGGTCGAGCTTTGAGAGGAGAAAGCTTAACTAGTGTGGCTCGGGCATTTCATCGAACACCTCATGTGCTTAGGAGGTGAGCTAGAGCACCCAATGCCCTCCCCCTCCCCGGCCAACAAAAAACAGAGCACTGTGGAGTGCTCTGCTGCGGCGATGGGGTATATATAGGCAACTCATTTATCCCGGTTCGTGGCTGGAACCGGGACTAAAGCTCCCCCTTCTGTCCCGGTTCGAGCCACGAACCGGGACTAATGGATGTGGGCCAGGAGCGAGGCCCATTGGTCCCGGTTCGTGCCTAGAACCGGAACAAATGGGTCGAAACGAACCGGGACCAATGCCCACGAGGCCCCGGCCGGCCCCCTGGGCTCACGAACCGGGACTAATGCACCCCATGGGTCCCGGTTCTTGCAGAACCGGGACTAATGGGCTGGCCAGGCCCGAACGAAAGCCCTGTTTTCTACTAGTGCTTTGGTCCCGTTTCGTGCCACCAACCGGAACCTAAGGTCTCTTTTCAGCAACCCAAAGGGCGGGAAGCAGAGGCCTTTGGTCCCGTTTGGTGGCACCAACCGGGACTAAAGGGTGGGCATTGGTTCCGGTTGGTACCATGAACCGGTGCCAATGCATACCTTTAGTCCCGGTTAGTGGCACCAACCGGGACTAAAGGCCTTGTGCTGCCCCGGCACGAAAGTTTAGTCCCACCTTGCTAGTTGAGGGAGCTCGAGAGTGGTTTATAAGCCCCACCCCCGCTGCCCTCTCGAGCTCCTCTCAAATGCAGGCTTTCGGGCCTAAACACACTGTATGTGCCTGTGGGCCTGCTGGGCCTTCTACGGGCCTGAAACCTGGCCCATGGGTGGGTTTCTAGTCGTATTCAGGCCGTGGTGGCCTAGTAGGTTGGCATTTTTTTTCTTTGTTGCTTTATTTTTTTATTTTTTCCTACTTACAACAAAATACTTATTGTTGCTATTTTTATTTACTTTATTTTGTTTTATTTTGTTTTATTTTGTTTCTACTTATTTATTTTATAAAAATTTATTTTATTTTATTTTGTTTTATTTTCTTTCTACTTATTTATTTTATAAAAGTTTATTTTATTTTGTTTCTACTTATTTATTTTATTTTGTTTCTAGTTATTTATAAAAGTTTATTATGTTTATACTTATTTATTTTCTTTTCTTTTTTGCTTTTTGTATTTATTTTATGAAAATTCTTTTTGCTTTTAATGTTTTGAACAGAAAATACTTTGATAATTTTAGTTTCAATAATACTAGAGGTTTATAAAAGCTTTTTAGTTGATTCCTTTAGTATCGGTTCTAAGGCTATTACAAAGGCAATTTATTTGGTACCGGTTCTAAGGCTGGGGCCCCACGAGCACCTTTAGTACCGGTTCGTGGCATGAACCGGTAAAAGAGTTTTAATAACTTATTACAACTTCGGACTTCTTGTGTGTTCAAAATGCAACATTCAAAGCCACATCATCAATTTTCAGGGTTTCATACGGAAACTCGTCTGTTACAACAGGCATTTCAAATGAACTACGAAAAGGTTGAAAGTTGGCATGGTATCATCATAATAGTTGTGGAGAGAAAGTCTTCACTTTTTCTTCGCTTGTGTCATTTGCTTATTGCGCCGTAACCATGGATAATCTTCATCGTTTATCAGGATGCTTGGGTCAGCCTTGACTTTGAAGGGAGGAATTTCATGAAACTTTTCATAATCTTCAGACATGTCTGTCTTGCCCTCCAGTCCAACGATGTCCCTTTTTCCTGAAAGAACTATGTGGCGCTTTGGCTCATCGTATGATGTATTCGCTTCCTTATCTTTTCTTTTTCTCGGTTTGGTAGACATGTCCTTCACACAGATAACCTGTGCCACATCATTGGCTAGGACGAATGGTTCGTCAGAGTACCCAAGTTTGTTCAGATCGACTGTTGTCATTCCGTACTGTGGGTCTACCTGTACCCCGCCTCCTGACTGATTGACCCATCTGCACTTAAACAAAGGGACCTTAAAATCATGTTCGTAGTCAAGTTCCCATATGTGCACTATGTAACCATAATATGTGTCCTTTCCCCTCTTGGTTGCTGCATCAAAGCGGACACCGCTGTTTTGGTTGGTGCTCTTTTGATCTTGGGAGATCATGTAAAATGTATTCCCATTTATCTTGTAACCTTTGTAAGTCAATACAGTCGAAGATGGTCCCCTGGACAACGAGTACAGCTCATCACAAACAGTGTTGTCACCTCTGAGACGTGTTTCCAACCAACTGCTGAAAGTCTTGATGTGTTCACATGTAATCCAGTCGTAACACTGCTCCGGGTGTTTGGAGCGCAGGCTGTTCTTGTGTTCATCGACATACGGGGTCACCAAGGTAGAGTTCTGTAGAACTGTGTAATGTGCTTGAGACCAAGAATGCCCGTCCCTGCATATTATTAAGTCCCCTCCAAGCGTGCCTTTTCCAGTCAGTCTCCCCTCATAACGCGATTTAGGGAGACCTATCTTCTTAAGGCCAGGAATGAAGTCAACACAAAACCCAATAACATCCTCTGTTTGATGGCCCATGGAGATGCTTCCTTCTGGCCTAGCGCGGTTACGGACATATTTCTTTAGGACTCCCATGAACCTCTCAAAGAGGTACATATTGTGTAGAAATACGGGGCCCAGAATGACAATCTCGTCGACTAGATGAACTAGGAGGTGCGTCATGATATTGAAGAAGGATGGTGGGAACACCAGCTCGAAACTGACAAGACATTGCGCCACGTCACTCCTTAGCCTTGGTATGATTTCTGGATCGATCACCTTCTGAGAGATTGCATTGAGGAGCACATAGCTTCACAATGGCTAATCGGACGTTTTCCGGTAGAAGCCCCCTCAATGCAACCGGAAGCAGTTGCGTCATAATCACGTGGCAGTCATGAGACTTAAGGTTCTGGAACTTTTTCTCTGGTATATTTATTATTCCCTTTATATTCGACGAGAAGCCAGTCGGGACCTTCATACTAAGCAGGCATTCAAAGAAGGTTTCCTTATCTTCTTCGGTAAGAGCGTAGCTGGCAGGACCTTCATACTACTTTGGAGGCATGCCGTCTTTTTCGTGCAAACGTTGCAGGTCCTCCCGTGCCTCAGGTGTATCTTTTGTCTTCCCATACACGCCCAAGAAGCCTAGCAGGTTCACGAAAAGGTTCTTCATCACGTGCATCACGTCGATTGAAGAGCAGACCTCTAGGTCTTTCCAGTAGGGTAGGTCCTAAAATATAGATTTCTTCTTCCACATGGGTGCGCGTCCCTCAGCGTCATTCGGAACAGCTAGTCCGCCGGGACCCTTTCCAAAGATTACATGTAAATCATTGACCATAGCAAGTACGTGATCACCAGTACGCATGGCGGGCTTCTTCCGGTGATCTGCCTCTCCTTTGAAATGCTTGCCTTTCTTTTGACATTGATGGTTGGTCGGAAGAAATCGAAGATGGCCCAGGTACACATTCTTCCTGCATTTGTCCAGGTATATACTTTCGGTGTCAGCTAAACAGTGCGTGCATGCGCGGTATCCCTTGTTTGTCTGTCCTGAAAGGTTACTGAGAGCGGGCCAATCGTTGATGGTTACAAACAGCAACGCGTGCAGGTTAAATTCCTCCTGTTTGTGCTCATCCCATGCACGTACACCGTTTCCATTCCACAGCTGTAAAAGTTCTTCAACTAATGGCCTTAGGTACACATCAATGTCGTTGCCGGGTTGCTTAGGGCCTTGGATGAGAACTGGCATCATAATGAACTTCCGCTTCATGCACATCCAAGGAGGAAGATTATACATACATAGAGTCACGGGCCAGGTGCTGTGATTGCTCTGCTCCCCGAAAGGATTAATGCCATCCGCGCTTAAACCAAACCATACGTTCCTTGGGTCACCTGCAAACTCAGCCCAGTACTTTCTCTCGATTTCTCTCCACTGCGACCCGTCAGCGGGTGCTCTCAACTTCCCGTCTTTCTTACGGTCCTCACTATGCCATCGCATCAACTTGGCATGCTCTTTGTTTCTGAACAGTCATTTCAACTGTGGTATTATAGGAGCATACCACATCACCTTCGCAGGAACCCTCTTCCAGCGTGGCTCGCCGTCAACATCACCAGGGTCATCTCGTCTGATCTTATACCGCAATGCACCACCTACCGGGCATGCGTTCAAACCCTCGTACGCACCGCGGTAGATGATGCAGTCATTAGGGCATGCATGTATCTTCTGCACCTCCAATCCTAGAGGGCATACGACCTTCTTTGTTGCGTACGTACTGTCGGGCAATTCGTTATCCTTTGGAAGCTTCTTCTTCAATATTTTCAGTAGCTTCTCAAATCCTTTGTCAGGCACAACATTCTCCACTGCAGCAATTCTAGTACGGTACCGAGCTTTGTGTTGCCATCTTCACAATTGGGGTACAACCCTTTTTTGTGATCCTCTAACATGCGATCGAACTTCAACTTCTCCTTTGACTTTCGCATTGTGTCCTTGCATCGACAATGACCCGGCGGAGATCATCATCATCGGGCACATCGTCTGGTTCCTCTTGATCTTCAGCAGCTTCCCCCGTCGCAGCATCACCGTATTCAGGGGGCACATAGTTGTCATCGTCCTCTTCTTCTTCGCTGTCTTCCATCATATCCCCTATTTCTCCATGCTTGGTCCAAACATTATAGTGTGGCATGAAACCCTTATTAAGCAGGTGGGTGTGAAGGGTTTTCGAGTCATAGTAAGACCTCGTGTTCCCACAGCTAGGGCATGGACAGCACATAAAACCATTCTGCTTGTTTGCCTCAGCCACTTCGAGAAAATTATGCACGCCCTTAATGTACTCGGAGGTGTGTTTGTCACCGTACATCCATTGCCGGTTCATCTACATGCATTATATATATAATTATGTGTGTCAAAAGTAAGAAAATTAGACAGGTATCTATCTAAAGTAAGAATTTTTTTTCCTTTCAGAAAGAAGATCAGAACAAGAGGCTCACCACGGTGGTGCCGGCGACGAGATCGGCGCGGGCGGTCGACGGCGGTGAAGACGGGGACAGGATGTGACGGACCGCTAAACCTAGACAAATCTCGGGAAAAATGGAGCTCGGAGGTCGAGCTTCGAGAGGAGAAAGCTTAACTAGTGTGGCTCGGGCATTTCATCGAACACCTCATGTGCATAGGAGGTGAGCTAGAGGACCGAAATGCCCTCCCCTCGCCGGAGCAAAAAACAGAGCACTATGGAGTGTTGTGCTGCGGCGATGGGGTATATATAGGCAACTCATTTGTCCTGGTTCGTGACAGGAACCAGGACTAAAGCTCCACATTCTGTCCCGGTTTGTGCCACGAACCGGGACCAATGGCTGTGGGCCAGGAGCGAGGACCATAGGTCCCAGTTCTTGCCTAGAACCGGAACAAATGGGTCCAGACGAATCGGGACCAATGCCCACGAGGCCCCGGCCGGCCCCCTGGGCTCACGAACCGGGACGAATGCCCCCCATGGGTCCTGGTTCATGAATGAACCTGGTCTAATGGGCTGGCCAGGCCCGAACCAAAGCCCTGTTTTCTACTAGTGATAACAACTTGAGATTTTACGAACTCACCATAAGCGTCTCGCAGTCGACGGGAACGTCTCCTCCTACTGAACGAATATCGCCGGAAGCCTGAAAAAAATCCATGAATAATGCTAGCACCAATGTCAAGTCTGGGACTTGAACCCTGGTAGACTAAGGATACCACTGTCCTCCTAACCGTGCAACCATAGGTTGGTTCGCTGTAAATGTGATGATGACTTGAAGGGTAATAGTTTTTGAATATTACCAGCAAAATAAATTCCTGTAGCATTGAGCATTCATGTAATCCTATCTATGGAATATATCTGCTCTTCCGATCAAGCTAAGGTGAGGAATCTCTAAGAACGAATTGCGGATCTATAGAACTAGCTACAAGGCAAACGCAATCCTGTATTCGAGCTAGAAGGGTACACGTCATATTGTGGTTTGAGCTAGCTCGCTCGCTGCACCTAAACTTGTTACTCCCTCCTATCCATATTACTGTAGCAGCTTTAGTACAGCCTTAGCAACGACAACTAGTATGGATTAATTAATTTATGACCATTGACCCTGACTAGATTATGATTCTATTAATAGCTTTATACTGCTGGAATTTTCGCAAGCTTGTCATTGCTATCCATATTGAGCATTTGTGTACAAGCTCTCTCTTCTAGTCTTCTAGATTGTGTAAACTAGGATGGAAATGAATTGCGTCTAAACTTTGTACTCGAACTAGCTATTAAAAGGCCAATGCATGCATACGATTGAGTGTTGCTGATGGTTTTCACTTTCAGTTTCAGAAAAAATTCAGCACCAACCTAAATCATCGAAATTCACTGAATTTCAGTGATTCCGGTTTGTATATGTTCACTTGAATTCAATTAAATATTCTAATTTTTCAAAAAATATTTTATAAAGATTTCAAATTGTGTGTACTACTGAAATTGCATAAATATTTTGGCCGAGAAGAAAACATTTCACTATCTACTCAAATCTCATTGAAAGTGCAAACCATGTGTTGCTTACGGCTCCCTTGGGAGCTATGTAAATTCTTCCACCTGTAAATAAATGAGTACATAAAGATGTAAAAATCTTGGACACTACAAAAACTTGCATGCTGACCCCGGTGTGGCGATCAAGTAAGTTTTCTATTATTTTTTCTTCTATAAAATAACTTGCCTGGACATCCGCAAAAAAAAGTTGCGTGGAGTAGGAACGTGACGTGATTGCTTTCGGTTTACGTGCCCCCGACGAAAGATTCGTTGGTAAGTTTCTACAACACGTGGTCAAAGGGACGTCAGGCCTCTTTCTACTACTCCTACGCCGATCGATCCCCACCGTAATACAAATACAAATCCAGCCGCATATATGCATAAACCGTCTTGTGGTCAAATTAAATCGAGAACTACGAAGATGGCGGCCCAGCTGAGCACGTCCGCTGCGGTGGCGGCGGCCGATGATACGTGGTCCAAGCTCCCGGCCGATCTTCTCGGCGAGGTCTACGGCCGGATCGTTTCCCCTCTCGACCGCGTCCGCTTCACCGTAGTCTGCCGCTCATGGCGTGTTGTCAAGTCACGGCAACAGCCGGCGCCGACTTTGCCATGGCTCATCTTCTCGTCGTATCATGGCGGTGCGATGCGCGTGTTCTGCCCCATGGACGGTGTATCCTTACGCCTTCAGCTCCCGCCCGAGGCAGTCCACAACAGGCTCGTCGGCTTTCATGATGGAGGCTGGATCGCCGCCGCATCCTCTCGCGACGGTGGTGCTGGTGACTGGCTAACGATTGTCAATCTCTATTCTGGCGTCGAGGCGCCGCTCTCCGCCAAGCAACGCGCCACGCCATACATGGACAAGTTAGTGTGTTCGGAGCGCCCCACGTCAAATCGTTGCATCATTGCCGTCACTACGGCCGGGCTCGCGGTGTGCAAAGTTGGATGTCGCAACCATAATTGGTGGAGGTCGAGAGAGCGTAACCATTACTACGACATCGCTTTCTACGATGGGAAGCTATGTGGCCTACTCCGCCGCAGTCTACAAATATACACAATTAGCATGACCAAGAACAGCGATCTGGTGGTCAGCATCACCTACGAATTGGACATGAACCAACTACCCAAGTGTGTGGGATCCGACGACGTCAGCTACATTTTCAAGCACGGCGACAGGATGTTGATGGCCAAACGAGCCCAGTGGACGACAGTGCAGAACAGGCTTTTCTTCAAGGTGTTTGAGCTAATAAAAAATACACGTTACGATTATAGCTGGGTAGAAGTGACTACATTGGACGACCATGCCTTATTCTTGAGTACCAATTGCTCGAAGATGGTGTACGTGCCGGCGGATAGGCGTGGCGGAGTAGAGAGAAACCACATCTACTACAACCATTTAAATTTACCAGGTGATACTAATCGCATCTGCAATGATGTGCAATTGATGAAATGTCACTACAGCGAACATTTGTATTGTAGGAAAGACAAAAAAATCAATGGAGTGGATAGGATCAAGTCAACAGGATATTACAGGACTAGTAACTATAACATTACTAATGACTCTGCGGGTCTGATGTGGCTTCTCCCCCCGGAATTCTAGCTGCTCAATGTCATTGCAGTATGTATTGGTCTTATCTTGAGCCTTTTAATTAGCTGGTTTAGACTTTGCATGTTTGACATGTTTAGGCCTGCTTGTTTCAACCTATGTATATATATTATCTCCCTCCCCCCCCCTTCGTTCCCACTATTTATTTTATGGAATCTATTTTCACTTGATATACAAGAACAAATTCAGATGTGTTATTCTTCCCCATGTGATTGTCATGGATTTGCCTACTCGGGCAAAACACACAAGATCTTAATATGCAGTCAAATAACTTAAATGTGGCGACCTTTACGGTGTTGGTGAATGTTCCTGCATATTTCCTTCAAAACATATTCATGTAATATTAGGCATTCATGTAATCCTACCCGGTGAATATATTGCACTTCTGATCAAATTAAGGTGAGAAATGTCTAAGAACAAAATGCAAATTTATGGAACAAGTTCGAAGGCGAACAAAATTCTGTATTCGAATATGATCGAGCACAAAAGTATATGCACATTCGACTGTCTGCAGCTGTCTCACGCCGTCTACCTCCCACCTCTTCGACTATGTCCCCGCCCGAATCTGCCGCCCGTAGGTGACACATTGGAGGCGTCCACCCTAGTTCCCATAGAAGGCAGGCATGGGTGTGCGAACATGGTGACTCCATGACTCGTAGGTGCATCGACGAGCACTGACAGTGGAGGCGTCTAGTCTGCGGCAGTGGTGGCGTCCATGCGACAGGCGGGCAGCCGGGCATATCTGGCCAACGCCTTGACACATGGTGGTGGTTGGGTGTAGCCGGCGGGCCCGATCTGGGCCATGTCGGTGGGTTGCTTTGGCGGGCGGCTCGGGTGCCTTCCACCCAGCCCGGCCATGGCTTGCTGTGACGCTTTGGTGGTGTGGAGCTACGTTAGTGTCGCCAATGTCTGGTCCGGTCATTGGCGGTGCAGCGGGGCTGCTAGTTGGTGTTTTGTGGTGTGGTTAGGTTGTGGTTGTGCATGGTTTCTTTAGGATCCGGTGAACCGCACCCGAGTGTGCGTTGGCAGTGCGGTTTCGCTCGACCACGGCGTGGTTCTGTGTTGCTATTGGCGAGTTGGCGCCGAGGCATGCGGTGGTGGTGGCGGCACGAGGGACACGGTGGTGGTGGCGGCTCGGATGTCGTAGTAGTGTTGAGCCACGCTCGTTTGCTTGGGTTGTCCTGGACCTCGTTGTCGGCTGGTCGGCATCCTGGCTACAATGGTTGTAGTGGTGTCGGCGTCATTTTGAGCTTGTAGTCATAGTGTGGTCTGGCAGTGCTGTTATTTTGCTCCAATTGGCATAAGAGGGGAGTCACGGCTTAGTCTCGCAGGTTCACATTCCTCACCATTGGGAGGGGTTTGACCAAAGTGAAAGTGGTGGTGGTGGCTATTGGCATGGCTGGACCCCCCCCCCCCCCCCCCCCCCCCCCCCCCCCCGGCTCGATGGGGCGGTCGTGCGGATCAGAGAGAAAGCTTTCTGACCAATGGGGGTCGATGCCAGCAACTTATATCATCGCTATGCTATCTACGCTGTAAGGTGAACGACCGGTACAGTCGTTGTTCCGAAAAATTGTGGTTACGCAAAAAATGAAGTTGTTTGCCTAGAGGCTGGTGATTGGAGGATTACCAACAATGGAACTGAAGCTTAAACGTCATCTGAGAAGGGAGGCTACCAACCCTAAGATGTGGTATGGAGGTAAAGCATGATCCAGAATCATGGTTTTTTTTAGAAAGGAGGATGACCCCCGGCCTCTGTATCTGGAATATGCATGCGGCCACTTTATTGATTATTCTCGAGGACCTTATAAAGTATTACAACAATATGCCTGAACCCGCCATCTTGGCAACATATGCCACTACTCCTAGCCATATGATGAAGGGGTGCTAGCTGGGCCAAATACCCAGACCACTCACCTAAGACTATCATCAAAAGCCAGAAGCCCCAGCCGAGCCACATACCGAGTCTGGGGCATAAACTGGTCTGACGCACTCACATGTGTCGTCGCCGCCATCTTCCACAGGTCCGTCTCTAGAGCAGATATTGAGGCTTCTACCTTGTCAGCCCACTCTGCCATCGATGCCACCATGACGCCAGACAACTAGCTACCTCCTCCTGCGCGAGTCCATCACTGCGCATCGGGCGCCGAGTCTCCACTGCGCCACGCCGTCGAGATCCGCCGTCATCAATGTGTAGGATGAAGCACCACTCCACCAAAAAAGTCACCCACTGGTCCCTCGATCCCGTGTACGCCTCCAAGAATGACGCCCCCAAGGAGGAAACGACACCAACGCACTGCCGTCATCCGATCTACTGATCTAGGGTTTCCCCCGGAGGTAGCGGATAGAGGTCTGGACCTTCTCCATGGCGATGCCTTCAAGAAGGTAATGACATAAAAGAGTGCTGCCAACGCCGGTCTTGGCATCAAGCCGAGAACGAGGTTGTCACCTGGATCCGCTTGAAGAACCTCCATCAAGCATCGTGTGCACGGGTCGCCGCCGATTTGAGCCGCCGCACATCGAGCAGGCCGCACTGGCCAGATCAGATCTGTCCGGAGGGCAAACCACGCATGGTGCCGACCCATCCACCAGGCCCTTCATGCCGCCACCGCCGATCCGAGGTCAGATGGTCCGTCGCCGTAGACCTGGTTGCCGCCGCCGAACGCAGCCAAGGCCACTGCCCAAAGCAGGGCCGGCCGCCGCACCCGCCACCATAGCCGCCCTAGGCTGAGGCGGCCGCCGCGCGGCCATCGGAAGGCAGGCCCGCCACGCCAAGGCCAGATTGGGCGTGCCACCACACGCCGCGGGGCTCCCTTTCGTGCCACACATCCCACGTGGGGTCATGCATCGCTCAACCCACACGAGGCAACCAACAACCTTTTTTTCCTTTTCAGAGCCTTCATGTGATTCAGTGACCCAAAACTTATCCAATCTCACCTCTGTCGTCTACCTCTCCCTCTCCGAGAAGCTCATAGTGACCGTGCAGTTATGGGGGGAAAAGTTACACCTGAGATGAACACTCGTTTGTGTGCTGATTTTAGTGAGAAAAAAATCTCTGATAGCTTATTCCAAATGGGTCCGTTGAAAGCTCCTGGGAAGGATGGATTTCCTGCAAGGTTCTTTCAGAAAAACTGGGCAGTAATGAAAGATGAAATTATCAAGGGCGTCAGGGAGTTTTTCAGAACGGGCCGCATGCCAGAAGGGGTAAATGAAACAGTAATTGTTCTTATCCCAAAAATTGATTACCCAACTCGTCTCACTGATTTCAGGCCTATAAGCCTCTGCAATGTCATTTACAAAATTATTGCTAAGTGCTTGGTGAATAGATTACGGCCATTGCTTGATGACATCATTTCATCGTACCAAAGTGCTTTTGTCCCAGGACGTTTAATCACGGATAATGCGTTGTTAGCTTTTGAGTGTCTTCACTTCCTTCAGCATGAGAAAAATCCAGAGAACAGTTTTTGCGCATATAAATTGGATCTCTCTAAGGCTTATGACAGGGTGGATTGGGGTTTCTTGGAGCAAGCGATGATCAAGTTAGGCTTCTCTCATCAGTGGGTGCAATGGATAATGTCATGTGTTACCTCGGTGAGATATTCCGTCAAATTTAATGGAGTCATCTTGGATTCGTTTGCGCCGTCGCGTGGGCTTCGGCAAGGTGACCCATTGTCCCCTTTCTTATTTCTATTTGTGGCTGATGGTTTATCCGCATTACTGAAGCAGGGAGTGGAGACACAGGCAATCCAACCTGTTAAGATATGTAGCAGAGCACCTGGTATATCACACTTGCTATTTGCAGATGATACCCTGTTGTTTTTTAAGGCTAATGTTGCCCAGGCGACTCATGTGAAGGAAGTTATTCAGAGATACGCCCGAGCCACTGGTCAACTTATAAACCCACATAAATGCTCTATACAATTTGGTGATAACTGTCCTTTGATGATACAGACCGGTGTAAGACAAATATTGCAAGTGCAAAATTCTGAATTTGAAGGTAAATATCTTGGCCTACCGATGCCTGATGGGCGTATGCATAAGGGGAGATTTCAGATGTTGCAAGCAAGCTTAACCAAGAGGATCATGGCATGGGGGGACACCCTCACAAAGGCAGGAAAGGAGACCTTAATTAAATCTGTCTTGCAGGCCATCCCAACCTATATAATGGGGGTGTTTAAATTGCCATATTCTGTTTGTGATGACCTCACGCGGCTAGTGCGGAACTTCTGGTGGGGCTCGAAGCAAGGGAAAAGGAAAACCCATTGGCGTGCCTGGGACAAGCTCCTGGAGCCAAAAGGAAAGGGTGGACTGGGATTCCGTGATTTTCGGCTATTTAATCAAGCCCTTCTTGCGAGACAAGCATGGCGTCTATTGACCAATCCAGACTCACTATGCACTCAGGTATTAAAAGCAAAATATTACCCTAACGGATCCCTTGAGGATACTGTTTTTTCAGGCAATGCTTCTCCAACGTGGCATGCCATTCATCACGGCCTTGAGCTCCTCAAAAAAGGACTCATATGGCGGGTGGGGAATGGCGAGCGAATCTGCATATGGCGTGATCCTTGGATTCCGAGGCCCACATCCTATCGTCCGATCACACCTCGGGCCACCTGTCGGCTTAGGCGGGTGTCCGAGCTCCTTGACGACAATGGTCGATGGCGGACGGATCTCCTTCAGCAGCATTTCTTGGCCCCAGATGTACAGTGCATCTTGTCTATCAAGGCCAGCCCACGGCGACTGGAGGATGTCCTCTCATGGGCGCCAGATACACGAGGTGTCTTCAGTGTTCGAAGTGTGTACAAGCTCGCGCTGGAGGACTGTGTGGGGGTGCCCTGCCCCCCCAAAGGTACGAGTTTTAGCATGGCGGGTCGCGACAAATTCATTGGCCACTCTTCAAAATAAAAAGAAAAGAAAGCTCGAGATTTCTGATACATGTGCTCTATGTGGTATGGAATGCGAGGACACGTTCCACGCTCTTTGCAGATGCCCTTTAGCTCAGCGGCTATGGACTGCGATGGCGCGCATATGGAGGATGCCCAAGGTGGAAGCTATCATGAACACCGGTCCTGAGTGGATCATCCATCTGCTTGATGTTTGTTCTGCGGACGTACGTCTACCAATAATCATGACCTTGTGGCGGAACTGGCATGTCAGAAACGAGGTTTATCATAACAAACCGGCACCACCAGTGGAGGCATCTTGTAGGTTCCTGTGTGGCTACATCAACTCACTGGTGGCCATACAGCAGCACCCGCATGCTGATGATTTAAAGGGGAAAACTGTGGTTGCTTATAGAGGCCAGGAGGGGAGCCACAAGTCGCCTGTGGTGAGGCCGAGCAAATCGCCGGAGCGTTGGAAGAAGCCGCCGCTTGGGTGGGTGAAATTAAACGTTGATGGCTCATGGCGGCAGGAGGATGAAACAGGGGGCGCTGGTATGATACTTCGCGACCACACAGGCTCTATTATCTTTGCGTCGTGCCGTTTCATCCAAAGATGTACAAGTGCTCTAGAGGCGGAGATCGCGGCCATTCTGGAGGGTGTGTCGCTAGCAATGGATAGAAGCAATGAACATATAATGGTGGAGACGGACTGCATGGTGGCTGCACGGATGATCACGGCTCAGGTCCCAGATAGATCCTTGCTAGATCCCATGGTCAATGATATCAAGCACCTCCTGAGTAGTAGATCACATGGAATAATGGCCATCGGAAGGGACCAAAACAAGGCGAGCCATGCCCTGGCTCACATGGGGCGTGTGCTCCCCAAAACGGCTGTCTGGCTGCGCTGCGCGCCGGACGAGATTCTTGCTCTATGTCAATCTGAATGTAATGACTCTGGCTAAGTAATGAAATTATTTTATCCGCAAAAAAAAAGGTAGCCAAGTCCATGGCCACCAGCTGCCCAACATGGTTGCGCAAGGGAGACAAAGGGGCGGCGTGAGGAGCCAAGTCCATGGCCGCAACACATGACCTCCGTTGCAAAAAGAAAAAATCTTGGAGATGCACACAATGTTTTTGCAACATGATCGGTTGTGCAAAAAACTGCAACATGATCTCCATTGCAAACGTTCCGGCAACAAGATCTCGGTTCAAATGGGACGTCTGTTGCAATGGTGAAGGGCGTCTCTCGGCTGATCGATAGCGTCAGATATGACGGCTCGCGACCCAGCTAATCTTTAAAAAGATCAGTCGGCGGACACGTAGCATGTCCATAAAATTTCCTCTAATTTGTAGTAGTATGTTCCTCTCACCATGTATCCTCAAGATGTAGATTCTGTAGCATGTTGCAGACAGGGCGTTGCGCTTTTTTGGATTTTTAAGTAACGATAAAATATAGTAGTTTCCTTTTTCCTAAAATATATAAGTTGCTTGGAGTACGGACGTGATTGCCTAAACTTTACATGCCCTGCCCCCGACGGAAATAGGAGTATTAATTTCCACCGTGTACCTGCCAAACCGATCCCCACTGCAATACAAATCCATCCGCACAATAACCGTCTTGTAGTCAAAATCGGGAACGAGGAAGATGGCGGCCAAGGTGAGGGCGTCCGCCGGTGATGTGTGGTCCAAGCTCCCAGATGAACTTCTTAGCGAGGTCTACGGCCGGATCGCTTCTCCGCTGCACCGCGTCCGCTTCGCCGCAGTCTGTCGCTCATGGCGAGTGGTTAAATCGTGGCAACAGCCGGTGCCGACCTTCCCGTGGCTGATCCTCTCCTCACGGGACGACGACGACGACACGGCGAAGCGGGTCTTCTGCCCCGCGGATGGCGAGCTCCTACGCGTTTCGCTCCCGCCCGAGGCGATCGGCAAGCGGCTGGTCGGGTCTCACGATGGGGGCTGGATCGCCGTCACGTCCAACCTTGCCGGTGGTGAGTCGCTACTGATCGTCAATCTCTTTTCTGGCGTAGAGGTGCCACTCCCCGCCAAGCAAACCAACACGCCATGGATCAAGAAGGTAATCTTCTCAGAGGCCCCCACGTCCAATCGCTGCGTCCTTGCCGCCATCCTCGCGGACGGGCTCGCTGTGTGCAGAGTTGGATCCCAAAGCCATAATAATCAGTGGATATCAAAATGTTGTTACTCTTACGATGACATTGCTTTCGGCCATGGGAAGCTCTATGGCTTGCTTAGAGACTATCTATTCATGCACGACATTCACATGACCAACGAAGGTAATCCGGTGGTCAGCACGCTCCGCATACTGCGCACGAACACACTACCCAAGTTTGAGGGAACTGGATTCAACATCAGCTACATCCTCAAGCACGGCGACAAGTTGTTGATGGCCAAAAGAGCATGGTGGTCACAAGAGAACAAGGGCTTTTTCTTCAAAGTGTTTGAGCTCGTCAAGACTAGTAATACACGTCCCGCCTATGGATGGACAGAAGTGACAACATTAGACGATCATGCCTTGTTCTTGAGTGCCAATTGCTCCCGGATGGTGTACCAACCAGCAGGCAGGCGTGGCGGTGTAGAGAGTAACCACATATACTACAACAATGTCAACTTAATAGGCGGTGATAAGTCCATCTATAATGATGTAGATTTGACAAGATGTGACAATGGCCAGCATTTGTATTGTGGGAAAGACTGCAAGTTAAATGGTGTTGCTATGATCATGTCTGTGAGATATTATGTGACTAGTAGTCACTATAACAATCTCATGTGGCTTCTTCCTCCAGATCTCTAGCCGCTCAATGTAATCGCAGTATGTATAAAGTTGGTACAAGTTAGTACTAGACCAGCATTAATTAATATGGATCAGAGGGAGTAATAGATTTACTATGTTGATTTATATTTTGCATGTCACAAGGTGGGTGGCAGCCTCTTCCCTGTGATGCCGTGTTGACGTTGTCATGGTAGTCGTCTCTTAGGTTGTGTTGGAGTACTATTGAAGCTGGCTGTGGTTGGCTCTTGTAGTGGATTATTCTCGCGGTCATGCCTGGTGTGCTCTTGTCCTAATCTGGGTAGTTTGTTTCTCTCGAGTCGCAGATTGCCGACTCTTGGTTAGTGATCCTTACTTCCTTAGGTTGTTTTAAACTTTTTTTCTATTTGGGTTGTGTCTCTTGTATGATTTGTGCCTTTGTTTGATGTTGTATCTTCTTCTTCCTTAACTAGTAAGCGTGTACGTGCAAATGCACGTCCCATATATTATAAGTTAATTATGATGGCATTTATCGTAATCCATCGACATGGTTGATATATCTAGATTTGAATGGATTCTTATGTACAATAGCGCAAACATTGCTACGGATTGTATATGTGTATTGTAGGTCTTGCTATAGATCAGACATGGGAAATCTTTGTGAATCTTTGTGTGATGTTATATAGCATCAGAAAAATGAAAAATGGCATTGACATGTTGATACATATATAACAAAAATTATAAAATGTCCTGTAGCACAGATACACAGCGAACTGTCTCAATACAAAGTGAAAAGAAAAAAGAAGTCGCCATGATTAATGAACAAAGTCTGAATAAACAAAGGAACCACAAACTATCTGAACAAATCAATCTGCTTTGCATGTTAACTTGTAACATCTACAATGGACAATAATATAAACCTGAAATCATAAAGAATCTAAATAACAAGTAGAAGTATTGGCGAAAGAGAAAAACCACTCTCTTGTACTAAAGATGGTATATAGACATAGCCATCCATTGGCATGAGGTCATTATTTTGGAGCTCTGCTAACCTGCCAAAAAAAACATATGTAGTGCAAGTTACTATTCACACACTGATATTATCACTAGTGTGCTTAGGGAACTTTTGCATACTTGTCTTGATAGCAAAGCCATGGCTAATGTATCTGATCTATGAAACGAACACTTGTCACAAGTTATCAGCTAATTACTCCCTCCGTTCCTAAATATAAGGCGTTTTAGAGATTTCAATATAGACTACGTACGGAGCAAAATGAGTGAACTACACTAAAATGCGTCTATTTACATCCATATGTAGTCCCTATTGAAATTTCTAAAAGGTCTTATATTTAGAAACGGAGGGAGTACATCTTTCTTTCCAATTCTACAACTATGAGGCTCATGAAACCTTACAATAATTTGTTTCTGAACAATAACTATGCTTCTGGCAAAACTGCGGTTAATGTGCTATCAGCGGGTGAGAAATAGAAAATATGTGCACCATGTGAAATAAAATAATTAGAGAAAGAAAATAGTATTTGTATGTAATTCAATTACCATGATAACTATTGTCATCATACAGGTTGGCCAACTTGGTACCACAACAACGTCATACCGTTTTCAACTGGGATGTTTTACTTTTTACTATAAAATAAAGTAGGACACCATGAGATAGGTAATTCGAGTTTGTACTTTGTGCAAGAGAAAACAGTTGAGAATATAATGATCATAACTAAACATGGAACCAACTAAAAATAGATTTTCTCATCCTATATAATGTGTTCCCATGACCCAAACACACAGCATAGAAGGTATATACGCCTTGGGAAAATATAGAGCGATAGACGATGGAAGCTAAACCCCATGGTGCAAAATCCTATATATAAGATAGGATTTGTGTCCGGTCTGCTTCCAATTTTACTTAGTATACACCAAATAATCAAAACGGTAAATTAGTTTCCATGCATATAGGATAGTGCGAGTAAGAGCGAAAACCAAAGTGCAGTTCTAGTGCTACCTTAATATCCTATGTGGAGGATAATTCACCTGGTTCCCAAAAATAGCAAATCAAAGTGAAGAGTAAGAATGCCTTTCCTGCTACTTGATCAGTGAAAGATAAAGAGGAATGTTGTTGCCTTTGGACAGTTTCAAAGAGAAGCATGTTTCAGTTTGGTTACCTGCAGAGAAAACTCATAAGCTATTCCGCATACCATGGATAGAAAGATTAATGTTGGAACTGGGAAGGGCGTGTTCAAGTAGTAGTCCTGAAATACATAGTATCACAAACACAATTACGATTAAACGGCTAAGATCTCCACGTTTGCACTGTTGCGAGAATTTATACTGTAATCACCAAACAAAACAAAAAACAAGGTTAAGAGTGATTACTACTACAAAGATGATGAGTCGATGATCATGACTCATGGTTACTCCTCTTCTTGTCACCAAAACATGTTGGGAACAGCAGCACATGAATGCAAGCCACAACAAAGCCCTGGATATTTGTCTAGAAATATGTGTTTCATTCAAAAATTGACCAATCATCCCAACTGGCGATTACTGCTTCAAATATTATGTGGATGCACGAAGAAAATCAAAAGCTGGGTTATACATTTATCTTATTATGTCTGATCATGACTGATTATTACTGCTAGGAAGATAATATCACACAAAAGCTTCTTTTTTGCTATCATCATCAGAGGACGCTTTGCCGGGTGATTCAAGGAAAAATAAATCAGTTAATTACCATCAATTTCCCTGCAAAAAAGAAATTACCATCAATTTGGTTGTTTTGACGCTTTGAGTGCCTGATCCCTGTCCTTTGGAGATTCGTGGCGAACTGGTCCAGGAGCGCCTGTGAGCGAGCAGAAGAGGCATGGTGCCGCAAGATGGTGCATGCCACGAGGGCGATGAATAAATACTACGAGATGTTCATAACTGTTCGCGGAGAAGACATATCCATTACAAATAGGGAATATTACTATTTCATACCATTCATGTTACTGCTTTCAGATTAGATTGAGTTTGATCCTAATTTCTTACATCCCCTACGTACCAGATATTATTGATAATTTTTTAGAATTTCTGCATGACATGTCCGAATCTAACATTCTTAAGAAGTTGCTCCCCACTTCTACCTATTCTCTCAACATGCACACTATCCACATCATCTCTATGCCACATCGTCAATCAGTTTGCAAAATCAGCCAATCACTCTTTTTCACCCTACGGTCATGGCCTAGAAAAGAATTTAACTAATTTTTATTGGCATGTAGACATGCATGTCGTTGCTCAGTTTCCCAACTTAAATTAACACCGAAGGCCAATGGTGTCAATTCGCAAACAAAAAAGAAAATCCCAACCTCTTCTCCTTCCCGCCCGTCCCATCCCCTTCCCCTACAGGCTCCTTCCTTCATTCAGTTACCACAGCCGAACAGGCACTGCTCCACCTCTCCCCTTCGATCGATAAATGTTTGCCTGAAAAGCAAAAGCCCCATCATAGTGCTACTCCTCTTCGGATTGCCCCTCCTCCTCCCTAAAATCAAAGTGTATGGTCTCTTTTTGTTTCTCTAATGTTTCTGCGGATGGTGACGCCCTCCTTTATATCTTGGTTTGGCTGCAGGTCATTTACAATCCATGGTGTGGACTCCTTGATTGGTGGGGAATGGAGATCATGCCAGCTATTCATACTTTTGGGTGGGGCGGATCGAGCAAGGAACGGTAAGGACTGATGTAATGAAGGATCGAGAGGAGGTAGGTGCCCACCACCAGGCTGGATCTGATGCCCACCTTCAATCCCACCCCAGCGGTGGATGGAAACTGCCCTCCTCGCAACGACTATGTCTTCTCCTTCCTGCTCCTCTCTCTGGAACTTCTTCCCTTAGTTCTTTGTTTGGTGTCCTGGGCTCCTAGCTAGACAGAGTTTAGAATGTTTGTACCAGTGATTAGAGGGCAGATTCACGTTGGCATGTGCAACTGTCTGGCGCAACACTGTCTGTTCGTCAAATTTGGATGCCAATGACATATCGAGAATGAGCAACATGTATGCACACCCACGCACATGAAAGAATGGATGTATTTGTTCAATGTCGTACAAAGAGAGAGAATGAGCCGACCAGTATTCCTTTTCTGTATGGAGAGCAAGAAGTAGAGGGTCACGACCCTTGAGTCTGGGCTAGCCTATACAAGATTGTATACTGGGCCTTTGTTTCTGATTCATGTGATTTTATATCTACAGATTCTGTCAAATCAGTTCACACATCTATTTTTAGTTACATTATGAGGGTAAAAAGTAATGCATGTTATATCTTTTGACAGCAGCAAAATAGAAAAAAAAACATTTTCTGCTCATACTCATCAACCTACTTTTTTGTTCACATTTCTTTCTCTTATTATAGAGGCATGATGTTATGGACCTATCTGAATGTTTCATACGCAGCTCACATATACAAGTTGAAGTGTTCTCTTTTGTTTCTTTTAGAATTTCCTTATGAGACGACCTCACATGGTACAACGTTAACCATGCATGTAGCTTTTTACAAACTACACTATGACTTCCACCTAAAAGTAGTAATTATGTTGCCTAAATTTAGAATGGTTATCAGTAATGTGGCCACATTTGTTTGTAATCAAGAAAAAACTCTCATTAGTACTATTTGGTTAGTTTCTACTTGCAACTGTGGCATACCAAATCCGTAATATGTTGTTCCTATCTATAGGGTAATCACTTTGATCTGTCTTTTTGTATTTGTTACGCTGTTAGCGACTCTGAATTATCCCACGGTATGTCCGCATTGCTACAAAATTCCCGCAGCAACGCGCGGGGTACCATCTAGTTTACATAGATAGGGTGGTTTGCATCAAAGCATGTGGACCTTCCTGGTTCACAGTAACTGTTATCTCGATCTAACCATTATTGGAGAGATGAACGACATACCTAAAAAATACAGCTGCAGAGAAAGGACTAACATTAGAATCTGGCGAACGATCTCACAGCCCTTTTGTGCATGCAGGCTAGTGACTTTTGCAAGTGCAATGATTTTGCGTGTTCTTGCCGACGGAGAGCGATGGAGCCACGAGCAGCGGAGGTTCTTTTATCTAGAATGGAAGAGGTGATGAACGATCAAAATCAAAGAGTCAAATTGTGAAGAACTTGCAGATGGAACCAATCTGAACCAGACTCACAAAATAAAAAGAGTCAATTTGTCAATGCTATTTATGGATTAGCTTTTCTTCTAACCACCGGTACAATGGTCACAACATGTCCTATTAATCTATCCTATGATTAAATTTGTATGAATAGAAATATAAAATCACAATGAGAAGTATAGGCCAAAGTAAACAAAACAACTACATATTACAAAGTTCTTCATATGGTATTATTTCAGGGCAAAACAAGTAAGTTATTTTGTATCTAATGATACATATTACACTAGTAGAAAACAGGGCTTTGGTTCGGGCCTGGCCAGCCCATTAGTCCCGCTTCTGCATGAACCGGGACCCATGGGGGGAATTCGTCCAGGTTCGTGAGCCCAGGGGGCCGGCCGGGGCCTCGTGGGCATTGGTCCCGGTTCATGTGGACCCATTTGTCCCGGTTCTAGGCAAGAACCGGGACCAATGGGCCTCGCTCCTGGCCCACAGCCATTGGTCCCGGTTCGTGGCTCGAACCGGGACAGAAGGGGGAGCTTTAGTCCCGGTTCCAGCCGCAGCAGAGCACTCCACAGTGCTCTGTTTTTTGCTGGCTGGCGAGCGGAGGGCATGAGTACTCTAGCTCACCTCCTATGCACATTAGGTGTTCGATGGAATGCCCGAACCACACTAGTTAAGCTTTCTCCTCTCGAAGCTCGACCTCCGAGCTCCATTTTTCCCGACATTTGTCTAGGTTTATATTAGCGGTCTGTCACGGCCCGTCCCCGTCTTCACCGCCGTCGATCGCCCGCGCCGATCTCGTCGCCGGCACCACCGTGGTGAGCCTCTTGTTCTTATCTTCTTTCCGAAAGAAAAAAATTCTTACTTTACATAGATGCTTGTCTAATTTTCTTACTTTTGACACACATAATTATATATAATGCATGCAGATGAACCGGCAATGGATGTACGGTGACAGACACACCTCCGAGTACATTAAGGGCGTGCATGATTTTCTCGAAGTGGCTGAGGCAAACAAGCAGAATGGTTTTATGTGTTGTCCATGCCCTAAATGTGGGAATACAAAGTCTTACTCTGACCGGAAAATCCTTCACACCCACCTGCTTTACAAGGGTTTCATGCCACACTATAATGTTTGGACGAGGCACGGAGAAATAGGGGTTATGATGGAAGACAGCGAAGAAGAAGAGGACGATGACAACTATGTGCCCTCTGAATACGGTGATGCTGCAACGGGGGAAGCTGCTGAAGATCAAGAGGAACCAGACGATGTGCCCGATGATGCTGCAACGGGGGAAGCCGCTGCAGATCAAGAGGAACCAGACGATGTGCCCGATGATGATGATCTCCGCCAGGTCATTGTCGATGCAAGGACTCAATGCGAAAGTCAAAAGGAGAAGCTAAAGTTTGATCGCATGTTAGAGGATCACAAAAAGGGTTGTACCCCAATTGCGAAGATGGCAACACAAAGCTCGGTACCGTACTGGAATTGCTGCAGTAGAAGGCAGAGAATGCTGTGCCTAACAAAGGATTTGAGAAGCTACTGAAATTATTGAAGAAGAAGCTTCCAAAGGATAACGAATTGCCCGACAGTACATACGCAGCAAAGAAGGTCGTATGCCCTCTAGGATTGGAGGTGCAGAAGATACATGCATGCCCTAATGACTGCATCATCTACCACGGTGCGTACGAGGGTTTGAACGCATGCCCGGTATGCGGTGCATTGCGATATAAGATCAGACGAGATGACCCTGGTGATGTTGACGGCGAGCCCCCCAGGAAGAGGGTTCCTGCGAAGGTGATGTGGTATGCTCCTATAATACCATGGTTGAAACGTCTGTTCAGAAACGAAGAGCATGCCAAGTTGATGCGATGGCACAGTGGGGACCGTAAGAAAGACGGGAAGTTGAGAGCACCCGCTGACGGGTCGCAGTGGAGAAAAATCGAGAGACAGTACTGGGCTGAGTTTGTAGGTGACCCAAGGAACGTATGGTTTGGTTTAAGCGCGGATGGCATTAATCCTTTCAGGGAGCAGAGCAGCAATCACAGCACCTGGCCCGTGACTCTATGTATGTATAACCTTCCTCCTTGGATGTGCATGCATGAAGCGGAAGTTCATTATGATGCCAATTCTCATCCAAGGCCCTAAGCAACCCGGCAACGACATTGTTGTGTACCTAAGGCCATTAGTTGAAGAACTTTTACAGCTGTGTAATGCAAACGGTGTACGTGTGTGGGATGAGCACAAACAGGAGGAATTTAACCTGCATGCGTTGCTGTTTGTAACCATCAACGATTGTCCCGTTCTCAGTAACCTTTCAGGACAGACAAACAAGGGATACCACGCATGCACGCACTGTTTAGCTATCACCGAAAGTATATACCTGGGCAAATGCAGGAAGAATGTGTACCTGGGCCATCGTCGATTTCTTCCGACCAACCATCAATGTCGAAAGAAAGGCAAGCATTTCAAAGGTGAAGCAGATCACCAGAAGAAGCCCGCCATGCATACCGGTGATCACGTACTTGCTATGGTCAATGATTTACACGTAATCTTTGGAAAGGGTGTAATGCCCCGGATGTAACTTTCCATATTTGTAACTCCAACTCTTGCCATTTTCGGCTATGTGTTATGATATTCCCTCCGTGGTTGGGTTTTGCCTTTCGTTTTGCATGTTGTTCATGTCATGCATCTCATATCATGTCATCATGTGCATCTCATTTGCATATGTGTTCGTCTCATGCATCCGAGCATTTTCCCCGTTGTCTGTTTTGCAATCTGACACTCCCACATGCACCGGCGCACCCCTCTTGTCTCTTTTCGTGAGCGGGTGTTAAACGTTCTCGGAATGGACTGAGTCTTGCCAAGTGGCCTTGGTACACCACCGGTAGACCACCTGTCAAGTTTCGTTCCATTTGGAGGTCGTTTGATGCTCCAACGGTTAACCGGGTAACCGCCAAGGTCTTTTGAGTGTTGCAGCCCAAACACCCTCCAAAACAGCCCAATAACCCATCTAAGTCACTTCCATGCTCTCCATCGTCGGATCACGATCGTGTGGACGAAAACCGCACCTCATTTCGAGTCTCCTAGCTCCCTCTACCTATAAATATGTGCACCCCTCCGAAATTCCGGGTCCCGAAACCCTAGCCCCGCTCCCTCTCCGCCGCCGCCGCCTCACGCGCCGGTCCCCGGACCCGCGCCAGCGTGCCCCGTCGCCTCCCACGGCCCGCTCCGGCCAGATCCAGCGCCGCCCCGTCTCCGCCCCCCCCCCCCCCCCGAGCTCTTCTCCGGCCGCCGTGCGCGCCATCTCCGGCGAGCCCCGGCGTCCCGCGCGCCCGAACCCTAGATCTGGAACGAGGTTGACTCCCCCCCCCCTCGTTTTTCTGCAAAGTCCCGAATTGCTTATATTATGTGGCTCCATTCATCGCATCATATCTCTTTGCATACTGCTCCGTTTCATGCGCATGATATATCAAAATGTTCATCAGGAGATTCTCTCCATTTTGTTCCATTGTGCCATGTTTGTTTGAGTTTATCTTGATGCCCAAATCTCTGATGCAAGAGTGCTATATGTTGTTTACTACTGTTACTTATCAGAACTTGATGTTTTGTTAATTTTGTTGCATTTGGTGTGTGCATCTTATGGGCATGAGCTCTACATGTGTTTTGATCTATGCCATGCCACCTTTACAGAGGTGCTTTCCATGTATTTTTGTGATCTATGTGGTGACTAGCACAAGCATGCAAAGTAGCCTCCCCAATGTTGTTGTTTTCAGGGATTTAGGATTTTGCTAAGTCCTTTACCTGCTGTTATTTTGATGCCATGTATTCATGTGGCTACAGTAAGGATGTTTTGGACATATAGTTGTGCTCTATCCATCCATGCCCTTGTTTGCAATTATGGAGTTCCCTAGCATATCTCAATCTTGCTCTACTTTTGCTATAAAATATTCCTGGCAGAATGTTAACTTGCTATTCAATTTTGCCAAGGTTGTTGTAGTTGATCCATACATGCTATGAACTTGCTCTTACCATGGTTAGCTTCATGAACATGTCTTCTTGCTGTTGCTATGCTTGTTTTGTCATGCATTGCCTTGTCATGAGTGAATCGAGCTCACAAAGATGCCTTCATAATTCTGTTAATGCCATGCTCTGTTTTCTGCTAAGTCTGAAACCTGTTAACGAAACTTGCTATGTTTACATGGGTGCCATCATATCTTCTGTGCCTTTTTGGCTCATGGCCAGTAAGGGACTTTTGTTCTATGCATTTAGTAGATTTATGCCATGCCTTGTTTTTCTATGATAAGTTCCTGTAGCATGTTGATTGCTTGCTCTGAACATTGCTACCTGATGCTGTTTAAGTCATGTTCAGTATTTTCACTAAGTCTGTGAAGCTGATATCTTTTGCACTTTTGCCATGCTTGTTAGAACTTGTTATTGTGTGATCTAGCCGTAGCTCAGTGTTCATCTTTTGTCAAGCATCTCTTGTAGATCACTGTCATATGCTTTGTTGTTATGTTGGAGTGCAGTAGCTTAGCTTCTTGTTGCATACTAAGTGGCATCGTGCTGTTAATCGCAGAATTGTGTCATTCTTGTTTTTGCTTGCCATTTGCAAACCGTGCATCCGTTTCCGGTGATCTTTATATCGATTTCGACCGAAATTATCTGATCTTTCCAGCGGCATACTTGGTTTGCCAAGTTGATGCCTTGTTCATCTTTTCCCTTCCGGAGCACGCATATGCATCGCATATGACATCTCGCATATCATGCATGTATTGCATCATGTTGTTTGTGCATTGCACCGTGATTGATTGTGGGTCCATTGCTTGTGTTCTTGCTGTGGGTAGAGCCGGGAGACGAGTTCGTGAACGAGGAACCTGTTGAGAACGCTTACGAAATCACTTCTATCTTTGCTTGCTAGTTGTTCGTTCTATTGCTATGCTGCGCTACCTACCACTTGCTATATCATGCCTCCCATATTGCCATGTCAAGCCTCTAACCATCCTTTCCTAGCAAACCGTTGTTTGGCTAAGTTACCGCTTTTGCTTAGCCCTTCTTATAGCGTTGCTAGTTGCAGGTGAAGTTGAAGTTGGTTCCATGTTGGAACATGGATATTTTGGCATATCACAATATCTCTTATTTAATTAATGCATCTATATATTTGGTAAAGGGTGGAAGGCTCGGACTTATGCCTGGTGTTTTGTTCCACTCTTGCAGCCCTAGTTTCCGTCATACCGGTGTTATGTTCCTTGATTTTGCGTTCCTTACGCGGTTGGGTGATTTATGGGACCCCCTTGATAGTTCGCCTTGAATAAAACTCCTCCAGCAAGGCCCAACCTTTGTCTTACAGTTGCCTACCTACGCCTTTTTCCCTTGGGTTTTCGCGAGCCCGAGGGTCATCTTTATTTTAAACCCCCGGGCCAGTGCTCCTCTAAGTGTTGGTCCAACCTGTCAGCCGCCGGTGGCCACCAGGGGCAACTCTGGGCTCGCCTATCGGAAGTTTGGACAATCCGGTGTGCCCTGAGAACGAGATATGTGCAGCTCCTATCGGGATTTGTCGGCACATCGGGCGGCTTTGCTGGTCTTGTTTTACCATTGTCGAAATGTCTTGTAAACCGGGATTCCGAGACTGGTCGGGTCTTCCCGGGAGAAGGAATATCCTTCGTTGACCGTGAGAGATTATAATGGGCTAAGTTGGGACACCTGTCGTGGAATAGTCACGGCAGATGCCCTTGTGAAAGGACTTAGTCGTGGAGCCATCGCAACTAGGAAGCTTAAAGGGGTTAAAGTGGGACAAAGGACACGAGGGTTATACTGGTTCGGCCCCTTACGGTGAAGGTAAAAGCCTACTCTAGTTGAGGTGGAATTACTAGGGTTTCGATGACCAGGGAGCAAATCCGCTACGCCTGGCTATCGATTTGATGTTACTTGTCCTGAACCGCCGCCGGGTCGTCCCTTTATATAGAGAGGTTAACACCCAGCGGCTCTCAGAGTCCCGGCCGGCTCATAAACAGTGTCCGGCTCGGACTCTTAACTATTCTTGCCTTATAATACAAGTCATGCCATAACGGCGGTTTATCACTACGGGCCTCAAGTCACCTATGGGCCTTAGGCCCTTACTAAACCGCCATCTTCAACCTGCCCTTGGGCTTCTGAATGATGAGTCGTCGCAACGTAACCCGGCCCATCCTGGGTGGGTTACACCAGTAGCTATATCCCCAACATTAGGCCCCAGATTGATTTGAACCGGTTCATGTCAATCTTCAATACCTTAAGAAAAAATCTTCTGGCTTCTGTTTGCGCAAAGGTTATAACCCGCCATGACGTCATCTCCTGGATTCTTGGTAACCCGCCGTGAAGTCATCCGCCATTAATGCACGTTCTGCCCAACGTATCTCAACGGATCCTTATCTTAATAACCGTCCCGAAAACCGAGGCGCCTATGTAGCTGGATAATCATGCTTTCAGCCTCCTCGTTTCTCGCGCCCACTTATCAGCCTTCCCTTATAAATAGGCCCGACCGGGTCCTTTCTCATTCTTCCCTTTCCATCGTCTTCCTCCTCTCGACGCCTCAGAACCCGAGCTCCGCCGCCGCGCATCTCGTCTTCCTCAGCCTCGGCCGCTGCATCAACCTGAGCTAGTCCAGAGAACGGCGGCGACTCTCCGCGGTGAATCTGTAACTGTAAGTCTTCCTCTTCTCGAACGTCAGATCCGCATTAGGGTTCCGCGTTTCTTCCGTGTTCTTCATAGTTCATCTCGGTTTCTTCATAGTTCTTCCACTGCAGTTTCTTTTGATCCGAAAAGCAGTACAGAACTCCTGCGGTAGTTGTTTCGCGTCCTTTTTCAATACTAGCAGATCCCTTTCGCTTGCAAAAATGCCTCATTGGAGCTTATGAACTCATCTGTACCAGTTTTTAGTTCTAGAAAATTTACTTTTCTGCACGACCGTTTGATCCAAAATAATAGCTCCAGTTTGTGAAACTTGTTTGTGCAACACTTAGGCAAAAACTGCATCTGTTAGCCATGACGGCTCTTATCACCGGCTTATAAAAGCAATGCTCAATGAATAGTCCGGGTTACTCATAGTGGATTTGAATAGCTTAATTGTTTATGATGCCCACGGCGGTTTAAACAATCTGATACAATTAGCCATATATCATTAGGCCCCTTCATAAGCCGCCACCTTGAATATGAACTGAAATATTTCGCCGGCTTAAAGTTGAACCGGAAATTTTATTTTGTCATAGGCTTCCATCCTTCACAATGCCGCCCAAGGCTCCCAAAGCACCCTTCACATGCAACTGGGTTAGATCCAACGTCACTGATAGCATCTTAGCTGATTTTGGGAAAACGGGTTACCTGCCAAAGAAAGAGGTCATGTCCTATCGTGCTCCTGACCCGTCAAAAGAGAGGCCTCAACCCAAGGATGGGGAAGTTGTCATATTTACTGATCACATGAACCGGGGCTTTGCTCCTCCCGGCTCAAAATTCTTCAGAGAAGTCCTGCACTTTTTTGACCTGCGACCTCAAGACATCGGACCCAATTCCGTGTCAAACATCTGCAACTTCCAAGTGTTCTGTGAGGTGTACCTTGGAGAAAAACCCAGCTTGCTACTCTTTAGAGAGTTATTCTATCTGAACCGCCAAAACGAATGTGCCCATGGGCCCAGCTTGGAGCTTGGCGGAATCTCAATCCAGCGACGTAGAGACTGTCTCTTCCCTTCTGCTGAGCCGCCAAGTCACCCGAAAGATTGGAACCAGACATGGTTCTACTGCCAAGACACTTCTCCGGCTAACGAGAACCCTCTGCCCGGCTTCCGCGCCCTACGCCTGGAGTCAAATCACCCCTTACCAGATAAATTATCTGCGGCTGAACGTCAAACACTTACCCCCACCATAAACAAGATCAAAGCTCTTCTGGAGAACGGCCTAAACGGCATTGATTTGGTCCGGGTTTGGATTGCCTGGCGGGTGATTCCTTTAAGCCGCCACCCCGGCTTGATGTGCGATTACACGGGCCAGAAGGATGATCCTCTTCGGCACAGTCCTGACGACTTACCTGAGGACATCATTGATGACATGACCAAGTCTCTTCTGAACGAGAGCCTGGCAGATTGCGGGAGAATAGGCTTAAGTCCCTGCTTAAGTCCCTTCTGCAAGGATAACCCGGCTCCAGCGGTAAACCATTGACCTGAACACCTCACCTTCCATTCTAACGATTTCGTCTTAATTCAAAAACCTTTGTTGTATTTTACAGGCTAATGATAAATTTTGGAAAGTCAAATATGACCATGCTGCTGCAAAGAAAGCCAGAAAGGCCAAGAAAGCCGCCAGGAAAGCCGCTGCCCGTAAGAAGGGGAATAAACCTAGCGCCTTGGAGCTGCTTCATCTGGAAGATACCTCCGAGTCAGAGGTAGCTCTTGACTCTTTAGGCTCCTTTTTTAACCATCTTATTAACACGAATTAACAGCAGGAGGACACCAGAGCGAGTCATGAAGTGATTGAAGAGGTAACTATAATTTCCTCCGACTCCGAGCCTTTGCCGAGACAGAAAATCCGAAGGGTAACCCGGAAAGTAAGATTTTCACATCCTTAGCTTATCAAGATCCTCAATTTCTTTTGAAGCGACAGATTCATGAGAGTCGGAGGCAGACCCGGACCAGCAAAGATGCAGACCTCTCCTCCGGCTTACCCGATGCATCAAGGAAGTGCCGGACTGAGGTTATCTTCGACTTATATTCTTTGCACCCTTTGGCGGGCTTCACTCGTCAACCACTCAATTCTTCTGACTCAAACTACCAGGAAACTTCACCTTCCTCTGGCTTATCTTACTCGTTTTTGTACTAACCCTTTGACTTTCAGTGTACAAGTAAAGCCCAGCAAGAGGACAAAGAGAAGTAAGCCGGTCGAAGAGCCGATCTTGGCTGAGCCGGAACTCAGAACGGCTGGTCCTGATGCTTCTGCTCGTGAACAGCCAGCTGTACCAGCTCCTGATGCTTCTGCTTATGAGTCGCCGGCTGCACCAGCTCCTGATGCCGCCACTGATCCATCTATTGAACAAGTTATGGAAGGTTCTGAGAACCCGTAGACCTACCGTGCTGGCTAAGTGCTCTGCCAAGGAAGAACTTCTGGAACACTGCAGGGCCAAGCTGGACATCACTGATTATGCTCATCTGAGCATTGGAGACATTGTCTCTGGCAATGTGAATCAAGTGCACAACAGCCGGGATCTGGAAATTGATATGGTGAAACAAATACAGCAAAAGTCTGAGGTATGACTCTCTTGCTTACTCCATAGTTATCCTTACCATGTCAGCCCCCAAGTCTATCACTTATGATGAAATATGTTGTAGACTTAACGCCAGTTTAGTAATCACTGTAAGAAAAAACGGCTTATCCAGTAACGCCCAAAAACCGGCTTAGACAGCATATTTGAACCGGACTTTACCGTGTGTTAACCAAGTATTTGAGCAGCTATGCATTAGCCCCCAAGTGCCAAGTATCTTTGCCTGCAAAGTGCTTGGGACTTATTTCCATGAACCGCCACTGTAAATAGAGCTCTTTAACATACATTAGCCCCCAAGTGCCAAGTATCTTTGCTTGCAAAGTGCTTGGGACTTAATGTTGCATTATGATAACCCTAACGGTAAACCGGAATTTATGCAGGCCGCCATTAAGCAATTTGAATCGGAGATCTCTGATTTAAAGAACCACCTGAAAACTCAAGAAAATGAAACCCAAAAGGCCAACTCCAAGTTTGAATTCAGTGTATCTGCACAAGAGAAACTAAAGAAGAAGTTTGAAGCAGAGAGAAAAGCCTGGGCGGATGAAAAGACTGCTTTGCTCAGCCGGGCCGAACAAGCGGAGGCCACTCTTGCTGAAACAACCGCCGAGCTATCCGGCTTAAAACGCCATGTATCTCAGATGGTCTCCGCAATCTTTGGCAAGTTACTCTGCAAGTGTTAGCTAGTTTACATCTTTCCCAATAAGCTTACCTGACTTTGTAATGCAGGCCCCCGGAGTTCCAATCTGAATCAAAACATGCTGACAAAGCTGAAGGCTGTTTATACCCTGGTGGAACAACTCTACACCGGGTCACAACGTGCTTTAGCCGTCGTGGCTCTGTCAAATGAAGTTCCCACTCATCTGGCGGATGTGTTAAGGCGGCTTGCCGTGCTACCTCAACGCTTCCAAGAATTGAGACGAGCTTCTGCAAGAGCCGGAGCCATAGCCGCTCTGAGCCGGGCCAAGGCGTTTCTACCGGAGCTAGACCCGGCCGACATCGCCCTTGGGTATCCCAGTTTGAAGGAGGACGGCACCCCATTTGACCAGAAGGACTTCGCCGCTTGCGTGAAGAGCATACGCCCTGTGGCCACTCTGATTGGTAATGACACAGATCTTACCAAATATCAACCGGGCTATGACGCGGAGAATCAGAGGATCCCAACACCACGTTATGAAGCAATCAGCCTGATTCCTCCAACTCGTAAGCATACCTTCGCCCCTGAAGTTGACCCGGCCGGGTTAATTGATGATGAAGCTCAATTTGAAGCCTTGAGTGGCATTGACTGGAAATCATCAACCTTCCCGGACATGGAAACAGCCGGAGGAGCGGAGAGGGATGACCCGAAAGCCTCAGGCCTAACACACTTTTAACCCTTCAAGCGGCTCATGCTTACGTCTTGATGAAACAATGCTTCATTATTCGGGCTCGGGGAGTTATGTACTAGAGTAGGAAAACACTTGATTTTGTCATGCCATCGCGCACGTGTGTGGTGCTCAACACTGTTTAAGCTGCCCTCTTATATTCTGCCGGGTTATGCTTGATCCTCTGCTTTCCTTATGTTTAAAGAGCTGTCCTTAATTGTCCTGTATAGAAAACAAATCACAAGTCCCTTGGCGGCTTACCGCATGGAGGGTCATATATTTTACATATAACCCGGAGTATGCATCAAAAAATCATAATAAATCAGTTCTTCAATTATATCTTTGAGACAACCATAACAGCATATCTATGATTCTTCAAGTACACTTCCGGTTTATATAACCCGAATAATGAGGGTGAAAACCCAACTCTGTAATATGATGCTTATTATGTGCGATCAACTTTATTGATCAAAGTTAAGCCGGTGGAACAGAAATCACCCGTAAATACCTTAAATATGATCAAAAGAACTTGTTTGCAAAAAAGAGACTTCAAAAATTTGGAGGCTTCTGATTCGAATACGACCAGAGAACCGTCCCAAAGGGGTTAAGCTAAGATTCGAATACGATCATATAGCCCCCAGTGGCTTTGGCGTTGCCGATCAAGAGGGTACCGACAGCTATGTTCTCTTTGGTTCGAATACGACCTATGTTTGAACAGGAAGCCCCCAAATGACCTTAGAGAGTTGTTTAGCGACGCTGATTCAAATACGATCCACGTCGGTTCCCAAAGGGGGTTGAGCTATGATTCAAATATGATCAAGAAACTCCCCAGTGAGCTCGGCAGTGTGCCAATCAAAAGGGTATCGACAGCTATGTTCTCTTTGGTTCGAATACGACCTATGTTTGAACAGGAAGCCCCCTAGTGAGAATAATTTTTAGCGGCTAGATGCGAATACAATTGTAAGCCGGATCAGGCCCCAAATGACCATGTGAGATCATAATAGAAATAGCAATGACACATTTACCTTTGAGGGGGAAAAAGACAGAGGTCCTGCTTTATTATTTATCATAATATATACATTGTCACGGAAGTATGTACATTATGAGAGCCGGTGGCTCAAGTGTAATAAGGCCGAAGCTGAGCTATATTCCACGGCCGGCGGGTCTCCTCCTCCGACTTACGTGAATCTTTGTGCTCTCGAATATCGATGAGGTAGTATGACCCGTTGTGCAAGTTCTTGCTGACCACAAAGGGCCCTTCCCAAGGTGGGGATAACTTGTGTGCATCTGTTTGATCCTGGATGAGCCGGAGCACCAAGTCACCTTCCTGAAAGGTTCTGGACTTAACCCGGCGGCTGTGATAGCGGCGCAGGTCTTGTTGGTAAATCACCGAGCGAGCTGCTGCTATATCACGTTGTTCATCCAACAAGTCAAGAGCATCCTGACGCGCTTGTTCATTGTCCGTCTCAACATAAGCCGCCACACGAGGCGAATCATGACGGATGTCGCTAGGGAGAACCGCCTCGGCTCCATAAACCATGAAGAAAGGCGTATAACCCGTAGACCTATTAGGAGTAGTATTGATGCTCCATATCACGGAGGGTAACTCCTCCACCCAAAAACCCGGCGTCCGCTGCAAGGGGACCAAAAGCCGGGGCTTGATGCCTTTCAAGATTTCCTGATTGGCTCTCTCAGCTTGACCATTGGATTGGGGGTGAGCCACTGATGAAACATCAAGTCGAATATGCTCTCGTTGACAAAATTCTTCCATGGCGCCTTTAGACAGATTGGTACCATTGTCAGTTATAATGCTGTGTGGAAAACCAAAGCGAAATATCACCTTTTTCATGAACTGAACCGCCGTGGCTGCATCACACTTACTAACTGGCTCTGCCTCAACCCACTTTGTGAACTTGTCAACCGCCACCAAGAGGTGGGTCTTCTTATATTTGGACCTTTTGAAAGGTCCAACCATATCAAGCCCCCAGACTGCAAACGGCCAAGTGATTGGAATCATCCTCAACTCTTGAGCCGGCACGTGAGCACGTCTTGAGAACTTCTGACAACCGTCACATTTATTGACTAAATCCTCTGCATCAGCATGAGCCGTCAGCCAATAAAAACCGTGACAAAAAGCTTTGGCCACAAGGGATTTTGAGCCGGCATGATGGCCACAATCCCCCTCGTGAATCTCTCGTAAAATTTCTTGCCCTTCCTCAGGGGAAACACAACGCTGAAAAGCCCCAGTGACACTGCGATGATGCAACTCGCCATTGGCAATTATCATTGACTTAGACCGCCGGGTTATTTGTCTGGCCAAAATTTCATCCTCAGGCAATTCTCCCCGGGTCATGTAAGCCAAGTATGGCACTGTCCAATCTGGGATAACATGAAGAGCCGCCACCAACTGTGCTTCAGGGTCTGGAACAGCCAAGTCTTCCTCTGTAGGTAACTTGACAGAAGGGTTATGCAGAATATCCAAGAAAGTATTAGGCGGCACCGGCTTTCGCTGAGAGCCCAGCCGGCTTAAGGCATCAGCCGCCTCGTTCTTTCTGCGGTCAATGTGCTCTACTTGGTAACCCTGAAAATGTCCGGCAATGGCATCAACTTCACGGCGATAAGCCGCCATGAGGGGGTCCTTGGAATCCCACTTGCCTGATACTTGTTGGGCCACCAAATCTGAGTCGCCAAAGCACCTTACCCGGCTTAAGCTCATCTCCTTAGCCATCCGAAGACCATGGAGCAAGGCCTCGTACTCAGCTGCATTGTTAGTACAGGGAAACATCAACCGTAGTACATAACAAAATTTGTCACCTCGAGGGGAAGCTAACACGACTCCAGCCCCCGAGCCCTCCAATTGCCTGGACCCGTCGAAGTGAATAGTCCAATATGTATTATCCGGTTTCTCTTCAGGCATCTGCATCTCTGTCCAATCGTTGATGAAATCTACCAATGCTTGTGATTTGATAGCCGTGCGTGGCACATACTTTAGACCATGAGGCCCAAGTTCAATGGCCCACTTAGCGACTCTTCCTGTGGCTTCTCTGTTTTGGATGATATCTCCTAAAGGAGCAGAACTAACCACAGTGATAGGGTGGCCCTGGAAATATTGCTTAAGCTTCCGGCTTGCCATGAACACCCCATAAACAAGCTTCTGCCAATGTGGATACCGTTGCTTGGACTCAATGAGTACTTCGCTGACGTAGTAAACCGGCCGCTGAACCGGATGTTCCTTACCCGCCTCCTTGCGCTCCACCACGACGGCCACACTGACGGCTCGTGTGTTAGCGGCTACATACAACAATAAGGGCTCCTTATCGACAGGAGCAGCAAGAACTGGCGGCTCAGCTAACTGTCTTTTCAAATCCTCAAAAGCAGCATTAGCAGCATCACTCCAGACAAAGTCATCTGTTTTCTTCATCATCTGATATAGTGGTATGGCCTTTTCGCCCAACCGGCTTATAAACCGACTCAAAGCAGCGATGCGACCCGCCAGACGCTGGACGTCATTTATGCACGCCGGCTTGGCCAGAGAGGTGATTGCCTTGATCTCCTCCGGGTTAGCTTCAATGCCTCTGTGAGAAACCAGAAAACCCAAGAGCTTGCCTGCAGGAACACCAAACACACACTTGGTCGGATTAAGCATCATCTTGTAGACCCGGAGATTACCAAAGGTTTCCCTCAGATCGTCTATCAAGGTCTCCTTCTCTCTGGATTTTACCACAATATCATCCACATAGGCATGAACGTTGCACCCAATCTGATTATGAACACAATTCTGTACACACCGCTGGTAAGTCGCCTGGGCGCTCTTGAGCCCAAATGACATAGACACATAACAGAAGGCTCCAAAAGGGGTAATGAACGCCGTCTTCTCTTGGTCCTTAACTGCCATTTTGATCTGATGGTATCTAGAGTAAGCATCCAAAAAACTTAAATGCTCACAACCCGCCGTAGCATCAATAATTTGATCAATACGGGGGAGAGCAAAAGGATCAGCCAGACAAGCCTTGTTTAAATCCGTATAATCCACACACATACGCCAGGTGCCGTTCTTCTTGAGCACGAGCACCGGGTTAGCTAGCCATTCTGGATGAAAGACTTCAACAATGAACCTGGCCGCCAAGAGCCGGGCCACTTCCTCACCAATGGCTTTCCGCCTCTCCTCATTAAACCGCCGGAGAAATTGCTTGATTGGCTTAAATTTTGGATCAATATTAAGAGTGTGCTCAGCGAGTTCTCTCGGTACACCCGGCATGTCAGAAGGTTTCCATGCAAAGATGTCCCGGTTCCCACGGATGAACTCGATGAGCGTGATTTCCTATTTGGAATCCAGATTGGCACTGATGCTGAACTGCTTAGATGAGTCGCCTGGCACAAAGTCAATAAGCTTAGTCTCATCGGCCGACTTAAATTTCGTTATCGGCTCATGCTTCGTGGTCGGCTTTTTCAAAGACGTCATATCTGCCGGGTCAACATTATCGTTGTAAAACTTTAATTCCTCTGTCGCACAAACAGATTCAGCGTAAGCAGCGTCACCTTCCTCGCACTTCAAGGCTATCTTTTGGCTGCCAGATCTTCCTTGGCTCGTGCTATATCTAGCTTTAACTGTGCCACCTCCGCATCATGTTGAGCTTGATCCGCTGGGACGACCGTGGCTGTTAACAGGGCAGTCGTCTTATCCGTGAGATCCATCAGCACCTGAGCCGGCGAGTGCGCAGGGCCTCCTGCTCCGGCAGCTGAGTTTTGAACAGGTTGCGTGCCGGCCATGAAGATTCCAACCCGGCTTGGCGGCTCAAAAGGGTCCGGAATACTGTTGCCATCAGGACAACCCCCGAGCCTGCCGTCTTGAAGTTGATACAACGAGTCCGTCTCACCTGTGGATGATTCATCATCAGAGCAGATGGTCGTCTCGTCCCTAGATCTAGATCCTTCAGAGAGTCCTCCGTGGATGCATCCCATGAAAGCACGTTTCAAGGCGGGCAGAGTCCGGGCGGGTCTCGCACGCTGAGCCGTCTCGATGAGGTCGGTGCCGATGTCCGGCTCAGGGCCCGGCTCACCGATCTTGCCAATGAAAACGTGGATTCCGCCGAAGGGGACCCAGTACCCGTACTCGATTGAGCCGGTGTCGGGGCCCCAGCCTGCGTCGTTGATGTAGAGCTTGTCGCGACGACTCTTGGTCATTCGGCCCACAGCGTATCCCTTGAGCCCTTCGAAGCTGCCCTTTAAGAACTCAAATCTACCGTGCGCTGGCCCCACGGTGGGCGCCAACTGTCATGGAATAGTCACGGCAGATGCCCTTGTGAAAGGACTTAGTCGTGGAGCCATCGCAACTAGGAAGCTTAAAGGGGTTAAAGCGGGACAAAGGACACGAGGGTTATACTGGTTCAGCCCCTTACGGTGAAGGTAAAAGCCTACTCCAGTTGAGGTGGAATTATTAGGGTTTCGATGACCAGGGAGCAAATCCGCTATGCCTGGCTATCGATTTGATGTTACTTGTCCTGAACCGCCGCCGGGTCGTCCCTTTATATAGAGAGGTTAACGCCCAGCGGCTCTCAGAGTCCCGGCCGGCTCATAAATAGTGTACGGCTCGGACTCTTAACTATTCTTGCCTTATAATACAAGTCATGCCGTAACAGCGGTTTATCACTACGGGCCTCAAGTCACCTATGGGCCTAAGGCCCTTGCTAAACCGCCATCTTCAACCTGTCCTTGGACTTCTGAATGATGAGTCGTCGCAACATAACCCGGCCCATCCTGGGCGGGTTACACCAGTAGCTATATCCCCAACAACACCCCTGCAGGGTATTATCTTTCGAAAGCCGTGCCCGCGGTTATGAGGCAGATGGGAATTTGTTAATGTCCGGTTGTAGAGAACTTGACACTTGACTTAATTTAAAATACATCAACCGTGTGTGTAGCCGTGATGGTCTCTTTTTGGCAGGGTCCGGGAAGTGAACACGGTTTGTGTTATGTATGAACGTAAGTAGTTTCAGGATCGCTTCTTGATCACTTCTAGCTTCTCGACTGATGCATTGCTTCTCTTCTCGCTCTCATTTGCGTATGTTAGCCACCATATATGCTTAGTGCTTGCTGCAGCTCCACCTCTTTACCCCATCCTTTCCTATAAGCTTAAATAGTCTTGATCTCGCGGGTGTGAGATTGCTGAGTCCTCGTGACTCACAGATTCTACCAAAACAGTTGCAGGTGCCGACGACACTAGTGCAGGTGACGCTATCGAGCTCAAGTGGGAGTTCGACGAGGACCGTGGTCGTTACTATGTTTCGTTTCCTGATGATCAGTAGTGGAGCCCAGTTGGAACGATCGGGGATCTAGCATTTGGGGTTATCTTCTTTTCATTTGGATTTGACCATAGTCAGTCTATGTGTGGATTTTGGATGACGTATGATTTAATTTATGTATTGTGTGAAGTGGCGATTGGAAGCCAACTCTCGTTATCCCATTCTTGTTCATTACATGGGATTGTGTGAAGATGGCCCTTCTTGCGACAATACCTACAATGCGGTTATGCCTCTAAGTCGTGCCTCGACACGTGGGAGATATAGCCGCATCGTGGGTGTTACAAAGGGTCCCGGCGGACTAGCTGTTCCGAATGACGTTGAGGGACGCGCACCCATGTGGAAGAAGAAATCTATATTTTGGGACCTACTCTACTGGAAAGACCTAGAGGTCCGCTCTTCGATCGACGTGGTGCACATGACGAAGAACCTTTGTGTGAACCTGCTAGGCTTCTTGGGCGTGTATGGGAAGACAAAAGATATAGTTGAGGCACGGGAGGACCTGCAACGTTTGCACGAAAAAGACGGCTTGCCTCCAAAGCACTATGAAGGTCCTGCCAGCTACGCTCTTACCAAAGAAGAGAAGGAAATGTTCTTTGAATGCCTGCTTAGTATGAAGGTCCCGACTGGCTTCTCGTCGAATATAAAGGGAATAATAAATATACCAGAGAAAAAGTTCCAGAACCTAAATTCTCATGACTGCCACGTGATTATGACGCAACTGCTTCCGGTTGCATTGAGGGGGCTTCTATCGGAAAACGCCCGATTAGCCATTGTGAAGCTATGTGCTCCTCAATGCAATCTCTCAGAAGGTGATCGATCCAGAAATCATACCAAGGCTAAGGAGTGATGTGGCGCAGTTTGTCAGTTTCGTGTTGGTGTTCACACTATCCTTCTTCAATATCATGACGCACGTCCTAGTTCATCTAGTTGATGAGATTGTCATTCTGGGCCCCGTATTTCTACACAATATGTACCCCTTTGAGAGGTTCAGAGGAGTCCTAAAGAAATATGTCCGGAACCGCGCTAGGCCAGAAGGAAGCATCTCCATGGGCCATCAAACAGAGGATGTCATTGGGTTTTGTGTTGACTTCATTCCTGGCCTTAAGAAGATAGGTCTCCCTAAATCGCGGTATGAAGGGAGACTAACTGGAAAAGGCACGCTTGGAGGGGACTCAATAATATGCAGGGACGGGCATTCTTGGTCTCAAGCACACTACACAGTCCTACAGAACTCTACCTTGGTGACCCCGTATGTCGATGAACACAAGAACAGTCTGCGCTCCAAACACCCGGAGCAGTGCGACGACTGGATTACATGTGAACACATCAGGACTTTCAGCAGTTGGTTGGAAACACGTCTCAGAGGTGACAACACTGTTTGTGATGAGTTGTACTCGTTGTCCAGGGGACCATCTTCGACTGTATTGACTTACAAAGGATACGAGATAAATGGGAATACATTTTACATGATCGCCCAAGATCAAAAGAGCACCAACCAAAACAATGGTGTCTGCTTTGATGCAGCAACCAAGAGGGGAAAGGACACATATTATGGTTACATAGTGGACATATGGGAACTTGACTACGGACATGATTTTAAGATCCCTTTTTAAGTGCAAATGGGTCAATCAGTCAGGAGGCGGGGTACAGGTAGACCCACAGTACGGAATGACAACAGTAGATCTGAACAATCTTGGGTACACTGACGAACCGTTCGTCCAAGCCAATGATGTGGCACAGGTTATCTATGTGAAGAACATGTCTACCAAACCGAGAAAAAGAAAAGATAAGGAAGCGAATACATTATACGATGAGCCAAAGCGCCACATAGTTTTTTCAGGAAAAAGGGACATCGTGGGAGTGGAGGGCAAGACAGACATGTCTGAAGATTATGAAAAGTTTCATCAAATTCCTCCCTTCAAAGTCAAGGCTGACCCAAGCATCCTGATAAACGATGAAGATTATCCATGGTTATGGCGCAATAACCAAAGGACACAAGCGAAGAAAAAGTGAAGACTTTCTCTCCACAACTATTATGATGATACCATGCCAACTTTCAACCTTTTCGTAGTTCATTTGAAATGCCTATTGTAACAGACGAGTTTCCGTATGAAACCCTGATATCTCGAAACAGATTGTCCGTTTTGTACACGAAGTGCATCCAGTTTTTGCCGTAACCCTCTCAAATTTCTTGCACATCCTATGTGGATGAAATGATGATACCATGCCAACTTTCTACCTTTTCAGAGTTCATTTGAAATGCTTTTCAATTTCAGGGTCTTATAGCTTAAAATAATCAGTGAATGCATGAAAAATAACAAATGAAGTCAGAAAGGGTTGAAAATTGATGATGTGGTTTTGAATGGTGCATTTTGAACACACAAAAAGTCAGGAGTTGAAATATGTTTTAAAAAATGAAATCCATTTGTAACAGACGAGTTTCCGTATGAAATCCTGATACTTCGAAAGAGATTGTCCGTTTTGTACACGAAGTGCATCCAGTTTTTGCCGTAACCCTCTCAACTTTCTTGCACATGCTATGTGGATGAAATGATGATACCATGCCAACTTTCAACCTTTTCAGAGTTCATTTGAAATGCTTTTCAATTTCAGGGTCTTATAGCTCAAAATAATCAGTAAATGCATGAAAAATAACAAATGAAGTCAGAAAGGGTTGAAAATTGATGATGTGGCTTTGAATGGTGCATTTTGAACAAAAGTCAGGAGTTCAAATAAGTTTTAAAAAATGAAATCCCTTTGTAACAAACGAGTTTCCGTATGAAATCCTGATACTTCGAAAGAGATTCACTACTGGAATCAGGTTCTTTGCCGTCCGCCATGGTAGACGGCAAAGGCATGGTTCACGGACGGCAAACCTCTTTGCCGTCCGCCAGCAGACGGCAAAATGTCCGGATGAAAGGGTGCCAGCAAAGGCCTTCTTTGCCGTCCGCTTTTCATAAACGGACGGGAAAGGATTGTGCCGTCCGCCATCCGTTGCCAGCAGACGGCAAAGAGAACGGACGGCAGTGCGGTGGCGTGAGATCCATTAGGGGGTTAACGGCGCTCTTTGCCGTCCGCCAGCGGACGGCGAAGATTCAAATCACTTTGTCCTCCGCTGGCGGACGGCAAAGAGCTCAGCTAGGCAGTACTGCGAAGCTGCCACGTGGCCAGCTATGCCGTCTGCTGGCAGACGGCAAAGTGTTTTGAATATTTGACGTCCGCTGGCGAACGGCAAAGTGACCAAATAGGCAGCCAGTGTTCCCAGGTTTCACAGGTAGCTGCCACGTGTCCTTTTCGCCGTCCGCTAGCAGACGACAAAGATATCTGCCGTCCGCTAGCAGACGGCAAAGAGGTTATATATCCCCTATTTTTGTTTGAATCCATTTAATTTCACAGGAATTCACACACAGATATACATATATGATGTATCCAACACACAGATATACATATACATATCTATCTCCATCCATGACAACATACATATATACATAATAAACATAGTTCCATCCATATATACATATTACATATCACAATGTTCATCCAACACATTGTTCCATGCATCCATATAACAAGTTCCATGTTTTTCATCGATACAAACGAAAAAAAGATAAGGGAAACAAGCACTCCATCCATGCAAGCTTCCATATAGTGAATTAAATCTGCAAAATGGAAACAAGAAAGTTAGAAAAGAAGAAGACTAGAATCAGAAGAAGAAGAAGAAAATGAAGAAGAAGAAGAAGAAGAAGAAGTAAGCATCCTTAGGTAAAATGGAGCTAACCTAGCTAATTGTGCCATTTTTGAGTGAACTAAGCATATTATGCCATTTTTGATATAACTTAGAGCTAACTTCATTTTGGAGAAGAAGAAGAAGAAGTTCTTCTTCTTCTTCTCTTCTTTTTGTTCTTCTTCTTTTCTTCCTATTCCTTCTTTTCTTCCTCTTCCTGGATTTTCTTCATCTTATTATGTCATTTGTGGACTAAATAGGCTAAATTATGTCATAAATGGACTAAATAGGCTACATAAGAAGAAAAATGTCATTTTTGAGCTTACCTAGCTAATTATGCCATTTTTTACCAAGCTAACTTCATATTGGAGAAGAAGAAGAAGAAAACTAGAAGAAGAAGAAGAAGAAGAAGAAGAAGAAGAAGAAGAAGACTAGAAGAAGAAGAAGAAGAAGACTTCTTCTTCTTCTTCTCTTCTTTTTCTTCTTCTTCTTTTCTTCCTATTCCTTCTTTTCTTCCTTTTCCTGGATTTTCTTCATCTTATTATGTCATTTGTGGACTAAATAGGCTAAATTATGTCATAAATGGACTAAATAGGCTACATAAGAAGAAAAATGCCATTTTTGAGCTTACCTAGCTAATTATGCCATTTTTTACCTAGCTAACTTCATTTTGGAGAAGAAGAAGAAGAAAACTAGAAGAAGGAGAAAAAGAAGAAGAAGAAGAAGAAAACTAGAAGAAGGAGAAAAAGAAGAAGAAGAAGAAGAAGAAGACTAGAAGAAGAAGAAGAAGAATTCTTCTTCTTCTCTTCTTTTTCTTCTTCTTCTTTTCTTCCTTTTCCTTCTTTTCTTCCTTTTCCTTGATTTTCTAAAAGAAGAAGGAGAAGAAGGAGAAGAAGAAGAAGAAGAAGAAGAAGAAGAAGACCGGTCGGGGTTCCGGCATTGGCAGAAGGAGTGGTCGATGCTTGTCGGGAGCCATGCTGCACCAAAGATCATTTCCAATAATGTCTCGTTAGCAAGTTCGCAAACTGAAATGTGAATAGTAGTAAGAAACGACCATTCAAATCAAACTCACCATGGTCGCCGGAGCAATCTGGGGCATCGGCGGAGGGGCCTGACTGTTTTTCTCGTACATGGTCTGCACATTTGGTTCTCACGAGTCAGTCATATTAGATAGTAATGCGAACATTACGTGCATGATTGGGCTTATTAATATGCACGAGAAACGTACCACGATGAGCTCGTATAGGGCCCGGTTAGTGCTGTCGTTCCGGTTCCTCTCCTCCTCCAACAACTTAACCGTCTTCTCCTCCATCTCCTTCTGCTTCTCCTCCGCCTCCCTTTGTGCCTCCCTTTTTGCCTCCTCCACAAGTGCCATCGTCTTCAATCTCTCTTTCTCAACAATAGTCTGCAACACACCACTCCACGTTAGCATCATGTAATCATCGACGGACGCACACACAATGTAATGGAGGAAAGGTGAGAGAGTCTGTATAACTAACCGCCATGGCGATCTCCACGGGCCGTGCACGAGGCGTAATCTCAGGAACAGAGCTACTCGGGCGCTTCTTGATCTGCGGGAGAGTCTTAGGACAACGTATCAGTCCATCACCAATGGCTTGAGAGCCATGGGACCTCCCGCCACCAGATATCATCACCATCTCTGTATCAAAAGGATCTTGCCTCGGGTTAAAGTCCTCCCCTTTCATCGCCTTCCCCTTGTCTCTGTAACACACAAGCTTGTGGTGGGAGGTCTTGTTGGTGAAGTTCTCTGGATCATCTAGGTCAGACTCTGTGAATGGCTTGGCCTTCTTGTACGGGGCCATATGGGCCATGCCATAGAGGTCGAACAGACCTGGCACATGCATCTTGTGGTGGTGCGCCTGAGAGAGTGGAACAAAATATTAGTTAAGGTCATTTTGGAGAATGATATTGCTATGTAAATAGGTCATTTTGGAGCTAAGAAAGGTTATTATGCCATTTTTGACCAAACTATTAGTTATGTCATTTTCGAGGAAAATAAGCTAAGTTTAGGTCATTTTCGAGGTAACCAAGATTATTATGCCATTTTTGACCAAAGTATGCTAATTATGTCATTATTGAGCTATCCAAGGTTATTATGTCATTTTAGAGCTAACTATAGCATATTAAGTCATTTTATAGAGCTATCTAAGGTTATTATGTCATTTTAGAGCTAAATATGGCATAAATGAACTATCCAAGGTAGTTATGACATTTTTAACTAACTAAGCATATTAATTAAGTCATTTTGGAAGGGATAAATGCTAGAATGAAGAATGAATTGCATGAATCATGTAGCAAACCACATACCCAGTTATCCCCGTACTAAAACAGGTTGGAGCTCCCTTGATGGTGTGGCACGCCTTCCATTTGGTCGCGCTTATCCTTGGCCTTTTGGTGTTCGACTTTCCATTGGTCAGAGCACCACGCATCCACCAACGCCTCCCAACAGTCCATCTTATCCACACACCATCTCGGGGGCACCTAAGTGAGTCAAGAGAAATTTCAGCGCTACGCCTATGAATCAAATAAAGAAAACTAAGTTCAAGGCCTTAAGAATAGGTAATTACCTGCATGTACTTCTCCTTACTCAGAAACTTGCTGCGACACTTCTGCTTGCCCCTCCTAATAACTTTCGAGGCGTAGTAGTCTCGAACGGCCTGCACCCGAGCCTCGTGCCTTAAGTTCTGAAGTAGGCGCTTGCACTCGTTTTCGACAACCATAGACGCGGCCTCCTGCTCTCCCTCTAAAACCCTGTAGAAGGTCTGCAATCAAACAAGGCAACACTGATTAGTAGAATCACTAGGTAGTGTTGATTTTTAATTCCGTAAAGGAGAAATTACCCAAAACCGATGGAACACAATGTCGGCCACCGTCTCGCACAAGACACCGTCGACCCTCTCCTCCGGCGGGGCCTGGGCAACCGAGTACAGCTCCCAGGTCAGTGCTAGCTGTGGAACCTGACCCTCACCGGGCAACGTGACCCACCCAGGGAAGTGCTGCCGGCAAAGCACACCAAGGACCTGGTTGGGCCTACGGGAACCAGGGGGCGTACCCAACCCCTGCAGTATGACAAGGCCAACGCATTAGATATTAATTTGAAGGAACATGACGGCAAAAGGTTCAAAAATAGTAAATGCACTTACTTCAACCCTTTAGGCGCAATCAACCACCTCTGGTCGGGGGTCGTCGGCACGGGCGGGAGCTTTGTACAGCCACGCTTGTAGACCTTCTTGCCCTTCTCAACCAGCTCGTCATCGCTGTAGCTATCATCTGAAAAGGTGTCCTCGCTACCATCCTCCGGGCCACTAGCCTCCGGAGTCTCGTGGGCCGAAGACACCGTGACCGGAGTCTTCTGGGATGAAGACCCCGTGACCGGAGTCTTCTGAGACAAAGACTCTGGGACCAGACTCACGTGGGGCGAAGGATCGGCGACCTGAGTCTGGTGGGGGGAAGGATCAGCGACCGGAGGCTCATGGACAGGAGTCCGAGACGGGTCCACGTCAGACGGAGCACTCCTATGGTCGGGTGAATCAGCTGAGGGTGGCGGCGAGGAAGGCGTAACAGCCTTCCTACCTCTCCCGCTGCCACGTCCACCTCTAGCAGGCTTCTTCGTCCTCCCCCGACCTCTCCCAGCCGCAGAAGAAGCGCCCGCCGCAGTTGTCTGCATACTGTCTACCAGCGCTCTCCGGAGGGGCAGGGGTGCAATAATGGAACCACCCCTCCCAGTAGCGCTCGCAGGAGGATCGGGGCGCTCTGGACCCTTGCCCACCATCCTGTCAACACCTGCAATGACAAAAAGTAAACGAAAATAGTACAACATAAAAAATTTGGATACCTGACATGAACATAATAATATGTATATAATTTAAGTATATCATAATCATGACCATAATAAAAATACACCCGATCAACACAAATATATATGGGGTCGGGTTGTGGTGTCGGGGTGTCGGTGTGTCGGGGTCGGGGTGTCGTGCCGGGGTGCCGTGTCGGGGTCGGGGTGTAAGGGTCTGGGTCGGGGTGTGGTGTCAGGGTGTCGGGGTGTCGGGGTGTCGGGGGTCGGGGTGTCATGTCGGGGTGTCGTGTCGGGGTCGGGGTGTCAGGGTCGGGGTCGGGGTGTGGTGTCAGGGTGTCGGGGTCGGGGGTAAGGGTGGGTGTGGTGTCAGGGTGTCGGTGGTCGGGGTGTCAGGTGTCGGGGTGTCGGTGGTCGGGGTCGGGGTGTGGCGTCAGGGTGTCGGGGTGTCGGGGTCGGGGTGTCGTGCCGGGGTGTCGTGTCGGGGTCGGGCCGGGGTGTCAGGGTGTCGGGCTCGGGGTCGGGGTCGGGGTGTATTGTCAGGGTGTCGGTTGGTCGGGGGTCGGGGTGTGGTGTCGGGGGTCGGGGGTCGGTGTCGGGGTGTCGTGCCGAGGTGTCGGGGTGTCGATCGGGTGTCGGGGGTCGCGTCGGGGTCGGGGTCTCTTTTTTCCTTTTCTTCTTCTCTTCTTCTTCTTCTCCTCCTCTCCTCTTTCTTCTTCTTCTTCTTATCCTCCTCTCCTCTTTCTTCTTCTTCTTCTTCTTCTTCTTCTTCTTCTTCTTCTTCTTCTTCTTCTTCTTCTTTCTTCTTCTTCTTTCTTCTTCTTCTTCTTCTTCTTTCTTCTTCTCCTCCTCCTCATCCTCCTCTTCTTCTTCTTCTTCTTCTTCTTCCTCCCCCTTTCTACTTATTCTACTTTTCTTCTCCTTTTTTCATCAAACCTAAAAATAAACCTAAACAAAAAAACTAAACTAAATAACCTAAACTAAATAACGTAAACTAACTAAATTAAAAAAACTTAAACTAAATAACCTAAACTAAACAGAAAAGAAAAACAGAAAAAAAACAGGGGCAGGGGCTCACTGTGGGGGGCGGCAACGGGTCGTGGAGGGTGATGTCTACTACGCAACCTTCTTCTTGTAGACGGTGTTGGGCCTCCAAGTGCAGAGGTTTGTAGGACAGTAGCAAATTTCCCTCAAGTGGATGACCTAAGGTTTATCAATCTGTGGGAGGCGTAGGATGAAGATGGTCTCTCTCAAGCAACCCTGCAACCAAATAGCAAAGAGTCTCTTGTGTCCCCAACACACCCAATACAATGGTAAATTGTATAGGTGCACTAGTTCGGCGAAGAGATGGTGATACAAGTGCAATATGGATGGTAGATATAGGTTTTTGTATTCTGAAAATATAAAAACAGCAAGGTAACAAGCGATAAAAGTGAGCGTAAACGGTATTGCAATGCTAGAAAACAAGGCCTAGGGTTCATACTTTCACTAGTGCAAGTTCTCTCAACAATAATAACATAATTGGATCATATAACTATCCCTCAACATGCAACAAAGAGTCACTCCAAAGTCACTAATAGCGGAGAACAAACGAAGAGATTATGGTAGGGTACGAAACCACCTCAAAGTTATTCTGTCCAATCAATTCGTTGGGCTATTCCTATAAGTGTCACAAACAGCCCTAGAGTTCGTACTAGAATAACACCTTAAGACACAAATCAACCAAAACCCTAATGTCACCTAGATACTCCAATGTCACCTCAAGTATCCGTGGGTATGATTATACGATATGCATCACACAATCTCAGATTCATCTATTCAACCAACAAATAGAACCTCAAAGAGTGCCCCAAAGTCTCTACCGGAGAGTCAAGACGAAAACGTGTGCCAACCCCTATGCATAGGTTCATGGGCGGAACCCGCAAGTTGATCACCAAAACATACATCAAGTGAACCACGTGATATCCCATTGTCACCACAAATACGCACGGCAAGACATACATCAAGTGTTCTCAAATCATTAAAGGCTCAATCCGATAAGATAACTTCAAAGAGAAAACTCAATCCATTACAAGAGAGTAGAGGGGGAGAAGCAACATAAGATCCAACTATAATAGCAAAGCTCGCGATACATCAAGATCGTGCCAAATCAAGAACACGAGAGAGAGAGAGATCAAACACATAGCTACTGGTACATACCCTCAGCCCCGAGGGTGAACTACTCCCTCCTCGTCATGGAAAGCGCCGGGATGATGAAGATGGCCACCGGTGAGGGTTCCCCCCTCCGGCAGGGTGCCAGAACAGGGTCCCGATTGGTTTTTGGTGGCTACAGAGGCTTGCGGCGGCGGAACTCCCGATCTATTATGTTCCCCAATCGTTTTAGGGTATATGGATATATATAGGCGGAAGAAGTACGTCAGGGGAGCCACGAGGGTGGAGGGCACGCCCAGGGGGTGGGCGCACCCCCCTACCTCGTGCCTTCCTTGTTTCTTTCTTGACGTGGACTCCAAGTCTCCCGGGTTGCTTTCCTTCCGAAAATAACTTCTCCAGAAGGTTTTATTCCGTTTCGACTCTGTTTGATATTCCTTTTCTTCGAAACACTGAAACAAGGAAAAAAACAGGAACTGGCACTAGGCTCTGGGTCAATAGGTTAGTCCCAAAAATAATATAAAAGTGCATAGTAAAGCCCATAAAACATCCAAGATGGATAATATAATAGCATGAATACTTCATAAATTATAGATACGTTGGAGACGTATCAGCATCCCCAAGCTTAATTCATGCTCGTCCTCGAGTAGGTAAATGATAAAAGAAATAATTTATGAAGTGTGAATGCTAGCAGGTGCATAAGTTTGATCAATGATAATTTCAATCACCTTTTCTAGCATCATTATATGTCATAACAGTAGCTCATATCATAAAACTTTGCTTGATCAAGTAACAAACTATTCACATGTTCAAGCATAGATCATAAGCTTTCTTGAAAACTAACAAACTATGTTCTCAGTCATCAAACAATTGCAATTCATCTTATTTTCAGGAAGAGTCTATGTCAAAGCTTTGATTCAGGAAACTTCACATACTCAACTATCATTTAGTCTTCCATGATTGCTACCACTCAAAGCATATTTTTAGAACAAATATTATTCATCGAACACATAGAAAGATAGGGGCTTAATGTTTCGCCGCCCAACCTTTTACCTCAAGGGTAATGTCAACAGTACTAATTCATGCTCAAATATATTTGAATGGCCATATATGCCTAGATCTTTCCATCACATGATGCTTGCCAACTAAAGAGTAGGTTGGAATGAGAAGGAATACTACTGACTCTTGCATAAAAGTAAAAGATAGGCCCTTCACAGAGGGAAGCAGGGATTTGCAGAGGTGCCAGAGCTCGAAGCAAAAACAGAGATGGAAATAATTTTGAGAGGTATGCTTTCATTGTCAACATAACGACCAAGAGTTCCCAATATCTTCCATACTACATACATTATAGGCGGTTCCCAAACAGAAAGGTAAAGATTTTTACTCCCCCTCCACCAACAATCATCAATCCATGGCTTGCCCGAAACAACGGGTGCCTCCAACTAACATCAAACCTGGGGGAGTTTTGTTTGCAATTATTTTTGATTTGATTTCAATCTTTTGATCATGGGACTGGGCATCCCAGTTACCATCCATTTTCTCGTGAATGATGAGCAGAGTCCACTCATCGTGAGAATAACCCACCTAGCATGGAAGATACTGCTAACCCGTAGTCGCTACAAGAGCGATTCGGGCATACAAAACAGATTATTATTTGAAGGTTTAGAGTTTGGCACATGCAAATTTACTTGGAACGGCAGGTAAATACCGCATATAGGTAGATATGGTGGACACTCATGGAAGAAACTTGGTTCAAGGAATTTGGATGCACAAGCAGTATTCCCGCTTAGTACGGATATTTTGGCTAGCAAAGGATTCTAAATAGCAAGCACCACATGTTAGAAGATCCAAAACAATATAACTTATACAAATATACCCAAGCATAACTCATTATGTTGACTTCCTTGTCCAACTTCAACTAATTTGCTCAGGTTTGAAAATAATTAATGGGGATCACAATCATAGAAGATGTCCAAGATAGTATATTTATATGTGAAATCTCTCTTCCTTCAATATTCTTTCATGAATTGTTCAAGTGACCAATACAACGTTTGCTAACGTTCAATAAATTTACCACTTGTACTTCTTATATGTGAAGTCATTACTTCCCATGGGATAAGCATATCAAACATATATAATTTCAGATTTCTGATATTCAAATCATTCAACTATTTACTCATAGGATATAAGTGAAGCACGCGAGTAAATGACAAACTACTCCAAAAAGATATAAGTGAAGATTAATGAGTAGTCGAATAATTATGCAACTATGCGAAGACTCTCTAACATTTAAGAATTTCCGATCTTGATACTTTATTCAAACAGCAAGCAAAACAAAATCAAATAAAATGACGCTCCAAGAAAAACACATATCATGTGGTGAATAAAAATATAGCTCCAAGTAAAGTTACCGATGAACGAAGACGAAAGAGGGGATGCCTTCCGGGGCATCCCCAAGCTTAGACGCTTGGTTATCCTTGAATATTACCTTGGGGTGCCTTGGGCATCCCCAAGCTTATTCTCTTGCCACTCCTTATTCCATAGTCCATCGAATCTTTACCCAAAACTTGAAAACTTCACAACACAAAACTTAACAGAAAATCTCGTGAGCTCCGTTTGCGAAAGAAAACAAAACACCACTTCAAGGTACTGTAATTAACTCATTATTTATTTGTATTGGTGTTGAACCTACTGTATTCCAACTTCTCTATGGTTTATAAACTATTTTACTAGCCATAGATTCATCAAAATAAGCAAACAACACATAGAAAACAGAATCTGTCAAAAACAGAACAGTCTGTAGTAATCTGTATCAAACGTATACTTCTGGAACTCCAAAAATTCTAAACTAAATTGGTAGGCCTAAGGAATTTGTCTATTAATCATCTTCAAAAAGAATCAACTAAATAGCACTCTCCAGTAAAAAGTTGAAGCTAATCTCGTGAGCGCTAAAGTTTCTGTTTTTTACAGCATGATCATAAGGACTTCACCCAAGTCTTCCCAAAGGTTCTACTTGGCACAAACACTAACTAAAACATAAAACCACATCTGACCAGAGGCTAGATGGATTATTTATTCCTAAACATACCCAAGAAGTAAGAAACTAAAATAAAATTGGGTTGCCTCCCAACAAGCGCTATCGTTTAACGCCGCTAGCTAGGCATGATGATTTCAATGATGCTCACATAAAAGATAAGAATTGAAACATAAAGAGAGCATCATGAAGAATATGACTAGCACATTTAACTCTAACCCACTTCCTATGCATAGGGATTTTGTGAGCAAACAACTTATGGGAACAATAATCAACTAGCATAGGAAGGCAAAACAAGCATAACTTTAAAACTTTAAGCACATAGAGAGGAAACTTGATATTATTGCAATTCTTACAAGCATATGTTCCTCCCTCATAATAATTTTCAGTAGCATCATGAATGAATTCAACAATATAACCAGCACCTAAAGCATTCTTTTCATGATCTAATTGCATAGAAATTTTACTACTCTCCACATAAGCAAAATTCTTCTCATGAATAATAGTGGGAGCAAACTCAACAAAGTAACTATCATGTGAGGCATAATCCAATTGAAAACTGAAATCATGGTGACAAGTTTCATGGTTATCATTATTCTTTATAGCATACATGTCATCACAATAATCATCATAGATAGCAACTTTATTCTCATAATCAATTGGAACCTCTTCCGAAATAGTGGATTCATCACTAAATAAAGTCATGACCTCTCCAAATCCATTTTCATAATTATCATAATAAGAGTCAACATCCTCCAAAATAGTGGGATCATTACTTCCTAAAGTTGACACTCTTCCAAACCCACTTTCATCAATATAATCATCATAAATAGGAGGCATGCTTTCATCATAATAAATGTGCTCATCAAAACTTGGGGGACAAAAAATATCATCTTCATCAAACATAGCTTCCCCAAGCTTGTGGCCTTGCATATCATTAGCATCATGGATATTCAAGGAATTCATACTAACAACATTGCAATCATGCTCATCATTCAAATATTTAGTGCCAAACATTCTAATGCATTCTTCTTCTAACACTTCCTTTCCATCATACTCACGAAAGATATTAAAAAGATGAAGCGTATGTGGCAAACTTAATTCCATTTTTTTGTAGTTTTATTTTATAAACTAAACTAGTGCTAAAACAAGAAACAAAAAGATTCGATTGCAAGATCTAAAGATATACCTTCAAGCACTCACCTCCCCGGCAACGGCGCCAGAAAAGAGCTTGATGTCTACTATGCAACCTTCTTCTTGTAGACGTTGTTGGGCCTCCAAGTGCAGAGGTTTGTAGGACAGTAGCAAATTTCCCTCAAGTGGATGACCTAAGGTTTATCAATCCGTGGGAGGCGTAGGATGAAGATGGTCTCTCTCAAGCAACCCTGCAACCAAATAGCAAAGAGTCTCTTGTGTCCCCAACACACCAAATACAATGGTAAATTGTATAGGTGCACTAGTTCGGCGAAGAGATGGTGATACAAGTGCAATACGGATGGTAGATATAGGTTTTTGTAATCTGAAAATATAAAAACAGCAAGGTAACAAGCGATAAAAGTGAGCGTAAACGGTATTGCAATGCTAGAAAACAAGGCCTAGGGTTCATACTTTCACTAGTGCAAGTTCTCTCAACAATAATAACATAATTGGATCATATAACTATCCCTCAACATGCAACAAAGAGTCACTCTAAAGTCACTAATAGCGGAGAACAAACGAAGAGATTATGGTAGGGCACGAAACCACCTCAAAGTTATTCTTTCCAATCAATCCGTTGGGCTATTCCTATAAGTGTCACAAACAGCCCTAGAGTTCGTACTAGAATAACACCTTAAGACACAAATCAACCAAAACCCTAATGTCACCTAGATACTCCAATGTCACCTCAAGTATCCGTGGGTATGATTATACGATATGCATCACACAATCTCAGATTCATCTATTCAACCAACACATAGAACCTCAAAGAGTGCCCCAAAGTCTCTACCGGAGAGTCAAGACGAAAATGTGTGCCAACCCCTATGCATAGGTTCATGGGCGGAACCCGCAAGTTGATCACCAAAACATACATCAAGTGAATCACGTGATATCCCATTGTCACCACAGATACGCACGGCAAGACATACATCAAGTGTTCTCAAATCATTAAAGACTCAATCCGATAAGATAACTTCAAAGGAAAAACTCAATCCATTACAAGAGAGTAGAGGGGGAGAAGCAACATAAGATCCAACTATAATAGCAAAGCTCGCGATACATCAAGATCGTGCCAAATCAAGAACACGAGAGAGAGAGAGAGAGAGAGATCAAACACATAGCGACTGGTACATACCCTCAGCCCCGAGGGTGAACTACTCCCTCCTCATCATGGAAAGCGCCGGGATGATGAAGATGGCCACCGGTGAGGGTTCCCCCCTCCGGCAGGGTGCCGGAACAGGGTCCCGATTGGTTTTTGGTGGCTACAGAGGCTTGCAGCGGCGGAACTCCCGATCTATTCTGTTCCCCGATAGTTGTAGGATATATATATATATATATATAGGCGGAAGAAGTACGTCAGGGGAGCCACGAGGGGCCCACGAGGGTGGAGGGCGCGCCCCCCTACCTCATTCCTTCCTCGTTGCTTTCTTGACGTGGACTCCAAGTCTCCCGGGTTGCTTTCCTTCCGAAAATAACTTCTCCAGAAGGTTTCATTCTGTTTCGACTCCGTTTGATATTCCTTTTCTTCGAAACACTGAAACAAGGAAAAAACAGGAACTGGCACTGGGCTCTGGGTCAATAGGTTAGTCCCAAAAATAATATAAAAGTGCATAGTAAAGCCCATATAACATCCAAGATGGATAATATAATAGCATGAATACTTCATAAATTATAGATACGTTGGAGACGTATTAGAGGGGGCGACGACGGGGCGGCGGCGAGGCAGGGTGGCGACGGGGCGGGGAGGGCCGGCAACGGGCGGCGCTCCTCGGGGGGGCGGCGGCGGCCCGGTCGAGAGGGAGGCCGTGGCGGGTGGGGGCGGCGGCAGCCCGATGGAGGGGGAGGCAGCGGCGGGACGGGGCGGGGACGGCCACGCAGGGGAGGGGCGGGGCGGCTCGACGGCCGCGGCGCGGCTGGCCGACGTGGAAGGGGCGGCGGGGGCGCGGTGGACGTCGGGGCGCCGCAGGGGAGGGTTGTGGGGCGAGGGGGCGAGGGGCGAGGGGGCGGCGGCGGGTGGTGGGGCGACGGGGCAAGGTGGGGGTGGGTGGTCGGGGCGGCGGCCGGTGGCTGGTGGCGGGTGCGGCGGTGGTTCGCGGTGGTCTCGTCGGGGAGAGAGGACAGAGAGAGAGAGAGAGAGAGAGAGAGAGAGAGAGAGAGGGAGGGGCGGGGTGGGGAGCCGTTAGTTAGGTTATCTCTTTGCCATCCGCCCCCCTTTGCCGTGCGCTTTTTTGCTCTTTGTCGTCCGCTGGCGGACGGCAAAGAGGGGGCCGTTAGGTTTTTTCTGAACAGCTCGTTAGTGGGGCCCACCTCCCTCTTAGCCGTCAGCCCGCTGACGGCTAAGATTATTTGCCGTCCGCCAGCGGACCGCAAAGAACTGGCTGATGGCAAAGACATTCTTTGCCATCAGGCAGTTCTTTGCCGTCCGTTTTCTGCAAGCTGACGGCAAAGACCTTCTTTGCCGTCCGTCAGCGGACGGCAAAGAATTGGCGGACGGCAAATAAGCAAATTCCAGTAGTGATTGTCCGTTTTGTACACGAAGTGCATCGAGTTTTTGCGTAACCCTCTCAACTTTCTTGCACATGCTATGTCGATGAAATGATGATACCATGCCAACTTTCAACCTTTTCAGAGTTCATTTGAACTGCTTTTCAATTTCAGGGTCTTATAGCTCAAAATAATCATTAAATGCATGAAAAATAACAAATGAAGTCAGAAAGGGTTGAAAATTGATGATGTGGCTTTAAATGGTGCATTTTGAACACACACAAAGTCAAGAGTTGAAATATGTTTGAAAAAATGAAATCATGATACTTCGAAAGAGATTGTCCGTTTTGTACATGAAGTGCATCTAGTTTTTGCCGTAACCCTCTCAACTTTCCTGCACATGCTATGTGGATGAAATGATGATACCATGCCAACTTTCAAACTTTTCAGAGTTCATTTGAACTGCTTTTCAATTTCATAATCAGTAAATGCATGAAAAATAACAAATGACGTCAGAAAGGGTTGAAAATTGATGATGTGGCTTTGAATGGTGCATTTTGAACACACAAAAAGTCAGGAGTTGAAATAAGTTTTAAAAAATGAAATCCGTTTGTAACAGACGAGTTTCCGTATGAAATCCTGATACTTCGAAAGAGATTGTCTGTTTTGTACACGAAGTGCATCCAGTTTTTGCAGTAACCCTCTCAACTTTCTTGCACATGCTATGTGGATGAAATGATGATACCATGCCAACTTTCAACCTTTTCAAAGTTCATTTGAAATGCTTTTCAATTTTAGGTTCTTATAGCTCAAAATAATCAGTAAATGCATGAAAAATAACAAATGAAGTCAGAAACGGATGAAAATTGATGATGTAAGTAGAAACCAAATAAAATAAAATAAACTTTAATAAAATATATAAGTAGAAACAAAATAAAATAAAATAAAATAAACTTTAATAACATAAATAAAATCTATGGACCTAAAATTACCAAACTATTTTCTGTTCAAAACATTATAAGCAAAAAGAATTTTCCTGAAATAAATAAAATAGCAATAGTAAGTATTTTTTTGTAAGTAGAAACAAAGTAAAATAAATAAAGCAAAAAAGAAAAGAAAAAACTGGGAAAAAATAAAAAAATGCCACCTACTGGGCCACCACCGCGTGAATACGACTAGAAACCCATCCATGGGCCAGGATTCAGGCCCGCAGAAGGCCCAGCAGGCCCACAGGCATAGCAGTGAGATATTAGGCCCAGAGGCCTGCAGTTCAGAGGAGTTCAATGGAGATGGCGGGGCAGGGCTTATAAAGAGGTCATGCCGCTCCTCGGCTAGCAAGGTGGGACTAAACATCCCACCGTACCAAGGCTTTGGCAGGCGCAGGACATTGGTCCCGGTTGGTGCCACGAACCGGGACCAATGCACACCTTTGGTCCCGGTTCGGGGCACCAACCGGAACCAATTCCCCCCCTTTAGTCCCGGTTGGTGCCACCAACCGGGACCAAAGGCCTCTGCTTCCCGCCCTTTGGGCTGCTGAAAAAAGACCTTTGGTCCCGGTTGGTGGCACCAACCGGGACTAAAGGTGGCGTTGGTCCCGGTTGGTGCGACGAACCGGGACCAAAGCCTTTCATATATAAGAAACACTTGGCAAAAATTCAGAATTTCATCTCCGGTTGCCCCCGACGACGCCGACCTCCTCGACGCCGCCAGGCTGCCCCGCCGCCGTCGCCGTCGCCCGTGCCCCCGAGCCCACGTCGACGCTGTCCGCCGCCCCCGAGCCCACGCCGACTCCGTCCGCCGCCCACGCCGTCGCCCTCCGCCACCCCCGAGCGCGCCCGGCCGCGCCCCTGCGCCACGACCCGCCCCCACCATCGCCGTCGTCGCCGGCCACGCCCCTGCCCCGGCCCGCGGCCCCACCGTGGTTGTCGCTGACGCCCTCGCCGCCCCCGCCGTCGCCCTCGCCGGCCGCCCCCGATGTGAGTCGCCGCCGCCACGGCTTTGTTCAGTGCTTTTTATCATATAATGTGTATTATTTTTTTGTTCATTGCATTTTTTCACGCATATAATGTATATATGTATGTGGTAGATATATGATGAATGGATGTGGCTATGTATGTATGAATATAATGTTCATAGCATTTTTTTTGTTTATATATGTTTTTTCATATATGTATTAATTTTTTATTTAGGTTGTTAGTAGATATCGATTTTAGATTAGTGCATTTTAGGTTAGTGTAGAGGAAAAAGTAAAATTAGTAAGTACTACTCCATTTTAGGTTAGTGCTTAGTAGTTGAACTAGTTGATTTAATAAACTACTTTATTTTACTATATATAGAAGTAGTTTATTTTTAGTAAGTACTGCTTTATTTTATTTATAGTAAGTGCTTAGTAGTTGAACTAGTTGATTTAATAAAACTACTTTATTTTACTATATATAGAAGTAGTTTATTTTTAGTAAGTACTACTTTATTTTATTTATAGTAAGTGCTTAGTAGTTGAACTAGTTGATTTAATAAAACTACTTTATTTTACTATATATAGAAGTAGTTTATTTTTAGCAAGAAAATTAATAGAACTAGTTTTTTTTAGTTCAAGCAATTATTCCCGCATCGACGTCGACGATGCCTATCCCTCATCCTCGTCGTCGACTCGGCGGAGGAGGCCGGCTTGATCAGAGGGGCCATGTCCGGGACTGGGCTCCGTCGGGCTGGTATTGGGAGGTGCTACCTTCCGGGGGGCGTAGGTTGGTGAGGAGCCAGCCCGTCGTTGACCCGATCCTTGTTTGGTGGCGGTCGCGTGGGCCAGTGACGGAGCCGAGGCTTCCGGACACCACGGAAGTGGTACTCACCGTGTCAGCGAGGAGGACGAGCACGTCCGTCAGTACATGGTTGCGTTGGAGGGCAGGTTCGACAAAGGTTCTTCAGGGATCTCACTGGAGCTATGATCCTGTGATGGTTCCTTCTCTTTGGGTGTCCACCGCCCGCGCCGATACCCGTCAGGCGCTACGGTTCTAGCTATATTAGCGATGCTATATGTATGATAGTATTCGAGGTGTATCAGTGATAATATTCGACGATGTACGAACGCAAGAGATGATGTAGTTTTGCTTATAATTGAATGCATGCTAATTTGAATACTACTTTATTTTACGATTTGGTTTTGCTTATTGAACGCTCAAATTGGAAAAGTACTCCTACTTTGAATGCTAAAATTGCAGAGCACTATGCAAGGCGTATGCATTTGATTAGTTGATAGCTTATAGGGTTTTTGTTTTTGCAGAAATGTAGAAGCCCCTCCATCATACCCACCGTTGTCCCTGTCACCGACCCCCCTCCGACCTCGAGGTGAGACCAGCCAAATCTCCATGTCAATATGAGTCCTATAAGATATTTTTAAATTTTTTTGCTCATATATTCAACCATTGAAATGTAATGGCCATCAAGTTTGAATGCTCATATGATGTAGATAAAAACATGTATATTTCCGTTTCGGCAAATTTCAGGCGCTCGATATGTCCTTTTTTAGAAAGATAATTAAACGATATTTTGGGTTGACTTTAAGTCTGTCGAGTCTCCACCATATATGAGAGAACGAAGAATGCCGACTGTTGTCATGGGGGTAGCTTCTCCTTCGTTCCCGTGTGCTAGACAATTTGGTGTAATGCACTCGGGAACGAAAGGATGAGCTACCATCACCGACGGTCGCAATGTCAGAGAGGAATCAGTGAGGGAGAATCTCCACCATATATATGAGAGGACGAAGAATCCGGACTGTTGTCGTGGGGGTAGCTTCTCCTTCATTCCCGTGTGCTAGACAACTTGGTGTAATGCACTCGGGGATGAAAGGAGGAGCTACCATCACCGACGGTCGAATATGTACACCACGTGAGCTGAGAGTTTTCAAGAAAAGACTCGACAGACCGATAGCCAACACGTGTTGAATAATAATGATCTAATTTAGGTTTCTTAGTACATATATTTAATTGTACAAGCTTAATATTTGAATTAGGAACATAGGAAATGTCGTACTCGGACGACGAAAGTCTCCCGGGAGAGTGCGACTGGTGCCACGACGACCAAGGTCTGTGCGACAGGCCTCACCTGGACGAAGGTCGGCGCTTCAGCATTAAGCTGGAGGAGACCTTCGATGTTGAAACGGTACGCAACGACGGCAAGTGTTATTTTTTTCGTAATTAAGCACGACTTCAACTATTTCAACGTGTAATTTTCATCTTTTACAATTCGACTAGCTTATCCCATGCCATGCAAGACGCTATGTCTTTGAGAGGATGGGTTTTAAAGACCATGAAAGTATGGAAACAAAGAAAATTCACCTAAGGACCCATCATGATATGGATTTTAAAGTAAATCTGTATAATTCTGAGAGCGTAACCCATTTTGGTTGCAAAAATTGGGAAGCATTTTGCAAGATGTATGATTTTGATGAGGGTATGCTTGTCACCATGGATCTTGGTGATCCTGACATCGACCAAGACAATATGGATATTTGGGTCCTTGTTGATACGCCTCCAATTCTACCGCTATGTGAGTTTCTCAAACATAGTTATTAAATAATTTATATTGTTTATTTCCCAAAAGTTGACAGCTTATTTCCATTGCAGCTTATTTTGATTGTTCAAACAATGTGCGGAACATGGTAGACAGAACCTACTACACCGATGGCTCTGAGTTAACTTCTAAGGAGAAAAATCATCTGGTCGCATTTTGTACTGATCTTGAGAATTACAATATCTATTGTAAACCTCCTCCACATTATAGTCAATACGTGCCACTAGTGCACGTGTTGAACTACGGTGACATCCATGGAGATGCCATGGTAAGATTTTTTAGTATTACGACATTCGTGCATCTTTTGCATAAATTCTTTTAAAACTTAACTACATTGCTAACTACGAAGTTATTACTATATGTTTTTCAACAGGAAATCCTGAATGATTGTGTGCCTCATCTGATGTATCAGAGTGGTCGCCTTGATGTTTTGAACATACGTCTAGGTCATCCTACGAATCTCAACTGTCCATACCGGATTTCTAAAACAAGTGGAGACATGAAAATCAAGGAATGGAAAAAATGTATGGACAGTCATAAGGAGGTTCTTAGAAGCAAAAGAAAGCGAAGCGCAAGAATTGAAGACAGGATGATCTCCATTTTCCATAATGGAGAGTCAGGGTCTATATTCACTAGTAGAAAAAGGGGCTTTTACCCCGGTTGGTAAGGGCCTTTTGTCCCGGTTTTCGAACCGGGACTAAAGGGTCGTTACTAAAGCCCTAACCCTTTAGTCCCGGTTCTTACACGAACCGGGACAGAAGGTCCTCCACGTGGCCGCTGCTGCCAGCCCAGGCAGGGGGGCCTTTGGTCCCGGTTGGTGCCACCAACCGGGACCAATAGGCAGGGCCTTTTGTCCCGGTTGGTGTCACCAACCGGGACCAGTAGGCATCCACGCGTCAGCATTTCAGGGGCTGGGGTTTTTGTTTTTTTTTTGAAAGGGGGGGTTGGGGGTTTTGGGGGGTTAATTTAGGTGTTTCATATATTGTGTTAGCTAGCTAATTATAGAGAGAAGTGTCCTCTCTTATCTCCGTACTTGGTCGATGCTACGTACTATATACGTATGGAGAGGACTAGACACGCTAGCTAGTAAGCAAATGAAGGAAACAGAAGATTGTCATGAACATATGCATACAGAGAGAAGTGATATCGACCACCTCTCCTTCTCCGAGAGATTGGTCGAACAACAAGTTCTCGTATATCTATCTGACACTACCGGCTACATATATACAATAATTATCTCTTACAATATAATCTCCTAATTAAATTGTAAGAACACAGGGTCCACATAGTATTCTCCGTTTTCAGCGATCACGTGGTCAAGGAAGAATGCCGCCAATTCCTCTTGAATTGCTCGCATACGATCTGGTGCTAGGAGTTCATCCCGCATCCGAAACATCTAATTTGAAGAAGGGGGTCAATACATATATATATGAATAAATGAAACTTGACACAAATGATGGTAATAAAATAAAATTGTGAATATTATTGCTTACGCACTTCATATTGTTCGTCAGAGTAGCCCCACTCACAGGTCGTGTGGCGGATAGACTCGCAAACGTAGTATCCACAGAAATCATTCCCTTGTTCCTGGCACAACCACTTTACAAGAAATAGAGGTCAATCTAACTGATAAGCGAGCATGCTAAATGGTATTGATGAAACTAGAGCTTGAATCACTAGGAGATGTGCGGAACATGCTACTATAGTACTTACTTTCGGGTGTCTAAATTGTAGCTTCTTCGGCAGTCCCGGAGCTTTTGTGGTGAATTTTCTCCAAACCCTGCCAGACAAAGAAAACAATTACTTGATATCAGGAAATGAACAAAGTTGCTGATATGGTGGATAATGATCGATTTAACTTACTTCTCGAGCATTTGAGTCATGTCCGCATAGTCCTGGGGATCTTTTCGTCTCGAGTCTAAGACGGTTACTACTCCCTGCTCAAGCTTAATCTCTAGGAGAATATAGTGGAAGCTGCGCATGCATGCATAAGTCATCAATTACATTACCATAACCTGGACTAATAAGGGAAACCGAATATGCACAAGACAGTAACACTCACTTGAAGTTGTAAGGAAAGAGTATTATATCTTTGTTTTGATTTAATACCAACGATCGTAGCAAGTTGGCCTCGGCTTCTTTGGCATGTTTTTCAACCGTATATGCATCTATGAGATTTGTGTTAATGAACCCAATATCACCGATTTGTTTTTTCTTCAATTCGGCGATCTTCAATCTGCATAATATAGTGAGGATAATTATAAATACATGCAATGAAAGAGCTGACCTATATAGAGAGACTTAATGACAGAAGTAGTACTACTTACAGACAGTAGCAAGTGATCATTGATTTATCGAGGGCCTTTTGATTGAAAAACTGGAAGAACTCCTCAAATGGAACATTCAGCAGTTCAATTCCAACGAGATCATGCTCCGGTTTAACTCTCAGCGTCAAAGTATTCATCCCATCAGACTCTCTGCAGGTTTTCATGTACCAATCATGTAATCTTCGCATCATCGTTGTTAGAGATCTTTATCTTTGACGAGAGGCTTCTCGTAATGGTATTTGTGTTCGTCCACCTCCATGATTTCATAATGTACATCGTCGGGCAGGTAATCTCCAAGATTGCTATAACCGTCCACCATCCTCGGATCATTAGCGACGATGTCTTTAGACACCTTGAGCGGGGGGCACGATTGGTTCGCTTGTTCGCCAAGCTGGGCAATTTTTTTCCCAGCTCGTCGTTCTTTTAACCTTTGATCACTGACAGTACTTCCCGACCGCTCCGCTTCGAAAAATGTCTTTGCAATAATGCGCTCATAGTTGCCTTTCGGCGGAGACTTTGGTGGTTTTGTCAGGGCATCCAGAGTGCGCTTCGCTTTCACCGGATCTACCTTGTCCTCCGGAGGTGGATGTTTCTTTGCTTTCACCCCTTCAAAGAAGTTCTTCACTTCGGCTCGCACGATCTTCGCGTTCTCCTCCTCGGTCCTCTCGTATGGTAACTTCTCTGGAGTCTTCAGAGAAGGACCGAATCTGTATTGCCTCCCGCCTCTGGCAGTTGTACTGCTAGACGCCGGCAGAGCAGACAGAGCGGCTGCGGCTGTCTTCTTTCCTTGCTTACGAGGCGGAGGAGAAGGACTACGACGCGCCGGAGCAGCCGGAGCGGCGGCGGGTCTCTTCCGCCCTTGCTGACGAGGTGGAGAAGGAGGAGGCTGGCTGCTCTGGCACGCCAGCGCAGGCGGAGAAGGAGGCGGAGTGCCGCCACGCGCCGGAGAAGGAGGCTGAGTGCCCTGATCACTCGCCGGAGGAGGAGGCGGAGGAGGAGGCGGAGTGCCGCCGCGCGCCGGAGAAGGAGGCTGAGTGCCCTGATCACTCGCCAGAGGAGGAGGCGGCGGCGGAGTGCCCTTACTCGCCGGAGGCATCCAGTTCGGAAGGTTAATGAGCTCCTTCCGCCATAGGCACGAATTCTTCAGAGTTAAACCCAGCCGAGTCTCCCCTTCATCGGTAGGGTGGTCAAGCTGGAGGTCCTCAAATCCCTCCGTTATTTCATCCACCATCACCCTAGCATATCCTTCTGGAATCGGCCGGCAGTGGTAGGTTGCGCCGGGTTCAGGAGGTAAAACAGAGCCAACAGCCACCTTGACTTTGAAGTTCTGCCATTGCGCCATAAGGTGGCAATGTTGAGACTCCGTGATAGCATCCACGGGGTAGCTAGCAAGAGCCGTCAAGACATGCTCCGGCTAAAGCAGCTCGGTGGAAGCCACGCTGCTTCTCTGCTGAGATGGCGGGGTAGCTTCGGGGGTAGTTTCGGCATGTCAATTGCCGTCTCGTTCCTCTAGCGCTTGAACCCTTTCGTGCAGCTTCTGAATTTGGGTCTGCTCCATTTTTTTCCTCCTCTCCTGGCTTTTGTAACCGCCTGCGTCCGGAAAACCAGCCTTCCACAGAACGGAGCCTGGCGTGCCTCGTGTCCGTCCAGGGTGCTCAGGATTCCCGAGGGCCATTGTGAGCTCATCGTTCTCTCTGTCTGGAACGAACGTCCCTTGCTGTGCTGCATCGATATCTTGCTGAATCTTCTTGACTGGTATTCTCAAAAGCTCGTTCGTCCAAACGCACCTCCCTGATACAGGGTCCAAGGTTCCGCCAGCCCCGAAGAACCAAGTCCGGCAACGGTCTGTCCAGTTCATTGTCTGTGGTTCGATCCCTTTTTCAAGCAGATCATTCTCAGCCTTGGCCCACTTAGGCCGGGCTTTGAGGTAGCCACCTGACCCCGTGCGATGGTGAAGCTTCTTCTTCGCAGCATTCTTCTTGTTTGTCACTGACATCTTCTTACTCTTTTCCGATGTCTTGTGGGCCACAAATGCGGGCCAGTGATCTCTAATCTTCTCATATCGGCCGATGAATTCCGGTGTCTCTTCTTTGTCGACAAACGTTTTCAGCTCATTCTTCCACCTCCTGAATAGGTTTGCCATCTTCTTAAGAGCATGAGACTTGATTAATTGCTCTTTAACTGGCTTCTCCGGATCCTCCTCTGGCGGTAGGGTGAAATTTGCCTTCAGCTCAGTCCAAAAATCATCTTTCTGCATATCATTAACATAAGACACCTCAGGGTCTTCCTTCTTAGGCTTATACCATTGGTGGATGCTGATCGGGATCTTGTCCCTAACTAGAACCCCGCACGGAGCAGCAAATGCATCCTTTGTCCGAATGGGTTCAATCGGTTGGCCGTCGCGTGCGATTGCTGTGATCTCAAACCTTTCATCCGAGCGCAACTTTCTCTTCGGGCCTCGTCTCTTTACCGAAGTTGTGCTCGATCCCGAGGGCTAGAAAAAAGAAGAAAGACGAGTGTTAATTAATATGTGTACATACCAAAACAATGAATGCATCAATTAGCTAGTCAGCACAGGCTTAACTAATATATTTACCTGACTGGACTCTGTTCGGTCACCGGAGCCGTCACCACGGGCTCCTTCTTGCACCAGCATTGGGTCACCGGAGCCATCATAATCATATCTTTCCTCCTCCACTCTTCGATCACCGTAGCCTGCTTCTTCGCCCTGTTCTTCCAGACCATCATTGTCGTTAAGATACGACAAGATATCACCTCCGGCTAAGATTATGTCCCCCAACACCTCTTCTGCTTGCTCGTCTCGTCCGTGCTCCATTGTTTCTGCAAATATTACAACATGGCAATTATTACACAAACATGACAGCAGGTGGATATATTAGTGCAAACGTAGACCTAGCTTATTCCGGGTTTGGGGTGGCCTCGGCAACGCTTCAAGGGTAGGGGCGCGGTGGGAGGGGGTAGGAGACCGACATCGGTTTTTTCTAGGGTTTGGGTGTCCTCGAGAGTTTTGGTCGAGCGAGAGGGCCGGGGGGTGCTCCCGTGGTATAAGTTATCACAGTCGAGAGGGGGTATAAATATCGACCGCCCATCATGTCGAAGTTATCTGGGAGGGAGTTATATATATCGACAACGACGACATACATACATGGGAAAATAATGTTATCGGGGAGGGGGTATATCGACCCCCCCCCCCACGTGTATAAAAATCCTAACTTTTCTAAAAATCGCATATATACATGAACATATATATACACAGAGAACATATATACATACATATATACATTTTTATAAAAATGCAAAAAAAATCTAAAAAAGGACATATAAACAGATATACACAAATACATATACTCATACATATACATATAATCAGGAAAAAACATCATATATATGTGCAGAAAAAACAGGGAGGAAGGGGGCAGTGCCGGCCCTGACCAAGGCGACGGCGGCGCGTCGGGGCAGGGGCAGAGGCGACGGCGGCGTGGTCGGGGCAGGGGCAGAGGCGACGGCGGCGTGGTCGGGGCAGGGCGAGGCAGAGGTGACGGCGGCATGGTCGGGGCAGCTGGGGCGACGACGACGTGGTCGGGGCAGGGACGCGCGGCGTGGTCGGGGCGGGCCGTCGGCGGCGTGCTCGGGGAAGGGGCGGCTGCGCGTCGACGAGGCAGCAGAGGGCGGCGATGGCGTCGACGGGGCGAGCTCGGGCAGCCTGGCAGCGTCGTCGGGGCGGGGGAACTGATGCAGAGATAAATCTGAAAAACGATAAGTGCTTTCTTATATACTGAGAGCATTGGTCCCTGTTCGTGGCACCAACCGGGACTAAAGGGGGGCATTGGTCCCCGTTGGTGGCACCAACCGGGACTAAAGGGGGGCATTGGTCCCGGTTGGTGGCACCAACCGGGACTAAAGGGGGGCATTGGTCCCGGTTGGTGCCACGAACCGGGACCAAAGGATGGCATTGGTCCCGGTTCGTGCCACCAACCGGGACCAATGGCCTTGCACAGCGGCGTGGTGGTGGGAGTTTAGTCCCACCTCGCTAGCTGAGAGAGAGCCGCACCTGTTTATAAGGTGCGGTGCGCCTGAGCTGTCGAGCTCCTCTCTAAAGCAGGCTTACGGGCCTAACCTCTCTATACATGCCTATGGGCCTACTGGGCCTTCTGCGGGCCTGAATCCTGGCCCATGGATGGGTTTCTAGTCGTATTCAGGCCGTGGTGGCCCAGTAGGTGGCATAATTTTTATTTTTGCCTGTTTTTTTGTTTTCTTTTTTGCTTTATTTATTTTGTTTTGTTTCTACTTACAACAAAAAACTTATTTATTTTATTTTATTTTGTTTCTAATTACTTATTTATTTTACTTTATGATAATTCTTTTTGCTATTAAAGTTCTAACAAAAAAGTTCTTTATGAAAATTATTTTTGCTTTCAATGATTTTGAACAGAAAATACTTCGATAATTTTAGTTGCATCAATTTTATATAATTTTAGTTTCAATAATACTAGAGGTTGCTTATAATGTTTTGAACAGAAAATACTTTGATAATTTTACTTTCATAAATTTTATTTATGTTATTAAAGTTTATTTTATTTTGTTTCTACTTATATATTTTATTAAAGTTTATATTATTTTGTTTCTAATTACTTATTTATTTTATTTGTTATTTTTCATGCACCATTTTTCATGCATTTACTGATTATTTTGAGCTATAAGACCCTAAAATTGAAAAGCATTTCAAATGAACTCTGAAAAGGTTAAAAGTTGGCATGGTATCATCATTTCATCCACATAGCATGTGCAAGAAAGTTGAGAGGGTAACGGCAAAAACTGGATGCACTTCGTGTACAAAACGGACAATCTCTTTCGAAGTATCAGGATTTCATACGGAAACTCGTCTGTTACAAAGGGATTTCATTTTTTTAAACTTATTTGAACTCCTGAATTTTTGTGTGTTCAAAATGCGTCATTCAAAGCCACATCATCAATTTTCAACCCTTTCTGACTTCATTTGTTATTTTTCATGCATTTACTAATTATTTTGAGCTATAAGACCCTAAAATTGAAAAGCATTTCAAATGAACTCTGAAAAGGTTGAAAGTTGGCATGGTATCATCATTTCATCCACATAGCATGTGCAAGAAAGTTGAGAGGGTTACGGCAAAAACTAGATGCACTTCGTGTACAAAATGGACAATGGTATCATAGTCGTCTGTTACAAAGTTGGCATGGTATCATCATAATAGTTGCGGGAGAAAGTCTTCACTTTTCTTCGCTTGTGTCATTTGCTTATTGCGCCGTAACCATGGATAATCTTCATCGTTTATCAGGATGCTTGGGTCAGCCTTGACTTTGAAGGGAGGAATTTCATGAAACTTTTCATAATCTTCAGACATGTCTGTCTTGCCCTCCACTCCCACAATGTCCCTTTTTCCTAAAAGAACTATGTGGCACTTTGGCTCATCGTATGATGTATTCGCTTCCTTATCTTTTCTTTTTCTCGGTCTGGTAGACATGTCCTTCACATAGATAACCTGTGCCACATCATTGGCTAGGACGAACGGTTCGTCAGTGTACCCAAGATTGTTCAGATCCACTGTTGTCATTCCGTACTGTGGGTCTACCTGTACCCCGCCTCCTGACAGATTGACCCATTTGCACTTAAACAAAGGGACCTTAAAATCATGTCCATAGTCAAGTTCCCATATGTCCATTATGTAACCATAATATGTGTCCTTTCCCCTCTCGGTTGCTGCATCAAAGCGGACACCGTTGTTTTGGTTGGTGCTCTTTTGATCTTGGGCGATCGTGTAAAATGTATTCCCATATATCCCGTATCCTTTGTAAGTCAATACAGTCGAAGATGGTCCCCTGGACAACGAGTACAACTCATCACAAACAGTGGTGTCACCTCTGAGACGTGTTTCCAACCAACTGCTGAAAGTCTTGATGTGTTCACATGTAATCCAGTCGTCACACTGCTCCGGGTGTTTGGAGCGCAGACTGTTCTTGTGTTCATCGACATACGGGGTCACCAAGGTAGAGTTCTGTAGAACTGTGTAGTGTGCTTGAGACCAAGAATATCCGTCCCTGCATATTATTGAGTCCCCTCCAAGCGTGTATTTTCCAGTCAGTCTCCCCTCATACCGCGATTTAGGGAGACCTATCTTCTTAAGGCCAGGAATGGAGTCAACACAAAACCCAGTGACATCCTCTGTTTGATGGCCCATGGAGATGCTTCCTTCTGGCCTAGCGCGGTTACGGACATATTTCTTTAGGACTCCCATGAACCTCTCAAAGGGGAACATATTGTGTAGAAATACGGGCCCCAGAATGACAATCTCGTCGACTAGATGAACTAGGACGTGCGTCATGATATTGAAGAAGGATGGTGGGAACACCAGCTCGAAACTGACAAGACATTGCGCCACATCACTCCTTAGCCTTGGTATGATTTCTGGATCGATCACCTTCTGAGAGATTGCATTGAGGAATGCACATAGCTTCACAATGGCTAATCGGACGTTTTCCGGTAGAAGCCCCCTCAATGCAACCAGAAGCAGTTGCGTCATAATCACGTGGCAGTCATGAGACTTTAGGTTCTGGAACTTTTTCTCTCGCATATTTATTATTCCCTTTATATTCGACGAGAAGCCAGTCGGGACCTTCATACTGAGCAGGCATTCAAAGAAGATTTCTTTCTCTTCTTTCGTAAGAGAGTAGCTGGCAGGACCTTCATACTGCTTCGGAGGCATGCCGTCTTTTTCGTGCAAACGTTGCAGGTCCTCCCGTGCCTCAGGTGTATCTTCTGTCTTCCCATACACGCCCAAGAAGCCTAGCAGGTTCACGCAAAGGTTCTTCGTCACGTGCATCACGTCGATTGAAGAGCGGACCTCTAGCTCTTTCCAGTAGGGTAGGTCCCAAAATATAGATTTCTTCTTCCACATGGGTGCGTGTCCCTCAGCGTCATTCGGAACAGCTAGTCCGCCGGGACCCTTTCCAAAGATTACGTGTAAATCATTGACCATAGCAAGTACGTGATCACCGGTACGCATGGCGGGCTTCTTCCGGTGATCTGCCTCGCTTTTGAAATGCTTGCCTTTCTTTCGACATTGATGGTTGGTCGGAAGAAATCGACGATGGCCCAGGTACACATTCTTCCTGCATTTGTCCAGGTATATACTTTCAGTGTCATCTAAACAGTGCGTGCATGCGTGTTATACCTTGTTTGTCTGTCCTGAAAGGTTACCGAGAGCGGGCCAATCGTTGATGGTTACAAACAGCAACGCGTGCAGGTTAAATTCCTCCTGTTTGTGCTCATCCCACGTACGTACACCGTTTCCATTCCACAGCTGTAAAAGTTCTTCAACTAATGGCCTTAGGTACACATCAATGTCGTTGCCGGGTTGCTTAGGGCCTTGGATGAGAACTGGCATCATAATTAACTTCCGCTTCATGCACATCCAAGGAGGAAGGTTATACATACATAGAGTCACGGGCCAGGTGTTGTGATTGCTGCTCTGCTCCCCGAAAGGATTAATGCCATCCGCGCTTAAACCAAACCATACGTTCCTTGGGACAGCTGCAAACTCAGCCCAGTACTTTCTCTCGATTTTTCTCCACTGCGACCCGTCAGCGGGTGCTCTCAACTTCCCATCTTTCTTACGGTCCTCACTGTGCCATCGCATCAACTTGGCATGCTCTTCGTTTCTGAACAGACGTTTCAACCGTGGTATTATAGGAGCATACCACATCACCTTCGCAGGAACCCTCTTCCTGGGGGGCTCGCCGTCAACATCACCAGGGTCATCTCGTCTGATCTTATACCGCAATGCACCGCATACCGGGCATGCGTTCAGATCCTTGTACGCACCGCGGTAGAGGATGCAGTCATTAGGGCATGCATGTATCTTCTACACCTTCAATCCTAGAGGGCATACGACCTTCTTTGCTGCGCATGTACTGTCGGGCAATTCGTTATCCTTTGGAAGCTTCTTCTTCAATATTTTCAATAGCTTCTCAAATCCTTTGTCAGGCACAGCATTCTCTGCCTTCCACTGCAGCAATTCCAGTACGGTACCGAGCTTTGTGTTGCCATCTTCGCAATTGGGGTACAACCCTTTTTTGTGATCCTCTAACATGCGATCGAACTTCAGCTTCTCCTTTTGACTTTCGCATTGCGTCCTTGCATCGACAATGACCCGGCGGAGATCATCATCATCGGGCACCGGTTCCTCTTGATCTTCAGCAGCTTCCCCCCTTGCAGCATCATTGGGCACATCGTCTGGTTACTCTTGATCTTCAGCAGCTTCCCCCGTTGCAGCATCACCGTATTCAGGGGGCACATAGTTGTCATCGTCCTCTTCTTCTTCGCCGTCTTCCATCATAACCCCTATTTCTCCATGCCTCATCCAAACATTATAGTGTGGCATGAAACCCTTGTAAAGCAGGTGGGTGTGAAGGATTTTCCGGTCAGAGTAAGACTTTGTATTCCCACATGTAGGGCATGGACAACACATAAAACCATTCTGCTTGTTTGCCTCAGCCACTTCGAGAAAATCATGCCCGCCCTTAATGTACTCGGAGGTGTGTCTATCACCGTACATCCATTGCCGGTTCATCTGCGTGCATTATATATAATTAAGTGTGTCAAAAACCATTACAGAACATCATGAATAGATAATTAAGTGACCAAATTAATAGAAGTTCATCATCACATTAAAACCAAAGTACATACATAGTTCTCATCTAACAACATATATATAGCTCTCCAGAGCATCTAATTAATTAAACCATACATTAAAACTATGTAAAACATTTCAATGCGAAAACAAATGCGATCATAATCGCAACCAAGGTAACAATTGATCCAACGGCATAATGATACCAAGCCTCGGTATGAATGGCATATTTTCTAATCTTTCTAATCTTCAACCGCATTGCATCCATCTTGATCTTGTGATCATCGACGACATCCGCAACATGCAACTCCAATATCATCTTCTCCTCCTCAATTTTTTTTTATTTTTTCCTTCAAGTAATTGTTTTCTTCTTCAACTAAATTTAACATCTCGACAATAGGGTCGGTTGGAATTTCCGGTTCAACCACCTCCTAGATAAATAAAATCTATGACACGTTGGTCGGCATATTTGTCATAAACAATAAATGAACCAAATAGTTATAAAAAGATAATATATACCACATCTGAATCATAGACAGGACGAGGGCCGACGGGGGCGGATACCAAAACCATCGCACTATGTAATAAGAAGGAATAATAAAAGTAACAAAATTAGACAAGTATCTATCTAAAGTAAGAATTTTTTCTTTCAGAAAGAAGATAAGAACAAGAGGCTCACCACGGTGGTGCTGGCGACGAGATCGGCGCGGGAGATCGACGGCGGTGAAAACGGGGACGGGACGTGACGGACCACTAAACCTAGACAAATCTCGGGGAAAATGGAGCTCGGAGGTCGAGTTTCAAGAGGAGAAAGATTAACTAGTGTGGCTCAGACATTTCATCGAACACCTCATGTGCATAGGAGGTGAGCTAGAGCACCCAAATGCCCTCCCCTCGCCGGCCAGAAAAAACAGAGCACTGTGGAGTGCTCTGCTGTGGCGATGGGGTATATATAGGCAACTCATTGGTCCCGGTTCGTGGCACCAACCGGGACTAAAGGGGGGGCATTGGTCCCGGTTGGTGCCACGAACCGGTACGCATGCCCCCCTTTAGTCCCGGTTGGTGGCACCAACCGGGACCAAAGGCCTTGTGCTGCCCCGCGTCAAAAGTTTAGTCCCACCTCGCTAGTTGAGAGAGCTCGAGAGTGGTTTATAAGCGCTGCTGTGCCCACCCTCTCGAGCTCCTCTCAACTGCAGGCTTTCGGGCATAACCGTTCTCTTTGCCTGTGGGGCCTACTGGGCCTTCTGCGGGCCTGAATCCTGGCCCATGGATGGGTTTCAAGTCGTATTCAGGCCGTGGTGGCCCAGTAGGTGTCCTAATTTTTTTCCCTATTTTTTGTTTTCTCTTTTGCTTTATTTATTTTGTTTTTTTTCTACTTACAACAAAAACTTATTTATTTTATTCCATTTTGTTTCTAATTACTTATGTATTTTACTTTATTTATTTTATTTTTATTTATTTTACTGCTGCTATTTTTATTTATTTTATTAAGGTTTATTTATTTTATTTACTATAGTTTATTTTATTTTATTTTATTAAGGTTTATTTATTTTTATTTATTTTATTAAGGTTTATTTATTTTATTTACTATAAAAAAATGAACATAGATGCGCCTATAGAGAAATTAAACTTAAATTCATAATAAATTTCTATGAAATTCAAAGAAATTTACTCTGAATTTAGGTCAAATTCCCTGTATAAGGGCATCTATTTTCACTTTGAGAGGAGCTCAACAAGGCAGAGAGGGACGTGCTTATAAACAGGTGTGAGCGCCCTTCGGTTGGCGAGGTGGGACTAAACTCTGACCGCTACTAGGACCAACCGTTTACTCCCGGTTTGTGGTATGAACCGGGACTAAAGGGTGAGCCTCTGGTCCCGGTTCAAGCCACCAACCGGGACCAATGGTGGTGGGCCAGGAGCGAGGCCCATTGGTCCCGGTTTGTTCCACCAACCGGGACCAAAGGGGCCGGACGAACCGGGACCAATGCCCCCACGAGGCCCGGCAGGCCCCTGGCCGCACGAACCGGGACTAATGTGAATATTGCCCTGTGACCAAAGCTCAGTTTTCTACTAGTGATTGTTTTATGCTATTTTACCTTAAAGAGGGTATTTAGGTCCTACCTAATACTGATGATCATGTGCCTAGAACAATTAAGTAGGGTTCGTTCAATGACTATGAGGATGATGATCGTATGACTTGTTATTAATAACGAGTAGAAGTTGTATGATGATGATTAGTAGGACTTGTTATTATGATGATGCATGATGCAGGCATGAAGAGTTATTATATATCAGTGGGTGAAATGAACATGGATTGGATTGAAGTGAAGGCAACATGCATGTGGTGCATGTCGAAAGTAGTACTAATCTAAACTTGCTTAAGTTAGGATTAGTATTATTAGTATTACTTTCGACATGCACCACATGTTGCCTTCACTTTAATCTAAGCCATGTTTAGGCATAGCAGTAGCGTTGGTAAAACAAGCACGGAAATAAGAGAGGACACTTCTCTCTGTTAGCTAGCTAACACACCCTAAATTACCCCCTAAACCACCCCCTGTCAGAAAAAAAAAACCTCAGCTCCTGCCAGCTGCTGACGCGTGGATGCCTATTTGTCCCGGTTGGTGCCACCAACTGGGACTAAAGGCCCTCCTACCTGGCCTCGCAGCACAGGCCACGTGAAGGCCCATCTGTCCCGGTTCGTGTAAGAACCGGGACTAAAGGCCTATGGCTTAGTAACGACCCTTTAGTCCCGGTTCAAAAATCGGGACAAATGGGCCTTACGAACCGGGACAATAGGCCCTTTTTCTACTAGTGTTAGTTTAACCAAAGTTGCCAATTATGCGGCAGTAGTAGCAGTTAAAACGCCCTGTTGTTTTTTAACCTTCGATTGCAAGTTCCAAATGGAAGAGCCCATTTGTTGCATAATCCAAGCACACGACCAAACTCTGGATGCTAAAGTGTAAAGATCTGATCCAAGAAAATTCACCTTCAGAGCCTTGAATTTATTTGAAGTGATGACCGCACAACAGGTTGTTGTCTGGGCACATAGTCTGGACCAAGTAGGACAAGTTATGCTTATTGAAACTCCATGCAAGAAACACTATATGGCATGATAGAATTCATTTGCCCGAATTTCAAAATGAGGGAGAACACTGCTTTCATTTCCACTATTTTGTGAACAGAGTTTCAGCTTATATGCCAATAACTTTATCATCACTTAATTTGGTGCAGAATTCAAGCTCCCATGCTCCCATGCTCCCATCAACATATCAATACTTGTATCAAAATTCTAAGCTTGGTTTGGAATCATTACGGTAGCACTTCCACTGGGAAAAAGGTATGAACATACCAGGAACCGATAAGACCACACATGCTTTGCTAGAACTGATGTGGCCATTTGGGATGGAACTATATATACAAGTAGACATGTCTCTTTCCACATAAAAGTCAACGGACAAATACATACAGTTGCTACTATGCATAAATTATATTCTTTGCGCGCTGAAATAAAAATGAAACAAAATCACCTTAAACGAACATGAGACATGTATTTCCACCCTGGCGCCATTGCCACTCCATTAATTAAGCATGAATTGGTGCTCATTTTACACACTCTACACTCTACATGAAGATAGACTTGTATGTAGTCTGTACATTTATTTTTGTGCTCATTTTACACACTGTATACTCTTACATTAAAATACATGGATGAAAGGAAGTAGCAGAACTTAGAGTTGTATGTCAAAGTGTTTAATAAAAAGTAGCACTTGTTCTGTACATAACCCCTATAATCCTATGTGCTTAAAGGATTAATAAGTGATATAGTCAGTGCATTCAGTGCATAGTAATTTGGTTTTCTTAAAAATATATGGATGAAAGGTGGACCGCTATATGAAAGCACTTGAAATGCAAAATTAGCGCTTAATGTAACCCTGCAATTCTGATGTGCTTCCAGAATGAATAAATTATCCTGAGGAAGCTGCAGCTTTTATACCTCTAATTGCCTCAAAGTCGCTCAGTTAAATGAAAGTATCCACAGACTAATTTTTCACACGAATCTCCAAACACATTATGAAATATTTGGAATTTCTTGAACACCAACCAAATAAATCGTCAAAAAAAAATGCATTCTACCCAGATATAAGAGGCAGAGAACTTTACTCGCAAATCTTGCTGGAATAACCAGCGATGGAATCTCCTTGGTGAACATGGAAATGCACGCACAAATCCTCGAAGGGAATGACGACAGTATGGATGTGCCATGCATCCAGGCGAAAGTGGCGAAGACGTCCTTAAGCGTGCGATGATGAAATCTAGCAAGTGATGGCATCCTCCCTGGTGACGGCTCAAGCTGAAGGAACGCGCAATTGGATCAACGAGAGTACGCGGATGCAGGAGGGGTTGAGAGAGGCCAGGTCCGGCAGAAGCAATGCAGGGGGTGGCCAGATCGGCACCATGGTGTGCCTGCCGCCGGCGCACATGGAAACCATAAGGGGAGTCGCCACCACTGGAAGCAGCCATCCCCGGCGTGGAGGTCCGCTCGCATCCGACGCTCCTCGTCGGCACGGCCGCCTCCCGCGGCATCCTCTAGATGAGGCACGCCTGTGCGTGAGTGGGGGCGGTTCCAGAGTGGTGGGATGCGTGGTCGGGGCAAGAGGCGTCGCGTTGGGAAACAAGAAACCGCGTTCGGGTGAGAGATAGAGAGAGAGGAGAAGCCGAGAGGGAGAGAGAGAGAGAGATCTCGCTCGGTGTGCGTGGTCGGTGCGGCGGCGTGAGGCGCGGCGCGGGAGGAGCAGGAGGCGGCGTGCGGCGCGGCGCGATGGGAGGAGGAGGAGCAGGAGGGGGCGTGCGGGCGTGGGGTGTGGCAGTTTTTTTTTCTTTTTTTGGAACGGCGGGCTTAGCGATGGATGGATCAGCGGTGGCTTAATGCGTGGTTGGTGGTGTTAAACACAGAATGATTAAGGGCCATTAGATTTTGATGATGGATGGATGTGATTGTTTAGATTTGCCCCTCTCTTTCTTTTATAATGGTAGTAGATGAATTCACACGTAGCTGTTTTGCATGGTTAAAAAACATCATACTTTATTCTCCCAACATTCTCGTTATTTATAACTTGTTTTGAATTAGGTGTTTGCCTTTTTGGCTTGCTAGACCAGAACAGATTCAGATGTATTATGTAACGCCCCGGACACATCCGCCGGTGGCCGTTACTCCTGGCAGGATCTAGACTGACCTCACAGATCAATACTAGTCTTTTCTGCGCACTTTGTCCTCGCTTAACTTTGGAGTTCTTTCCGAATGGGCTCCCAGAAAAGAAGGAATTTCTTATGATATGAGTAGTTTATCATTCCTAATAAGCCAGGCTATCACATATTATCCTTTCCCGTGTGATTGACTTGAGATCGGATTTACGTACTCAGACAAAACGTAAATCTTAATATACAGTCAAGCAAAGCACAAACAAACATAAAATATGTACGACTTGCAGGGTTTCAAATTCCTTGATATTCCCGTCGAATCAAATTCATGTGTATACTACTAGACTTGTTTGTAATCCTACCTAACAAATATATTGCACTTTTAATCAAAGTCAAGCCTTGTGATGCGGGTTCGCCATTCCAGGCATGGCGAGACGGGATGTTGCAATACGTGTGGTGGTTGCTCGTGTCCGCTAGCTTCGAGCAAGTTTTGCCTGCTACAGGTTGCCAAGGAAGACGCGTAGTTGTTCACTTGTTCTGTTTGCCTGACATATGTGAGTTACCACTATGGATATGCTGAGGTGCAGGCGAGTTACCACTATCCCTTTCTCAGGGGCACGACACATGTATGAACAATGTTGAGGCAGATCGGTCCCCCGGGTTCGCCAGGTGTGGTACGCACCTTGCACTTTGTTTCTGTGTAGATTCTTGGAACCAATGCAATCTCCGCAATGGTCTTCTATGATTTTTCATTGGGATTTGGGTCATCATTTATATGTGACTAATAAAAATCAATCTACCGGAATTTGAGAAATTGGATCTAAACTAGTCTAATGAACCGATCTAATATCTCATTGATTATGTGTCGTGCCCCTGAGAAACGGATATTAATTTTCTCGGTGGTGGCGCACTTCGGAAGTGATGGAAGAATCTAGGATCAGCATCGCTGGGCTAACCGCTCGGGACTAACCGCTCAAATACAATGTAAGAAGTTGTGGGAAAGCTAAGTATTTCAGTTTTAATATTCAATTGTCCTTCTTTGGGTATATATAGAGTACAACAAGGAAGAGAAACTTGAAGTACAAGACAAGATGTACTTCGTTTAGATCTATTCCAGCAATATCTCTTATTCAACTGCATTGTACTTGTAACACATCCTACCAGGCGCCTTGTAATCTCATACTAAACGAACATCATCCGAAAAACTGAAACTAATTCAGAAAAATGAGTATGAAGTGATAAGTCCTGGACTTAAACCTGAGTGGGATGGTTCCATCACAAAAAAACTAATCATATAAACTACGGTCAGCTCACCATATAGAAAAAGAGTGATTCACATAGAAACTCAATCCACAAATTGAGAATAAAAATAAATCCCAGTGTTAATAGTACCTTGTTCAAAATTCGATTTGAATACTAAACTAAGCAACTATTCACAACATAGTTTTTTTTAATTAACTATTCACAACATAGTTTTCTTTATCATTTCTAGAAGCGTAGATGGGCTGCACATCTCTACTACTATCAAAAGAGCGAACTGTAATTTTTTTACAGCCACCAAAGATAAGTGTACACGGGATAACCTGAAGCCTCCGATCTAATCCACCTGACAAATCCAATAGTTTATATTCCTCTAATGGTCTGCCATCTAATCACACGGCTCAGATTCAATGTTCTGCCGGCAGACTTTGCCCGCAGGTCCGTCCGCTCGATGCCCCATCTCCCCAAATCACGGAACAATATCCTGCTAACTCGATCTCCATGTCTCCACAGCAATCAACGCCGCGTCACGCAGAGGGCGAAGACCCCGCGCGCGTTCTGCTCCTCCCGATCCCGTCACGCTCTTTCTCCTGCGCCAGCCCTAGGTAGGTGGCTGCTCTGCCCTCGACGGGTGTCTCAGCACCGCTGTATCTCTGGTGGTCGCTCCGCCCTCGATGGGGTGTCCCAGCATCGATCTCCCTCCGATCTCGCCGCCACCTTGGCCGGCGTCATTACCTGCCTCCTCCTTCAGCGTTCAAGCGAAGCCGCCAATCCGCCATCATATCACGCGTTGCTGCGCATGAGAGCGGAGCGGACGCAGAACTGGGTCAAGTAGATTGATTTTGAGCGACGCACGGAGCTGAGGGTGGGGCGCTGGACTAGGCAGGCACCGCCGCCGGTCCTGCATACCCGGGGGCGAGCGAGGGTGCAGGCTCGGCCGCTGCTGAGAGTGCGTTATTGTTTTTGTTCTTCTGGTCCTATGGATTTTGGAAACACGAGTTTGTTCCTACTGATTTCCGTGGGATGCACAGGTTTCAGTCCCATCATCTATGCTATAATCCCACCCATATACATGTGATGGTGGATCACATGGCTGCCTGAAGGAGGTGTTCAAGATGAATGGGTACCGACAACAGCAGGCAGAACAACTACAAGGAGCTCAAGGCTGTTCTGGAGCAGGTGGGTGCAAGGTAATATCCGACTCTTCATGTTGATCTGCCAGCTGCTCCTCTTCTCCTAGGTAACACCATGGAATCCCATGTTTATATATATATATATATATATATATATTTCTTGGAACTTCTAAAATTTTGGTCGCTCTGGGAGTTCTTATTCCAATCAGATCCACAGAAGGTGATTTGGCTAACTTGCCGTGGATTCAGGGTAGTGTGTGCGATTTCCAGTAGAAGAGTGTCTTCAGAGATGGCTCTTCTTGGCACCACTAGATTGTGTGAATGTCCTTGCCATGCCCATGTTGGTGCCAGACACAATGCAGGAGAGTAATGTTATCAGGTACTGCACATTGACTGTTTATTAAGTATGTACATGTTCTCTGCTCCTAAATTAATGGCATATTAGAAAGTGCGCACTCTAAGTTTGGCTCATACCCTACAAAATACTGTTCAGATTGTTTTCTTGAGAAAAGAGAGTATTCAGATTGGTTAGGTGAAAACCTATTATGAAAATTGTCATCAAAATGATAATTTCATATTACTATAATTTGTTACTAATTTTAGACAGAAGTTAGAAGAATATCTAGGTCCTTCTGGGGTTGAGGTTTAAACCATAGATTGATTTCAAGGGAAGGATGCTGGTGCTGTGAAATGCATGCCAGCCGCTATTTTTTTCACACTTCTAACTGATGGGCGTTATCTAGAAATTTCGCGAACCACGTGTTTGTGTCCTCTTCTGGTAAAGTGTTATTCTCAAGGTAATCAAAAGGTTCCATTTTTTATGTACCAACAGGTTAGTTTGAGGTTACTGATATATGTTCAATCGATGTACAATATTTTAGTATCACATTTCCAATCCGGTTTTCCCCTTCCGCGCTAGATATATGTCAGTGCATTGCTGTGGCATTACCCATCTTTCTTTTAGTTCGGGAATATTGCTTTGCGATCCTTGTTTATTGTGTTTTATTGCATTTGTGAGGAGTACTGTTTATATTTTCCGTTCATCTTTGCTTTGTAGTCCATGTAATATGGCACTGAACAGGTAATCTAATTTCTTTTTAATTGGAAATTATTATTGACAAATATTTTATGGAACAACCAATAATCATGTGCGGGTATGTGTCCATCTTTGTTGATTAAATAACCAATGAAATGGCTCTTGAAACTTTTTCAGTCATGTTATTGGTTGATGCCTAACATGAATAAATATATGTTCAGGTCATCACTCTTGTGGAAGGATCGGCGCACCAGAGCTTTGAAGGAGATCCAGGTGGTCTTCTCCATCCTTCAACAAGTGGATGCTTTTTTGTGCCAATGCATAGCTTGATCTCCTGTGAGAGGATGGGTGAGTTCTAAAATATGCCTTATTGCTCTGCTTGCAATTCAGTGATCCTCTTCTCTTTCAAACTCAATTCTTTTTTTACAATGTATTATATTTAGATGTGTAATGCACACAACGCAACATATGCTCCTGCACCTTCTTATGGCTTAGGTTCAAAATATGTGATTTCCTGCTTTTACTACATCTTTGGCGCAACATATGATGTGTATGTGCAGTTTATAATTTGCATTGAGATGAGCTAATCAAAACAGACTACACTTTAACTATCTTGATTTTGATTTCTTGCTTACCTATCATGTTCCATCCTTATGTTTTCCGGGAACAGCAGGCTGCATTTCGTATTCGGTTCATAATTTATTCATTATCTCACTTTTATCCATATCTTTATTTTGGTTATTAAGACCCAATTTGAAACTAATTGTCTGGTTTATTTTTGTTCCTTTCTGGCTTCGGTCTTGATACAAATTGAGGTTCAAAGAAGTATTCACATTGAGACCAATCTCCATTCCATGCAGGTAGGGAAAGGGTTACTAGGTTTGTTTGGTGATGATTGTTCATTGATTTTTTAGGACCTGTTTATTGATTAATAAACGATGCATGATCCTGTTCTGTGGAGATCATTTGATGAGGAAACTTTTTATATGTTGCACGAAATGGTTTCTCATTTCTATTTTATTCCATATGTATCTTCACCAGCAATTATAACTTCCCAATTCTGCTCAAGAGTTACATGTGAGGCAAGCAAATATGCCGGCACAATGCTTGGCCTTGTAATATGTTATGTACTATTTCCATTAGTGAACATTGGTGCGTCTAAATGACACAATATTCTACGATGTTTGAAAACTCTTTATGGGATTTAATTTTTCAAATGTTACTCTTATGTTTGGTGTAGGATGTTAAGATGAGACTAACATTCTTCATTTCAAACCTTCTGCTATCACCAACACGTTTGTCAATTATTTTCGTTATATCTTCTCTTCTCCGAACAATAATACTGATAGACCTTATGTGTCCACCCAGTGGCCGAATGATCCTTCGGACCCAACCTATGCTCTTCCTGATAAACATGAGGTTTTGCAAATTCTTAAAGATATGAAGTTAAATGCTTCTCCAGGGCCAGATGGTTTTAATGTTGAATTTTACCTGGCTGCTTGGGATTGGATAGGAGATGAGATTACCCAGCTTGTTATCAATTTTTATCTTACTGTTGTTTTGCCTCCTCACATTAATGATACCAGCATTGCTCTTATTAAAATAGATCTTGCTAAAGCCTTTGATCGTCTTGAATGGAGTTTTATTGTTTCTGCTCTTTCTCGGAAAGGGTTGCATGGTCATTTCATAAATTTAGTTCATGCTTGCATCTCCTCGCCTACGTTTTCTGTTGTCATTAATGGGCAGCCTTCTCAAAAATTCAACAGTTCTAGGGGTATTCGTCAAGGTTGTCCTATGTCTCCTTATTTATTTGTTATTGCTATCAATAAACTCTCCATTGCCCTTAATGACGCTCTTGCTGCTCATCAATTACAGGGTATCTCTCTTGGACCAAATTGCCCCTCCATTCACTCTCTTTTATTTGCGGATGACTTATTGGTTTGTGGACAGACCACTTTGCAGGAAGCTCACACCATGGTTAATCTTATAAACCAATTTTGTGCTATTTCTGGTCAAACTCCAAACTGGTCTAAATCTGCTATTCTTTTCAGCTCTCATGTTTCTCCTAATGCTATGCAAGACATCAAGCAGATTTTCCCTGTTTCTTCTTTGGATGCAAATTTTACTCATCTTGGTCATCCGTTGATTCTTCCTGCTAAAAACAGAGTTCTTGCTTATAATTTTGTTCTGGACAAATTCTTGCAAAAATTGCCTTCTTATAAAGCCAACTTGGTTTCTCATGCTGCCCGTCTTGAGCTGATTCGTTCGGTTTTCTCGGCCATTCCTGTCTACTATATGGCTAATATCTTGTTCACTAAGAAATTGATTGCTAAGCTTACGGCTATTATTAGGATTTTTTTGGTGGACAAGTGTTCGACAAAATGACTCTACAAAGAGTCTTTGTCTTAGAGCATGGAAAGACATTTGCAACTCCAAAGATGAAGGAGGTCTAGGTGTTAGGAACTTGAAGGCCATCAATGAAAGTCTGATTTTATCTGCTGCTTGGAAGTTAGCTAAAGACCCTTCTTCTCATTTGTATCTCGTGCTTAAAGCTAAATATTTTCCTAATGCTTCCATTTGGACTGCCACTACTACTCCTCCTAAATCTGCTTTCTGGGCTTCCATTCTTAAAATGTTACCTAAGCTTAAAACTCATTCATTCTATCAAATAACGCAAGGTAACATTTCTATTTGGAGCACTCCTTGGTGTAATAATTGGAGTTCCATTCATGAGCATCTCATTCCTCAACATGCTGGTTTTGTTTACCCGGCCTTGGTTAAGGATCTTTGGCTTCCAGGTCAAAGGATTTGGAATCAAACTCTCATTTTCTCGATTTTTCAGCAACCTTTGGCTTCCATTATTGTTCATACTGATATTGTTGATGACGAAATCCCAGATTTGTTGTGTTGGGATCTTACTCCAAGTGGTATTTGTTCCTCCAAATCTGTTTACAAATTGTGTTTACAAGATATTCATGCTAATCCTAGACATGCCCCTACTGTTGTACCTTTGGATTTGAAAAATCTGCTTAAAATATTTTGGAAACAAAAGAATATGCTTCCTAGGGTGCAAACTTTTGCATGGAGACTTTTAAGAAAAGCTTTGCCTACGGGTATGCGAGCTGGTCGTTTCTCGATTCATATTTCTCAAATGTGTTGTCGATGTGGTCAATCGGAGGATGAGTTTCATCTATTTTTCCTTTGTCATTTTGCTCGTGCGGCCTGGTTTTCTTCTCCCTGGTTTCTCAAAGCTGATGTTTTAACCCAAGGCCATACTACACTGCATTCAGTGCTTATTGCTTTCATTCAAAGGAATCACCCACATGGCTCCATCCCGAATATCCTAAATTTTCTGTGGAGTCTTTGGAAAGCAAGAAATTATTTTCTTTTTGATAGAAACAAAGCTCTTCCTTATCAAGTTAGCATTGCGGCTGGTGCTTTAAATTTGGAGCCTCATGATGTTCTTTCTGGTCTTTCTATCAAGAATCAACAGGTTCAACACATTCCTGCTAGCAATCAGCTCCCCTTGCCAGGTAATTCTCTCAGGTCTGATCTTTTAGTTGTTGGGCCAAAAATTTACTCTGATGCAGCTTTCAGAACAAAAAAAGTTCCTGGCCTTCCTCCAGGTGATGTGGCTATAGGTGTTGGTATCTATATTTCTCTTCCCTCGGACCAGGGAGAAATTAATATTCAAATTCAGGCCTCCGCTTCCTCTACATCCACTCCTTTGCAGGCTGAATCTATTGCTCTTGCTTCTGCTGCTAATATAGCCTCTCGGCTCAATATTATGGATGCTACTTTTCTAACTGACTGTCTTACTCTTGCTAAATGTGCTGCTTTGGCCAACACCTTAGATCCCTCTATTCCTTGGAATATCAGAAAGGATCTTGCCATTTTTTTGCAAACATTCTGCAGCTCTTAATCCTAAAGTGTTTCATATTGCTAGAGAAGTTAATGGAGTTGCCCATAACCTTGCTCACCAGGTTTTCACAGCGAATATCAGATTTGTTGCTTTGCTCGTAATCACTCTTCTAATTCCTGCAATGTTGTATCCCTTCTTTCTAATTTCCAAATTCCTGGTATTAAGATTCACACAGTGCATTGTTACTAGCTCTTTGCTTCTTGGTTCTCCTCTGTTCAAGATACTCTGCTTCATTTGTTCTTGTAGTATTTCAGTTGCAGGGATGGACTTCTTCAGGCGCAAGGAGACTTGTTGGTGAATCTGCAGACTAAGCCAATGATTTTGGAGCTCGGCTGGACTACTATCTCTATGTTCGAAGTTCTCTTTCTTCTTTAGAACTTGATGCAAGCTATTGGAGCCCAATTTCACTCTGAAGCTGTTGGTCCAGTTGCTCTTGCTGTTGTTTCCATGGTGTATCTTTGCACTTTGAGTAGCAGAAGGGCAGTTCATGCCATCTTCTTCTTTAGGCTGCCTTCTTATGTTTAGTCATGTGGTTCATCAGAAGGGATTCTGCTCCCTTCCTGTCTTCTCCGACTTCTATTCAGCTCTTCTTTCTCAGATTCTGCAGTCTAATTCTCTCTTTCTTGCAAGCAGTTTCTGTAATCATGATGTACACTGAATTTGAGCTGAATATATTGGCACCTGTTGGTGCCTCTCTCTGTTCCAAAAAAAAAAAGCGTAGATGGAATTTGGATTTGAGGTCTTATAGCGTGGTAAATACATCATATGCATCATTGAGATCTTGATTTTTAGCTTATTTACCTTGATGATGTCCAACTAATTAAGGTAGACGCATGTAAAGCAAATGAGATTGATTAAACAAATGGCCGTCCACGAGATCCGCACTAGCCTCTTGTTTAATCATCCCACGCTGTAGACAAGCTCCAGCGCGAGTGGATTTTTCCTACTCTAGGCGCATCTCCTCCACACCAGTCCACGTGCGCCAGCCTATCGCGTCACCCTCGCTGACCTCCAAGATCCCATCCATGGCGGACGCCGGGACGCTCTCCTACCTGCCCCTCTCGCTTGCCACGGTCCTCTTCGTCCTCATCCTGCTCGGGATCCTCAGGAAGAGCAGGCGTGAGCGCAGCCTCCGGCTGCCGCCGAGCCCGCCGTCCCTGCCGGTCATCGGCCACCTGCACCTCTTCAAGAAGCCCCTCCACCGCGCGCTGGCCAACCTCGCCGCGGCGCACGGGCCGGTGCTGCTCCTCCGCTTCGGCTCCCGCCGCGTGCTCCATGTCACCGACCCAGCCGCAGCCGAAGAGTGCCTGACGGCGCACGACGTGGTCTTCGCCAACCGGCCCCGGCTCCCCTCCGCGCGCCACCTCTCCAACGGCTACACCACGCTGGGGTCCTCCAGCTACGGCGCCAACTGGCGCAACCTCCGCCGCATCGCCACCGTGGAGGTGCTCTCCGCGGGCAGCCTCCTCCGCTCCGCGGCCGTCCGCACAGACGAGGTCCGCCTCGCCGCGCGCCGTCTCTTCCTCGAGGCCGCCGCCCACGGGGCGTCGGAGCCAAGCCCCGCGCGCGCCAACGTGAAGGCGCGGGCGTTCGAGCTGGCGCTGAACATGGTGGCGCGGATGATCGCCGGGAAGCGGTACTACGGTGGCGAGGGGGACGTGCCGGAGTCGGAGGTGGAGGAGGCTGGCAGGTTCCGGGAGATGGTGCGCGAGTACTTCGCGATGCACGGGGCGTCCAACCTGCAGGACTTCCTGCCGGTGCTCGGTGTGCTGGACATCGGCGGCGCCAGGCGGCGCGCGGTGCGGCTGTCCCGGAAGCGCAACGAGTGGGCGCAGCGGCTCATCGACGAGCACCTCGCCTCCTTGGACGATGACGAGGGGAGGAGCCGCCGCGGCAGGACGATGGTCGGCGACCTGGTGGAGATGCAGGCGGCCGATCCGGAGGCGTACAGCGACAAGGTCATCAGAGCGCTCTGCCTGGTGAGTAGAAGAAGCTCTGCATCAGCATTCAGGCTGCATTTCATTAACGAGCAAAGCATTCGTCAAGCTATTTTCTCCTTGCTTTTTATACAAAAAATTTAAGAAACAAACAAACTATTTTCTCCAATCTAAGTAGCTGTTAAAATTAGTGTTGAGAATCGTGATGGAATCTTTGAGGCAGTCCAGTCCACTGACTTGGTTGGCTATTGAATTAGGTTGCTCAGGAGCTTCATTTGGTGGTTCATCCATCCTAATCACATCCTTATCAAATATTGTCAACTAATCTTCCCATCCACATCCAAATTTCCTTTATGCCGGACAGACTTTTATGTCTGCATTATAATGATGAAGCAATTTTAAAATACTTTGCGGCAAATGCAGTACTATTATGTAGTCCATGTGTTTTGCTATTGATTTTTTTTTGGATAATACTGTAGTTAGCATCAGTGCATGACATGTGGGTAACAATCAGTCTACCAGATTATCCACATTATGAACTGAACATAGGTCTATAATTAATTTATGATAATGTATGACGAACTGTTTCACCAGCTTCTTGCGATTTCCCAGGACTTCTATTGATTCCTCGGAGCACATTCATAAATCACATTGTGCCGTTACAAATGATCTTCATCATCCTTAACGCACTGCACATACACATCAACAGCTCATCATGTCAATCTTTGCTGCAACAGAGCATCCTTCAAACCGGCACAGACACCTCGTCAGGCACCATCGAATGGAGCATGGCGGAGCTGCTCAACCACCCGGACGCCATGGCGAAGGCGAGGGCGGAGCTCAACGAGGTCGTCGGCATGGGGCGCCTCCTGGAGGAAGCCGACCTTCCCAGCCTGCCCTACCTCCAGTGCATCATCACGGAGACCCTCCGGCTGCACCCAATCGCCCCGCTCCTTGCCCCACACGAGTCCTCCGCCGCCTGCTCCGTCGCAGGCTACGACATCCCGGCGGGAACCATGCTCCTTGTCAACGTCCACACGATGCACAGGGATGCGCTCGTGTGGGAGGAGCCGACAAGGTTCTCGCCAGAGAGGTTTGAAGGCGCGAGGGGCGAGGGGAAGTGGATGCTGCCATTCGGAATGGGGAGGAGAGGGTGCCCTGGCGAGGCGCTAGGCATGAACATGGTCGGACTTGCTCTGGGCACGCTGGTGCAGTGCTTTGAGTGGAGGAGGGTCGGTGAGGAGGAGGTTGACATGGCTGAAGGGCCAGGGCTGACCATGCCCATGGCTGTACCTTTGGAGGCTTTGTACTGGCCTCGTGCAGAGATGACACCGGTGCTAAGGGCACTATAGGAAAGGAACACGGGCGGTTCATTTCTGAGAAAATTCACTAATAAAAACGCAATTTCGGGATGCAGGAGAATCAGGAAGTTACCTTTGGTATCATCAACTGCTCTTAATCACAAGAAGACCATGTAGAATGTATACTCCAGCATGAATGGTTCTTAGTTCATACCAGATCACAAGCTGATCATGTAGAATGGATGTTCCATCATCAGTACTTCTTAGTTCGTACCAGATGCAAAACCCTGTTACATAAGAAGAACCAGAGGTTAGGGAGAAGCGACGAAGAAATACTGTAGACGTGCATGAAGAAAAAATTACAGAAACTAGGAGTGGAGACAGTAGAGTAATGCACCTCAAGCACAAAGAAAATCAACTGGAGCACCTAAACATGATACAAAAACAAAGTCAGGTATGGTTACTTGAGCATGTCCATGTTTTAATAGCAATGGCAAACTTCATAAGCAATAAACTTGGACCACTAGAACCAGCGAGCTTTCGCTGCGAGGCATGGCAAATGCGAATGATTTTCATAGCAATTTGTGTTGTCTGCGGCTGGCAAATTTCTTTAGCAAGCATGGCAATCTGCCCAGTTCAGTTTTTCGTCAGAACTTGACATGCTTCCTGAAGGAATTTGACATCCTCACAACAACATAAATTGCCATAAAAGAGTTTGTTTTGCCATGCCCTCCTAGGGAATGTCTGCACAATAACATTTCCCATAATCTTTATAGTAGAATTAACTCGTATACCACAGGCTGGTAGTCTCTGGTTTGTTTGGTTTTGGTTTCATATATAAAATGTGGAGCCGGGGCGGGACCTTGTTTTTCAAAAAAAAAAAACACAGGCTGGTAGGATAGTTTTCAGTCACTCAACTGAGACCAATAAGTGGCCTCAAGATTGCCCAGGACGTGCTTGAATGGGCATGAAGACAGGCAATTTTTCAAATGCCACAAATATTGACAGCCCAAGTTTGAGGATTTCCAATCCAATCACCAAATGGATAATATGTGGCTTATTGTCCATTCTCTCCATGGTAGGAAACATTTTTACCTGAAGTCCATTCAAGACATCCACAAAGCTTCAAATACAACAACATTCAGCAGCATCAATCCCTAACCTTCAGTCCTCTTCTCACGTCTACACTTACCCAGCGCAAGAGCCACCACCTTACTAGCGAGAACTCCTCAAACCAAAAAGCAACTGCCAGATGATCAGATTGCTTTGCTTCATGGTTCACGTTCAACACAAGCATCGTTACTACCAGGAAGTCGCAAGCCAGTGAATAGAGTAGTTCATGGCTGGATGATTCATGTTGGGGTAGGGCCATCATAGGATAGAACTGAAGGGTTTCCAAGATATACTAGAGCTCTTGTTCTTCCAGTAGGTCTCCTGTGCCAACGATAGTCGCTATCTTCTATGTTGCTTCTGCCATCGTTAATGAATGGTTAGCTAGCAGTTGTCGTGTCCCCACTCAGTGATGTCAATCCACGTCTGTAGGATGCGATGGTACAGAAATATCAAGTTAGGGTTAACTTTTAACACATTCATAAAGATACCATGTGTCACCGAAGAACAAATGTAATTTTACCCCAAATGAAGGATGCACTCATCTTTGAGGATGAAATAAGGATGCAAACACATACAAAGAATGATGTGCTTAGGAGAAAGGTGAACAGGACAATAACACAATGATATGCCGCATATATCAAAGAGCATCCATTAGGAAGTCCCACCTTCTAGGCTTATACAAATTTAATCTTAGCCCATGTATGAACATATAGAAGGAATCAAGGGTAAATGCCCCTGATGAAACAATGGATAGTCGATCTATTGTACTTTTGCATCAACTGTGCATGTCTATTATCTTAGTAGATACATTCCATATGTTAGCTGCAGCAATGTTTGATGCTAGCTGCTGTTTAACTATTATCCTGTCCACTGTGCAAGCTCAATAGTGGAGACATGATAGCTACATAGTACATAGCATAGTGTAGCAATGCATGGTTAGTACAAAGATTATGTGCTGCTTGAAAGAACTCAAGCCGACGATTTCAGTGATTTTCAGTTATAGATAGCACAACACAAACGGTGTTAAAATGTCCTGTTTTACAAAAATTAGGGGCATTTATTCTGTTTTATGTCGCCTCTAAAACCACCAAGATTTTATAGTTCAGTAGAACAAAGATTATTTAAGTATCAAAACTACCACAAATATCCATTGTAAGACCACATAATAACATAAAACAGAGACTGTGAAAGAGAAGAAAAGGAACAGAGCAAACTTACCATATCATACACTGTCAGTGACAAAACCGGCAATGATGAGGAAACGGTTGTAAAAATGCAATTCTGACAAACATCAAGCAACAAATATTCACCCAGATGTTCCATTCTCATATGCTGAATTCCTTGGGATCACGTTCAGCAAATGCCACTTGGCAGACTTATGCATGAACATACAGAAAAATTAGACATGCTTTATCCAGCAGAAAGAAATCGTAGACAATATTGGTAACGACTTTGTCCTGGCTTCTGTGAAATTATCTGATTAATTGAATGCAGCTATATAGTATGACATGATAACAAGATTGTCAAGATGGTGAACCCGAGTGTTTGCGTATCTATTACAGTACACAATCTAGTAGAAGCACCATTATGCATGCTTTTCAAGCCCATGACTCATTAGCCAATCACTGACTGTGTCCATTCCTCACCTAGAATATAGATGGCCTTAGTACAAATATTATTAGTACCTCTGGCATTTCAGGTAAATGTATATGGAATACAGTACTACACCTTGCAAAGTAGAATTTTTCTAAAGTGTATATGGAAAGACATACGAAGCCTAAATCTAACAAAAGCACTACATAGTGCATACAACATTGAACCTCAGGAAATCTAATGGTTGAAGGCAAAACTGAAATTTGCATCCATCAACACTCGACTGGGCTCGATCAGACCCTACTGTGACACATAACTGCTGGTACGACTGTATGAGAACAATGGAACATTAAATGATCCATCCAAATCATCTTGAATTGGTGCTCCTCAGAAAGGAATCCAAGTGAATCCTCTTCTATTCCCCACTTCCAAGGCTGCAACAATTCCCACATAAAAGTTGTACCGATACAAGAATGCTAGTAAAGACAAGGAGGCTGTAAAGAGTGACACATTACTCATGCACCTTTTTCCAGCTCCAAGGAACCAGCCAATCCAGAAATCAGTCGTCCATCTACAGTAGAATTTTGCATATCAATAAGACTTAAAAAAAATGTGGTGACATAGAACCCTTAAACCATGTCACAGTTAAGCATCTGAAAGCCAATAAAGATAAATTTGGAAGCCCTTTTGTTCCTTGCATCAACTAGCATGGAATTCAAGAATGAAACAGAATGCTGGTTCTGATTGTGAATTAGATACATTAAACCATGAAATGAAAAACTGAGGTTATCTAGCATACATTAAACCATGAAATGAAAAACAGATTGCTCATTAATCAGCAGAAACATTCTTTCTGGCAGTACCCAAAACTTCAGTATCTTACAAGATGACGAAAACAACACGTTTTAGATGTGCAGCTGATGATTAGAACTCCTCACAACTGTGAATTATCTAGCATGAGTTGTTTTCATCATTTTGTTGAGATTCTAGAGCAACCTATCAAAATTTACAGGTTGGAAGATGTATAAATATGAGGAGAGAAAATTTTGAGATTCTCCAGAAGACATAACCATACTGTCAAACAACACTAGTAATCTAGTATGGCATAACGCTAAACTACAAAATGAGATAATCTAGTATGGCATAACGTTAACCTATAAAATTTAAAAAAGAAAAACAGGAAGAGAGAACAAGCTTACCGCATCAAACACTAGGAAGTGACAGTGATGGGGGAAACCCCGTGTAAAGGTAGGCTTCGTTCACCGTAGCAGAACTTATCTCGGTGAACCTACCAACCTGCATAGTCTTGAGATCGAACCAAAAGTATGTGACATTTTGCTCAACAGGATCTCCCAAGTTCTGCTTTGGATGATCTAGCTTTATATATAAGCAGCCCTCAAATGCACCTATGATGCCTCGAAACCGGTCTCCCCATTCCTCAGGTAAGGTGATTTTGTTCAGCAGCTGCCACCGGTCACTGAAATGCATGAACGAATAAAAGTAGAGGACACATCTTTTATCCGCCCTGAAAAGATCTGAGACCACAACGGTTGTCCTGCCTTCTCCTGACTCCAGAGTGGTGATCTGATTACTGAACATCATCGAGCGGCCTGCCAGGACAGGCGAAATGTCGAGGATGGAGAACTCCATTTTGCGGGTGTCCAGCACGAGCCACCTCCGGGTGAGAGTTATCATCCAGTAGAAGCACCCGTGGGCATGGTTGCGCTGCCCCAGTCGGACACCCATGACCCTCCGCATGCTGAGCGCGTGGTGCACCGGCGGCGAAAGCGCGCTCCATTCCCGAGATCCAGAGCAGAAGGAGAACGCGACCAGCTTCCCTCGGCAGCACGCCATCCAGATGACGGCGAACGGCAGCTCCTCGCCGCGGTCGTCGTTGCCGCGAGAAGCCAGGAAGATCTCGTTGCTGCGCGACTGGAGCCCCCCGTCGTCGCCGCCGCGCTGGAGGTAGGGGTTGTCGACGGAGGCGGCGAGGGCGTCGGGGATTGGCGGGAGCAGGAGGCAGCGCCGGGAGAGCGGGTCGCAAACGGCGACCTCGGTGAAGGCCGTGGAGCCGGCGGGCGCGGCGCGGTCGAGGAGGAAGCGGCCGTCGCGGCGGTCGCGGACGAGCCAGGCGCGCGCGGGGGCCGGGAGGAAGGCGAAGGAGAAGTCGGCGGCGAGGGCGAGCGCGCGGGCGGGGCGAGCCGCGGGGTTCGGCGGGAGGGCGGGGAAGAATCCTGCGGCGGCGTCGGGGACGTAGACGCCGAGCGGGGGCGGGGCGTGGAGGGAGCGGACCCGGCGGAGGAACCGCGGGGAGGTGACGACGCGGCGGAGCGGGCCGCAGGAGGCGGAGGCGCGCGCGAGGTCAGCCGGCGACGGCAGGCGGATGAGGATGTCTGCGATGAGGTCGTCGGTGAGCGCCAGCAGGCAGCCCATCGTCGTCGTCGGCGGTGGCGGCGGTGGATCTACGGCGACGGAGAGAAGGGTGGGGAGGGGACGGGAATGCTCGGCCTGGTTGCCGCCTCGTGTTGTCCCAGAAAGAGGTCGGTTGGGCTCGGGAAGCCGGTTCCTGCGTATGGGCTCATGGGCCTAGGCCGCAGTTTTGGCCCACTGGCCGATAATATAGCGGTGGCTCACTCTCTATTTGGCCCGACGCGCATTAAAGCACGAAGATGCCATGCATGCATGCCATGTCATCTGATTCTCAAAAAAACGAAACAAATTTGTCGTCCTTCCGTCACTGAATTTGCCATCGAAAATATTTGATTTTCCATGTGCTCATACTTGACGTTTGGGCGTTATCAGATTCCTTGAAAATTACTTAAGTACAAAGTACTTCAAATATAAAAGAAATTCCCCTCAAATGGGATTTTTTTTAATCAAGGTCCTTTTTGTAAAAATATGGAATGCCGACTGGCTGATGGAGTTCAGACGTAGCTTCATATTTTGTAAAATTTGTTTTGTGTGACGGTGCTTCTATGCTCTTCTATAAATGAAAATCACGTAGAGTTCAAAGTGGAAGTGTAATATCGCCAAGCAATCCAGACCTGAAGAAGGCTTAGCCATCAGTACACTTTTGTTCACTTGTTTCATTTCCTCTAGGATGTTTCATGTAAGAAAAATAAGTTAATAAAGAACAATTCGAGCTTGATCCCAACTTTTATGTTTGCAGTTCTCTTTTGTTTTCCATGAAGGGTATCAGATCACATTAGTCACATCCCTGCCACTTTCATTTTGTGCTAGTTACCAGTATACTTCTACATGTTGCAATTACGAAGGAAAAATATAGCTGTTATTCTATTGTTTCTTGTAAAAAAATGCATCCTTCTGCTTCTATGCCCATCTTAAGATAGTTGTTGTTACATTGAGTTTGCCGCAGTACGTATCTTCTGGTGCTTCTTGCCCTCATGACTTAGATGTCTTGTTGGACGTGATGCACTGCATCAATCTCCTATTCTCTGAAATTGGCTCAAGGGGAATACGTAGCGGAGAGGACCGATAACCTATATGATAATTGCAAGTTCATTGCCAGTTTATCTGCGTTAATTCCTCAATCTACTACATCCGACCAAGCGAGTACATCTTCTTTCCTTAGATCCGTTGACATATGTATTGTTGATCGAAAGACTTTTTAGGTAATCTCCATTGTTATTTCCCCTCTATTCCTCCCACTAAGCATCATCTTCACTTTTTTTTTTTGTTTCTAGCTCTTCCCATTCCCTAAATGACATGCATTCCTGAAGCTACTACATCAAACCAAGTAGAAAATCCTTCTTTCTTACTTCTGTTTGATCTTTTCTCGTTGTAATTTGTGGTCGACAGTCTGCTCATGTCGAAAGCCTATCTTGCTTTCTCCCTTTTCTTTCTTATTTCGAGCTGCGTTAATTACATAATTACTAATTTTCGATATCCAGGTACTGAAGCAGCCTACATGAACATCTGATTCGATAGGTTTCAGTCGGAGAACTAGTATTCAATCTTCATGGTTGCTGTTTCATAAGTTATATCTTCAAGTGATATGAATAAGATTTAACTCATTTGGATGTGACACCGTAAATTGAATGAGTGAAAATTCTTGCACGTATGGTGGGACCATGCTCACGCTTGTAGGCAATGTTTTGGATGCTCACGCTTGCTAAAGAAATCTTATCCTGAATCAACTTTGTTGGACGAATGCTCGACCGGCAGCGCGGCGGTTGCCTTGATCTGAAGCGAGGGGCCGGCTTGTATACCTCCAGGGAAGCATCCTGAGTAGCCAGGAGCCCAGGACAAATTAGTTATTTCTGCTGTTTTGTTAGTTCTATATCGCGGGAATGGTTTTGGTTGTTGCTGGCCTGGCACTCGAGCCCGGTCCAGATGCTTATACCGTGACTCTCTTGGGGTTCCTTCTGATGTAAGGGGAAAATCGTTAGCCAAGGCATTAGTTGGTTACCCTATGTATGAACTCTTGAAGATCTTTATACATGTCAAAAGTTTATGGTTCAACAGTATGAGAATTTGGAATTTCATGCTGCAGAGAGAACACATCTGCTGCTCAGGTGGATGGACATGGCTGAATGTGAAAATTAGTGTAACGGATGTACGCTATGCACTCTCATAGACAAGTTATGTATAAAAAATAACATATTGTTTAGTCCAATAACTAAACACGTATTTTCAAAAAAGCAAACCAAAATTTAAATTAAAAAAAACACAGAAGGGAAAACAAAACAGCCACAACAAAAGTTTCATATCCAACATCTGGAGTAAAAATAATTGAGTTTTTTTTTAAATCAGGCAACTGAGTATAATATAGCCTGGAATACATATTGCAAAGCACCTAGGAATTTGGAGGGATTAACCACATGAGAGTAGGACAACCATTGGCCATGTAGTATCTGAACGACGTGATCCTATCCACGGCACTGATTTTGCGGTCTTTCGTGCGATACATATGGTTGCCATTGTCACACATGTTCAGTTGCACGACATCACTGATACTGCTTGCGTGGGGATGGTTGTAGTAGATGTGGTTTCTCTCCACATCGCCATGACAGCCTCTTGGCACGTGCACAAAATTGGAGTATGGCACACTCAAGAACAAGGCATGGTTGTCCAATGACATCACTTCTGCCCACATGTAGTCATATTCGGTTGTCTTGTCTTTGTCAATTTTGCTGAGCTCAAACACCTTGAAGAAAACCTCACCCTCCTGTGACCACTTGGTCCTTTGTGCCATAAATAGCTTGTCATTGTGCGTGAAAATGTAGTTGATCCTGGGGTTTCCCCACGAATATATGCGGCTAGGTTCTTGGATGCGCAGTGGGTATGTGGCGCTGACCACCGACGCAGTGGGGTCGAACATGAATAAGTCGTTATGGTTGTTTATGCCATAGAGCGTGCCACGGCAGAAGGCAATGTCTGAGAAGAAGATAGGCTGTACTGACATCGACCACCCGCGGTCTCGGCATCCAACCTTGCACAGCCCGAGCGTGCTCCTGTTCGTCAAGATGGCGGCAAGGATGCAGCGTTTTGAGGTGGGGTCCTCTGAGAAGATGATCTTCTGGACTGGTGCGTCTAAGATCCTTCGTTGCACGGCAGAAAGTGGCACCTCGATGCCAGAAAAGAGGTTCACGATCACCAGCGAGGTAGCGGCATTACCGGTGGACGCGGCGACGATCCAGCCACCATCATGAGATCCGACTAGCCGCATGCCGATCGCTTTGGCCGGGAGGGGAATGCGAAACACCGTGCCATCCACGGGGCTGAACACGCGCTCTGCCGCGCCGTCCTCGTACGGCGAGAGGATCAACCACGGGAGAGCTGGCTGCGGCGGTCGCCACGATAAGACATGGCGCCATGAGTTGCACACGCCGGTGAAGCGTACTCGATCGAGCGGTGAAGGGATCCTGGAGTAGACCACACTGAGAGGATCGACAGGGAGCCTGGACCACGCGTCGTCTGCAGCCGCCGCCGGAGACGCGCTCATCTGCGCTGCCGTCGTTTGTTTTGCCCCAGCCTGCGCCGCCATGCTTCTCTCTCTCTCGTACGTCCGGTTACAACTTACAGCAAACTAGTCTAGGTTCGTTGTTGGCTATTTCAGAGTTGGAATCGTCACGTGGGGTAGGTAAAGCAAACAGGTTTTCCACGCAACTGCTTGATCCTTATATCGCCAAGGACACTAGTTACTCGTTCAAATTATTCCACAAATTTGAGACTCGTCGGAACAGAAATAACTTTTTTGTAAATCTTCTAGTAAAATGATAGTATGATTTTATAAACTAATAATCAAATAAAGTATTCCCTCCGATTCATATTACTTGTCGCTCAAACGGATGTATCTAGACGTATTTCAGTGCTATACATTTGTTTGCGCGAGAAGTAATATGAATTGGAGGGAGTAGTACTGTACTTCAGATCGAGGTTGCTGAAACAAATGCAAACAACATAGATTTCAGATAAAATCAAAAGTTATATCACGGGTTTTTGAAGTTTTGGTCTCTAGCTTCACTTTTTGACGCTCGATACCTCAGATAAAAAAACGGTAGAAGGTAGATTAACTTCAAGTTTTTTGAATAGCCATGTGAGAACTATGTACTGTTGAGTGACCCGTGACCGGGAAACCACCCCATGCATGTCAGGATATAGAACTGTTGCTTCGTTGCTATACAGTTGAGAAGAATACCACGATCGCAAGAGAATGGAAGTGAGCTTCTCCGGCCAAGACAAACTAGACACCACCACAATCAGCACCACCAGCACAAGTCAGGCCGAATCACAGTTCACAGGCAGATCCTTTTGTCCATGAGACCAAAACAAACCATAGGATCATTGCATGGTGGGTGTGTTTCGTGGATGTGACTGCTAATCCTTGTGATTGGCGTTGTAATGACCGAAAGGCTTGTATCCGGGTTTTTTTTTTGCCTCTTATCCTATCAATATATGATACGGGTGCTTGTGCGTATTCTAGAAAAGAAAAACATACGATCTTTGGTATCGCCCATGACGACCATACAAAGACATGCTAAAACCATGCGACTTTTATTCCAAATGACATTGCCTCCATCACTCATATGTTGTCCGCGATGACACAAATACTAAACATATAAAAAAAAAACCACTCGAAGCTACAATCTGTGGTTTGACATACCTCTCGATGCCAAAAGGTTGCCGAAGGCGAGGGGAACTGGTAGGAAACAGAAGCATGTCCGAAATTTGGAGGTCACCAACCATCGGAATTACTGAAATGTCAGAAAATTCATTGACATTTTCAAGCTTGGCTCTCACATCCCCCCCCCCCCTCCTTCACCTCTCTTCATTCTTCTTCCCATGCTCCTCTGATCGTACAACTCATCCGTACAACTCATCTTCTCTAGAAGACGCGGTTTAGTATGCGATTGGTATGACTAGGCACCGAACACTTGGTATGGAGCTATCACATTCGAAAAATTCAATATCTTGTTTAGTGTTTGAATACATATTTATATGTAATGCATTCTCCGGTTCGCAGCGGCAATGAGCTTAGATTTATCCTACAAGCACCGGCCGAGTGATGATGAGAGGATGAGCTGTATTAGAGGATTGGAGGAAGAAAGAATTTGAGAGGGCTACATATACTACTACATTATTTTCTTCTGAATTCTATGAAGTAGAAAATGTCAGTCCTTTGGCCGTATTCCCACAAGGTTATTTGCTGCTACAATACCTATAACCTAGGTGCTACTGATGAATAGTATTTTACATGGAAGTAACTTTTTTTTGCCCAAATAGTCAAATATGAGTAGTCTGTGTAACTACTGATGGATAGTTTCTTCACCAAAATGTCATGACAAAAATGCGATTATTTGTTGATCGAAGCAGGACACATTTGATTTAAAGTCGCCTCTCTCCAAATGCTATACAAGTTATAGTATGCTATAGAAATGCGTCATTAGTCCATGAACTCAAACTGATTGCACACTTTAGGCCAACAACTCAAGAAGTGATCGAATTTGGTCCGCAAACTCGTTGATTTGATCAAATAAGGCCAAAACCGGCCCGAGAGTAAAAGAACCGGCCACGCGGATGCCATGTCATCGTTCCGTTGACCATTCATGAGTTCACTATTTTTACAGGGGTGTATCTGCAAATTGACCGATTTTTTTTACAAACCATCCTAAGGGCGTATATAGACTGAAAAAGTATTAAAAAAAACCTTGCATCGCCCAGTACTTGAACTTGGGTCGACCGGAATTTTGATTGCCTCAGTGACCACCGCACCTACACCGCACACGCGCAATAAATTTCAGCCTACTGCATATGTACGTAGAATCAGGAGAGAGAAAAAAACAGAAGATCCCTCCAGATCGTTTTTCAATCATGCGATCCCTTTCCTTCTGTTTCGCTTGACTGTTGCCTTGTTTGTCGCTAGATCGTAGCGTTCCATGGTTTCGTCTGCCTTCTGTGACAAGCAGGTTAGGACGACGCACCTCCGCAAACGACCACGGCGGTCGTCCTCTCGATGCCGTCTAGCCGCAGATGGCGCCGCGGCTGCGCGAACGGAGCGCCCCCGCACCCTCATATGGTATGTATCTTCTTCCGTTGTCCCAGAGAGAGACAGAGTTCGGAGTCTGATGACAGCGACCAGTTGGATTCAGATGCAGATTTCTTTGATAGTGACAATGACCCATTAGATGGGGATGATGACATCTTTGCTGCATTTGTGGACCATGATGTCATAGATGCAATGATTACTATCAAAGGCAAAAAAGTAGTTGAAGTAAATGAGGATGGTAAGGACAAGAGGAAGAAGAAGAAGAAGAAAAGTAAAAAGGAAAATTCTGATGAGGAGTTGCTTCTTCCAGATTCAGATGACGAGAACTTCAATTTTAAGTTCAAGTCTTTTGCTGAACATGACATGGCAGACCCGGAGTTCAAGATTGGAATGACTTTTTCAACAGTTGAGCAGTTGAGAGAAGCAATATCTGAGTATAGCATAAAGAATAGAGTGGCTTTGCACAAGACTAGAAATTGTAGAACCAGGGTTGAGGTGGTCTGTGCTGAAGGTTGCCCCTGGTATTTGTATGTGACAGAAGACAGCAGGTCCAAGAGCTTGCTTGTGAAGAGATATGTTAATGAGCACACATGTAGCAGAGAGTGGGCTATCAAGGCAATGACTGCTCCCTATCTTGCCAAAAAATATGTGGAAGAAATAAGAGACAATGAGAACATTGATGCAAAGTCATTTGGCAATAAGGTGCAAAAGGACTACAATTTGGCTCTTGGCAGAATGAAGCTGCAAAGGGCAAAGAAGAGAGAAATGGCTATTATCAGAGGAGATGAGGAGAAGCAATATAATTTGCTTTGGGATTATGCGAAAGAGATTAGGAGATCAAACCCTGGGAGCAGTGTCTTTCTTAATTTGGATGCAAATGGTTTGTTTGAAACTATGTACTTTTCTCTTGATGCATGCAAGAGGGGCTTTCTGGAGGGTTGCAGGCCAATTCTTTTCTTTGATGGTTGTCACTTGAAGACAAGGCATGGTGGTGTTATGTTGACAGCAATAGGTATTGACCCTAATGATTGTATCTTCCCAATTGCCATGGCTGTGGTAGATGTAGAGTGCAAAAACAGTTGGAAATGGTTCATGAACACTTTGAAGCATGACCTGAACATCCACGACCACACGACAGCCTTTACTCTTATGTCAGATAAGCAGAAAGGGCTGATACTTGCAGTGTAGGAAGAATTTCCAGACAGTGAACATAGGTTCTGTGTAAGACATCTCTACCAAAACTTCAACACGATTCACAAGGGGGAAGTTTTGAAGAATCAACTCTGGGCTTGTGCAAGATCTAGTAACAAGCCACAATATGAAAGAAACATGGACAAATTGAAGGCTCTGAGTCCTGAAGCATATGCATGGCTTGATAAGCACCCACCAAACCAATGGTGTAGGGCTTTCTTTGATTGTTTCTGTAAGAGTGACACACTCCTCAATAATCATTGTGAAGTGTTCAACAAGTAAGTTACCGAATGATTGTATTACGTGTTCTCAATAATGTAGTTTTGTTGTTGTTGTTGTTGTTGTTGTTGTTGTTGTTGTTGTTGTTGTTGTTGTTGTTGTTGTCGTACAAATCACCAGAGTTATTGGAGCATGATAAAATCTTGAGAAAAACTAGATAACAGAACCACATATGTCTAATATTTTTGCTAATAATTTCAGAATTTTATAAGTTTCAAAAATATTTTTAAAATTAATTCTTTGCATGCTGGTTTGTTTTGACAGTTTCTTCTGCAACTTGTATGTTAGCTACTGAGTATATGTTTGTGTAGTTTTTGGAGTCTTCTTGATCATGCTTTGTATTACATGTTGACGCAGATATATAGTAGATGCAAGAGAGCTTCCAATCATGAGTATGTGGGAAAAGATTAGGGGCCAGATTATGCACAGGATGTATGATTATGCAAACACTTGTGAGAACAAATGGACTGGCAACATTTGTCCCAAAATCATGGACAAGATGCGTAAAAATGAGGACTATGCTAGTGATTGTTTTGCTTATCCTTCTGGCCACAGAGTATACGAAGTGAAGAGCAAAGATAACACCTATGAGGTGAAGATGAATGAAAAAACTTGTGATTGCAGAAGATGGCAACTAACGGCCATTCCATGTTCGCATGCCATTTCCTGCATGAGAAAAGAGAGAATAAAGCTAGAAACCCATATAGCTAGTTTCTATACAAGAGAAAGGTACATGAAAGCATATGGAAATACTTTTTGGCCAGTAAGGGATAAATCTTTCTGGGAAAAGACACATGGTAGGGATGTGGGAGCACCTTTGTATGAAAAGAAAGCTGGGAGGAAATCAAACAAAAGGAGAGAGCACCCATCGGAGAAGGAGGAAGGGACGATACTTAGCAAGCATGGTGTGAAGATGCATTGCAGCTTTTGTAGGGATCCTAATCACAAGAGGCCTTCATGCCCTGAATTACATCCCGAACTCAAGTTGGAACCACAAAGGAGGACAAATGATGATGACAATGTTGGTGATCCTTCTGTGGTAGAGGTAAAGAAAACTATATAATTATATTTTTGTTACTATTGTTATTGTTGGTCATCGTTTCTTCTTTATACTGTTTTGCAGAACATTGTATCCGAGGAGGGCAATCCTGAGTTGATTCCCACACAATGTAGTAGGACTTTTGTAGTTGAGCTCATGGAGAAGGAAGTAAGAATAGTTTTAACTATTTATATGTTGATCTATATATTTTGTATGGTTTTAATGTGACGTAATCCCTATGATCTATTTCGCAGGTGGAAGAGTTGTCAAATCCAACAAGGAGGAATAAAGGTCCACTTCCTGCAAATGCATTTATTCAGGACCATATAAGTGAATTTCCTTCTCCGAGGGCAACAACGGCAACAAGGGCTGGCATGGACATAGCAAGAGGTAGAGGAAGGGGAGGAGGAAGGGGAAGAGGGAGAGGCAGAGCCAAGTCTTCTTCTCTTACAAATAATGTAAGTGGTTCAGATATTGCTTCAAGTGTAGATGTGGAAAATTTAATAGAAAGAACAAGAGCAAGCGTGAGAGGGACAGGGACAGGGAGAGCAAGAGTGAGAGGAGGAGCAACCGATGGTACTGCTACCCATGTTGAAGGAAGTAGTGCTACTGCTAGTAGTGTGCAACAAGGAGGAGGGACAAGTGTTGCCCACGCTGCACCAAGAGCAAGAAGAGCGAGAAAAACAAAAAGACCAGTGCCTGGAGGTGATCATTGGAATGGTTATGAGCACTCAAGATAGTATCAGTTGCTCTACAGAAATAAGTAGAATGTTTAAGTGCAAGTATGTGCAACCTGCTTGTAATGCAATTTCAAATGGTTTCAGAACTATGTTTTGGAAGCTTTTAGAACTACGTGTTGTCACTGTTTAAAAACTATGGAATAAGTGCAAGTATGTGCAACTTGCTTGTAATACTTTTTCAAACGGGTTACAGAATGATGTGTTGGATGGTTTTAGAACTATGTGATCATTTGGATTTTTTAAAAACTACCAATGATATTGTCATTGAAGTCATGTTCTATATATTTTCTGTAGTGTGAGTGTATATTGAATGTGAGGTTTTGTATTGTCGTCAAGATTTATACATATTACTTTGATATTCTCTGAAACCCACTGATTTTATATACATATTTAACAATGATTACGTGAAGATATATATAGTAGCCTGCCTATTTGAACATAAATCACGTCATGGTGCATTGGTCTGGAAGCCAACTTCTAACCCAGACTGCCTGTGTTCAAATACTATAGGACACACGTTTTAATATTTATTTTTTCTCCTGATTCAGCATAAATATATATACTCGGCACCGTGTTAGTTTGCGAACTTTGTGTTATTCCAATGGTTGGTGATGTGTTGCCTGTTCAGAACGGCCAAGGTTCAAGTCTTGGGCAACACAATTTTTAATACTTTTTTGCTCCAAACGCCCTTAATTAGCATGGTCTATGAGAAAAAAAAACCCGACCAATTTGCAAATAAAACCATATAAAAATAGTGAATTTTTAATACTTTTTTGCTCCAAACGCCCTTAATTAGCATGGTCTATGAGAAAAAAAACCCCGACCAATTTGCAAATAAAACCATATAAAAATAGTGAATTCACAAGCACTCAAAGGATCAATGACATGGCATCCACGTGGCCGGTTTTTTCCTGGTCAGACCGGTTTTGAACTTATTTGATCAAATCAACGAGTTTGCAGACCAAATCTGATCACTTCTCGAGTTCTTGGACTAAAACGTGCAATCAAGTTGAGTTCATGGACTAGTGGCGCATTTCACTCTTTGGAAATAGTGTTTTGCGTAAAAATATCAATTATATCATAACTTAAGATATAAAATGTCAATTACATAACAAAATTGTCCAAGAGCAATACATGCATAAGCAGTTAACCACATACACCAAAAATAGTCTCCAGTTGTCTACAAGGGCCCAATACATGGCATAAACACACAAAATAGATAATTCTATATAAGATAGGGTTTACAGAACCGCGCTACTGCTACTTTAGGTAGCTATAGCCCTGGTTACATAAACGCGCTACTGCTAGCTATAGCGCGTGTCAAATAATAGCGCTACTACTATCATTTTCTTTTTCTTTTTCTTTTCTTTTTTTTTCTTTTCCTTTTTTCTTTTCTTTTATTTTATTTTCTTTTCATTTTCTTTTTTCCTTTTCTTTTTCATGTGGTCAAGTTCAAACTTAGCAGTAGCGCCTTGTCCTAAAAACGCGCGGCTACTATACCATTAGCAGTAGCTCTGTTTGCAGAAGGGCGGTACTACTAAACCTAGCCTGTCGGCAACGGTGTGGCAGTTGTAGTAGTAGCTCGTTCTCTTCTTCCTGCGCTATTGCTATGTGGATAACAGTAGCGCCCTTTGTAGTTAGCAGTAGCGCATCCTTTTAGTCAGCATTACTGATAAGCTTATGTGTATAAGGTTTTCCTAATAGTGTTAAGATAGCCTGTAGGGTGAAGTGTCGAAATTTGAGTACATGGATAGAAACCGTACAGAAATGTAGGACATGCATATGTGTCTGTACAAAAAAGTAGGACATGGACAAGGGTCAAGCAGATGCATGCAGATCCATGGGGTCAAACGACTCAAAAAAACAAACAACAATTTTTTTTTTTTGAGAAAACAAACAACAAATTTCATGTTTAAATAATTCAGCAAGGTCTACAGCAAGCTAATTCAGCAAGGTCAACAACAAGCTAATTCAGCAACAACAAACTCCACTAATTAACCACACACATGCAGATCGATGGCATCTAAGAGAGTGTGAGAGTGATTTGGGCTTGGGTCGATAGGCTGCTCTGTTGTTGGGTGCACGCAACAAAGCAGTATAATGCTATAACGTTAGAGCGTATAGCGAGGTTTAACGACGCTATAGCGTGATTAGAGCCATAGCGAGAAAATATGCCTAAACATAGCGCGTCCTTCCCAGATAAGTTAAAGCGACGCTATAACATGGAAATGGCACACCTTTTTTTTCCATTGTGTATATCACACTATAAGATCTAAAATCCAAATTCTATCTACACTTCTAGAAACGATAAAGAAAACTATGTTGTGAATAGCAGCTCAGTTTACTATTCTAATTAAATTAAATTTTGAATAAGGTACTATTCATGACAAAATTTATTTTTTACTCTCAGTCGGTGGATTGAGTTTCGGCACCTGTTAGGCTGTGCATATGCGTATCGGTGAGCGTCCATGCATGCATGTTTGTACTATGTTTAAAAGATTTGTCATTATGGAATAGGAAAAATATTATCATCTAGTCTCTATGTTTGGATAATGCAAATAATAAAAAATTACTATTGTTGTACATGTTTATTTCGTTGATGGTTGTCAGGTTTTTAAAATAGTTTTTGGATTTTGGGTAGTTCAGTTATGTCCTGGTGAGGCTAAACAATAAGGTTGGTAACAAAGCAAAATCTGTGTCAGTTATCTGGGCGTAGAAACTTATGACATTCTCATAAGTTGCTACCAGAAAATAGCTACGCCTGCAGAAACGTTTCTGAAAAGGATAACCCCTATAGAAAAAACACCGTGACATTAGTGATGTAGTTTTTGTAGACAAACTGCGGGAGCAGAAAGTCGAACGAGCACAGACCTAGGTGCACGATCACATCCGAATACAGCTTCTGAATGTCAAGTATTACATGGATTTCATTCGACATGAATATTAAGGAATTTGAAACCTTCAAGTCGCCCATATTTATGTTTCTTCGTGCTTTGATTGACTGCAATTTATGTTGTGCTTTGATTGGGTAAAGAGCCAATCAAACAGAAGGATAGCACAGCTGAATTCGTTGTGGTGTATAAACTATAAAGCCAAAAAGGCAACGCCTGATTCAAAACAATATTTAAATAGTTGGAATGATGGGCCAACATAGTAAAATTTAGACTGGCAGGCCTAAACATCTGAAGCATGCACAATATCTAAATCAAATAAAAGAGTCAAGATAACATCCCGTTTTTGTTGACACCAGATAAAATCATAATTCATCTAAAAAAAGACAACTTCATAATTTTGATACGTACTACGATCACATTGAACGGCTAGAAATCAGGAGGAAGAAGCCACATGAGGTTGTTATGGTCACCACTAGGCACGTAATATCTCACTGCCATGATTATATCAGCACCATTGAACTTTCGGTCTTCCCCACAGTACAGATGTTGGCCATTGCCACATCTTGTCAACTCTACACCACTACAGATGGACTTATCGTCGCCTATTAAGTTGACATTGTTGTAGTATATGTGGTTTGTCTCTACTCTGCCACGCCTGGCCGCTGACATGTACACCATCCTGGAGCAATTGGCACTCAAGAACAAGGCATGCTCGTTTAATTTCGTCAGTTCTGCCCACCTATAGTAGTTACGTGTATTTCTAATCTTGACGAGCTCAAACACTTTGAAGAAGAAGCCCTTGTTCTCTTGTGAGCACCAGGCTCTTTTGGCCATGAACAACTTGTCGCCGTGCTTGAGGATGTAGTTGATGTCGAATCCCATTCGTTCGCACTTGGGTAGTTGGCTCAAGCGCAATGTGCGGGCCACCTTGATCACCGGATTACCTTGTTTGGTCATATGAATGTCGTGCACGAATAAATCGCTTCTGAGCAGGCCATAGAGCTTCCCACGGCAGAAAGCAATGTCGTCGTAAGAGCTAGTAAAACTTTGCAGCATCCACTGGTTACTATTGTTTCCACATCCAACTCTGCATACCGCGAGACCGTCCGCGAGGATGGCGGCAAGGATGCAGCGGTCCAGCGTGGGGGCCACCGAAAACACCAACTTCTTGATCCATGGCGTGGTGCGTTGCTTGACGGAGAGCGGCACCTCGAGGCCAGAAAAGAGATTGACGATCAGTCGATCACTAGCGACTCACCACCAACAACGGACGACGTGGCGGCGACCCAGCCCCCGTCGTGAAACCCGACCAGCCTCGTGCCGACCACCACGGGCGGGAGCGGGACGCCTAGGAGTGCGCCGTCCACGGGGCAGAGCACGCGCTTCGCCGTGCCGCCTTCACGTGGTGAGATGATCAGCCACGGGATGGTCGGCGGCGGCGGTTGCAAGGACCTAACAACGCGCCACGAGCGGCAGACAGCGGTGAAGAGGACGCGGCCGAGCGGAGAAGCGATCCGGGCGTAGATCTCCCAGAGAAGATCACGCGGGAGCTTGGACCACGCAGCGGACGCGATCATCTGCGCCGCCATACTTCTCCTTCTCGATTTTGACTAGGATAGGAGGTGGCGTTTACGCGGATGGATTGTTACGTAGTAGTAGTCGCTAGGTTTTGGCAGGTACTCCCTCCGTTCCAAAATAGATCTCCCGGAGGTGGCCAGTGTCCAGCCAGCTACGCATGCAGCGCAGGCGCAGCCATGGCTAGGAAGAATCCAACAAGAGGAAGAGGAGGGCTTTTGGCGTCGCCGAGGTCCCGCAGGCTCCTACGCGATCGTGGCGTAGTGAAGATTGAAGCATCGAACATACATGATTCAGGGAGATTAGCATCATCTCTTCCAGGCTTGTGTATGTTGTTGTGTATTAGGCTATTAGCGCACATTTGGATTTGCTTCATGGAAACATTATTCAGTTTGATGGAAACAAATTTACGTTTATGGAAGCAAAAATTGCAAGCCATCTCAATCAACTCTGTTGGAAGAATGTTCAACTCGGTGAGCTCTCCAGAGTATTGCCAATTTACGTTAATGGAAGCAAAATTTATGTTTCGTTTTTTGGGGAACCCCTTGTAGTTCATTAGCTTTGGTGTCGTTTCCTTGACCTTGGCATGCGTGGTCCATCGAAGCAGGTCTCATCGTAGTAAGCGGCGACCTAGGAAAGCAAAATATTTGACCAGATTGGGGTTTGTGGAACACGGGGTATGATGGTTCGACGAGTCAAATAGAAAAACTACTGATGCCCAAGCATACAATGGGAAAAGGCTGTCTATAACTAGTGATTTTGTTGGGATATCAGCCTTCTGCTGAATTACAGTCACACTCCTCCTCAATATCTCTTCTCCACCTATAGCTTCCGGGCAGACGGGTCAGTGTGCACCGTTCTACATGCCCTCGTACACAATGGGGTAAGCCGGCCTCCGGGATACTACCTAATATCACAACGGGTGGTATCATGCCTACACCGTGATTGACTGGTTGGGGTGGTGGTTCCGCATATGCCACATCTAGAGTGAGAATTTGAGCTCCACTTATACTTGGAACAGTTCATACATGTGCTTATTCAGTTTTCTACTAATATCTCATCTTGGCTACACTACCTTTCAATTGTATACTTGGCTCGAAAGTGTAGTACTATTTAATTGATCATACAAACGGACCTCATAGCTGAGCGAGTCCTGGATTAAGGGGTCTTCGGGCGTCCGGCCTATATGACGTGGGCCGGACTGATGGGCCATGAAGTTACAAGACAGAAGACTTTCTCCCGTGTCCGGATGGGACTCTCCTTTGCGTGGAAGGCAAGCTTGACGTTCGGATATGAAGATTCCATCCTCTATAAACCGACTATGTACAACCCTAGGCCCCTCAAGTGTCTATATAAATCGGAGGATTTAGTCCGTAGAGGCAATCATAATCATACAGGCTAGACATCTAGGGTTTAGCCATTACGATCTCGTGGTAGATCAACTCTTGTAATCCTCATATTCATCAAGATCAATCAAGCAGGAAGTAGGGTATTACCTCTATCGAGAGGGCCCGAACCTGGGTAAACATCGTGTCCCCCGCCTCCTGTTACCATCAACCTTAGACGCATAGTTCGGGACCCCCTACCCGAGATCTGCCGGTTTTGACACCGACATTGGTGCTTTCATTGAGAGTTCCGCTGTGACGTCGAAGACAGGGTCGATGGCTCGCCTTGTTATCAAGGACAGTATCACCTCCGGAGGAGCCCTAGCCTCGGGCCAAACCCTCCGGCTGGGCGGCTTTACCATGGCCGCCTGTTCGGCTGTTAAGCCAATGATGACTTCTCAGGTCATCAAAAATCCTCTCCGTGTTGACTCCGAATACTCCAAACGGATGGATCCCGCGGAGTTGTCGTCTTTGAACGAACTTTTGGATCGCATCACCGCCATGGGAGTCGCTATAGACTATGATCAGATTGGGCTTAAACCCGATCAGAGAGAAATCAAATTTCCGCCGATCACCCATCAGATAGTTGTCGTAGAGGAGCAAAACAACAACTCTTCCCCTACGTTGAAGACAAGCTATGTTCGGATTTCCGAGTTCCAAGAGCCGGATACCCGTTCGCGGGATGACACTCCGAACCCCTCGAACTGTGAACCGGGCGCCGAGCCTAGAAAATTATCTGACATCCCGGAGCCCGAACTCATAAGCTCGGAAGCTTTTCAAACTCCGGACTCCACATCGGGTCAGGGTTCGGATTTAAAGCCACCCACCCACCACAGGCAATATTCGCCAAGAAATTATGGCCCTCCGGATATATGCGACCTCATTTACGTATGACAGTAGTCTCAGGAAACAGTCCATCACTTTTGGGCCAGATTCCTCCTTGTCAAAGACAAGATTAAAGATTGTCGCGACGAGGATGCGATTTCAGTATTCTGCAATAATTGCACGGACGAAGGAATCCTCAACGCCATAAACCGTCGTCGCGTATTACACTTTGCTGACTTGGCGACCATAGTACAGAAGTACTGCGCAATGGAGAGTGCCTGGAAAACTCAGACAGCTCGGTGGGAACCACTAGTCTTCACTCAACCCCTCTGGCGGGCAAAAAGGATGCACCCCCGTGGGGCACCCGAACCCATAGTGAAGAAAACTAAGCCCATTACGGGACGCAAAACTGTTCTGGAGGGATGGCTCGATAGGCCATGCAAAATACACACAACACCGGATACCATACCAACCCATAGCCTTAGAGCATGTTGGATACTCCGGCAGGTGGCCAAGAGCGGCGAGGATATCCTCACCACAAACACCTCAGAGCAACGCCCCCCGGAGGAGACTACCCCAGAGTATTGACGGTCTTCAAGACTTTCGCCTCAAACAATCGGCGCAAGAGGGCACTCCGCGACCTCGCCAAAGTCTGCCAAGTTGCAGCAATAAACCCCTGGAACGACACGGCCATAACTTTCAATGCGAGTGACGAACCAAAATTCCGGTCAGTCTGGGCACCAGCCGCCTTGGTCCTCAATCCAATTGTGGACGGCTTTCGGCTTACTATAGTGCTTACGGACGGCGGCAGTGGGCTAAACCTCATCTACGAGGACACGCTCAATAAAATGGAAATAGACAGGAGTCGTATCGAACAAAGTAATATGACCTTCCGAGGAATCATTCCTAACCGGGAGGCGCAATGCGCGGGGAAAATTACACTCGACGTGGTATTCGGCACGCCGGAGAACTATCGGTCCGAAGAGATAACCTTACAGGTGGCCCCTTTCAACAGTGGATACCACGCCCTGTTGGGGCGATACGCATTCATGCGCTTTCAAGCTATACCTCACTACGGGTATATGAATCTCAAGATACCCGGGCCCAACGGTATTATCACTCTCGCCAGTGATCCGGACATAGCACTCCGCGCCGAAAACAAAACTGCATCCCTGGCCCTCGAGGCACTATCCGAGGCCCTCGCGGCCGAAGAGTTAACCGCACTACGCTCCACGGTGGATAGGGACGATGTAATCCTTGATAAGCGGCCCAAATCCACCTCCTTCAAACCAGCAGACGAAATAGTCAAATTTCAAGTCCACCCGACGGACCCCAAGAAGACAGCTTCCATCGGGGCGCAGCTGGACCCAATGGTCGACGCCGCACTACGAGCGTTCCTGCGCGAGAACTGGGACATATTCGCCTGGCACCCTTCTGATATGCCGGGAATCCCACACAGGTTGGCCGAACACAACCTCAATATACTGAAGGGATATAAGCCGGTCAAACAAACATTGCGGCGCTTTTCCGAACCCAAACGACAAGCTATGGGGGAGGAGCTAGCCAAGTTAATCGAGGACGAATTCATTAGAGAAATAAAACATCCGTACTGGCTAGCAAACCTGGTGATGGTGCCAAAGAAGAACAAATCCTGGCGCCTGTGCGTCGTTTCAAAAACCTCAACAAGGCCTGCCCTAAGGATCCCTTCCCCCTCCCCCGCATCGATCAGATTATTGATGCTACCGCAGGACACGACTCACTATGTTTCCTCGACGCATACTCCGGATACCATCAAATCAAAATGAATGAATCCGATCAAGCCGCAACGGCATTCATTACCCCATACGGGCCTTTCTGCTTCAACACTATGCCCTTTGGGCTTAAAAACGTCGGCGCCACCTACCAACGCATGATTCAAACATGCCTGGAGAAACAAATCGGCAAGACAGTTGAAGCATACGTGGATGACGTCATCATCAAGACTAGACATGTCGAGTCATTAATAGACGACCTGCGTCTCGCATTCGACAACCTCCGTACTTATGACATCAAGCTCAATCCGGAAAAGTGTGTTTTCGGCGTTCCCGCTGGAAAACTGTTGGGCTTCATCGTTTCCAATAGAGGAATTGAAGCAAATCCAGCCAAAATCCGAGCTCTGTCACAATTGGCTACACCAACAGATCTTAAACAGGTCCAAAAGCTAGCCGGATGCATGGCAGCCTTAAGCCGCTTTATCTCCAGACTAGGAGAAAAAGCATTGCCACTTTATCGCCTTCTCCGACGCACCGACCACTTCAAGTGGACAGATGCAGCAACGGCCGGACCGGAAGAAATAAATGCTCTTTTAGCGAGCAACCCAATCCTGGCCGCGCCGAATGTCGGCGAACCCATGTTATTATACATCTCCGCCACACACCAGGTGGTGAGCGCGGTGCCCGTCGTCGAGCGCGAGGAGGACGGACACAAATTCCCACTTCAGAAACGGTATACTATGTATCCACTGTCCTCACACCATGCAAATCCCGGTACCCTCATTACCAAAAGATAGTATACGCGGTCTTCATGGCATCTCAGAAGCTATGACACAACTTCCAAGAGTGCTCGATCACGGTGGCTTCCGAGGTCCCACTCAATGACATAATAAACAACCGCGACGCTACATGCCGGATTGCTAAGTGGGCCATTGAGCTCCTGCCATTCGACATAACATACAAACCACGCCGAGCCATTATATCCCAAGTATTGGCCGACTTCGTCGCCGAATGGACAGAGGCCAAACTCCCTAAAGAGTACGGTACATATTCCAACTGGGTCATGCACTTTGATGGCTCTAAAATGCTGGCCGGCTTAGGAGCGGGCATTATCTTAACGTCCCCCACTGGAGACACGGTTCAGTATGTACCCCAGATACTATACACAGACTCCAACAATGCAGCCGAATACGAGGCCTTATTGCACGGTCTTCGGATGGCTGCCTCCATGGGCATACAACGCCTGGAGGTACGCGGGGATTCAAATCTCGCAATATCCCAAATAAATGGAGACTTCGACGCCAAAGATCTGAAGATGGCAGCCTATCGTAACGCCATACTCAAAATATCATCTCGGTTCGAGGGACTCGAGTTTCATCATGTGGCCCGAGAAAGTAATCAAGCGGCGGATGTCCTTGCTCGCATGGGCGCCAAGCGTGACCCCATCCCGCCCAACATCTTTCTAGAAAGGCTATTCAAGCCGTCCGTGGTGTGGCAGGATGAGAGCGGCAACACCAGTCCAGATCCGATTATTCCTCCAGATTCCGAACACAATATCGACATCATCGGGGGCTCAGCCACCGAAATAACACCATCGGCCCATCTAATAATGGTAGTAATTGCCCATGGACCGAACCCTTCTTGGCCTACCTTAATAGGGGAGAGCTCCCTGAGGATCAGAATGAGGCTCGCTGCATTATTCGGCGCTCGAAAGCCTATAAGGTCCATGATGGAGAGCTCTACAAGAAAAGCGCTACCAGAGTCCTTCAAAGATGTATCTCCAAAGAACAGGGACGACAACTTCTGGCCAAAATCCATGCTGGTCTTGGAGGTCACCACGCCGCGGCTCGGGCACTTGTAAGTAAAGCCTTCCGTACAGGTTTCTTTTGGCCGACGGCCCAAGCAGATGCACAGGACCTTGTCCAATGATGTGTCGGATGCCAGCTTTTCGCCAACCAAAGCCATATGCTGCCTAGCGCTCTACAAACAATCCCCATTACTTGGCCTTTCGCGGTCTGGGGCCTTGATATGGTCGGTCCCCTTAAAGTAGGAAGCCATAAGAAAAAATATCTGCTGGTCATGGTAGATAAATTCACTAAGTGGATAGAGGCCAAGCCAGTTAAAACGGCCGAAGCCGGACCTGTGATCGACTTTATATCCGGTGTCGTGCACCATTATGGTGTTCCACACAACATCATCACTGATAACTGCTCCAATTTTACAGCCGATGAAGTGAAAGCCTGGTGTGCTAATCTGGGCATTAAGCTCGATTACGCCTCCGTCTATCACCCACAAACAAACGGTCAAGTCGAACGAGCTAATGGTCTTATCATGAGTGGCATTAAACCTAGACTAGTGCGATCTTTGAAAGAATCAGACAAGCACTGGGTCGAGGAGCTCGACTCCGTACTCTGGGGGCTGCGGACCACGCCCAATCGCACTACCGGATACACACCATTCTTCATGGTGTACGGCGCAGAGATCGTGTTGCCCTGCGACATCATTCATGACTCACCTCGAGTGCGCATGTATGAAGAGAGAGAGAGAGGCCGAGCTTGACTGGCAGGACAGTCTAGATGCCCTGGAGGAGGAGCGCGATGTTGCAAAAGCCCGTTCTGCATTCTATCAACAACAGGCTCGCAGATACCAAAGCAGAGAAGTGCGGGCCAAGACTTATAATGTTGGTGAACTCGTTCTACGCTAGCCAGAGAAGAAAAAGGACAAACTCAAGCCCAAGTGGGAAGGTCCCTTCATTATAGATGAAGTTCTCACTGGAGGAGCATACCGCTTGCGTGATGCATCGGACAATCGCTTAGAGCCGAACCCGTGGAACGCCGCGAGACTCCGAAGATTCTACGCCTAGAGCCGGACTCTTTGTTCGTCTTCTTCTCCCTTTTTGTTTCCCTTTTTTCTCTCTTTATCTTTTTCTTTAACTTTATAGCTTTTGTGCGGCTAGACCGCACACCTATGACGTACACATCATTAAATGTATACGCCCATAATACCTGGGGGCTTCTTTTACAGAAGGTTATTATCATTTTCCGAGCATCAAGCTCAGCACATATGTGTCCTTGCCGCATATGTACCTTTTCTTCGCCATTATATGCACCGTTATGACTTAAGTTTTTACCAAGCTGGGTTGCCTGGCTCCTGTGCTTATGCCCTATGTTCCCATTTGTTCGGCTAGGGCATAAAGGGAGCACCTCTGCGATTGTTACAAAAGGGTCATCCGGACATGTACCTCAGACTGGGTGAAGTCGAAAGCTAGCGTTCTTAAGGGAATATTCGGTCGGTGAACTAAAGACGTTTTACCCTCATTACACTATGAACCCCCAGATGTTACGAATACTGCGATTTTTCAGTCACAGTACGGGCATGCATACTAACGCATGTTCACCCAGGGAAAGGAACCCTTAACGGAACTATTCTCCCTGGAAGATGTTTCTTACTATCGACAAGTAATATAACATAGCTAGCCGGATACAACTTGTCTGTTCAAGCAACTATGACCCCTACGCCTGGTTTCCACGCATACCCGGTCTATATTGCCGCTCTGGTATTCGGAAACACTCCGCACCTTCGGGTCCATAGGTCGAAGCGAAAAGGTCTGCCATGTCAATCGTTTTACAATTCGGCTAGGGACAAATTTGTCAATTGAAGTACATAGTCACTTGGACTCAAAAACTTCTTCCTCTATGCCGTCTAACTGGCTGTCTAGCTTACAATCCTGTTGGGAAAACTTGGCAGCTATCTTTACTTGGTTATATACCAAACTCACTGGAATTTCTTGTCCATCTGATCCCTGAGGTCCGACCCGGGCCATATGATTCGGATCAAGCTTGGTGTACCGCATTTTCACCATGGCCCAGGCCTCTCGCGCACCTCCTCATCAGGCCGATATCTTCCATAATCGAAAACGGCGCCGAGCCCCCTGGAATAGCTTCACAAGCTCCTCCATGCTTCCTTGAGGGGAGGCGGATGGCCACAAGGCCTTGGCAACACTCCGCATTGCTTGCCGAGCTCGCTCGTGCACTTGGGACAGCTCTTCCAGCAGATCGCCTTGAGATCCGGACATTTCCTCTTCGGGACAGCCAGTCAGCATACCTGCAGACATAAATCTGTCAGCTCACTTCTTTGCCGAATTACACGAAGGCAAGTTCAAAAGCATACTGAATATGCCGCCTCGTAGCCTCTTATTTTCCTTTACGACGTCCGCTAGCTGGGCTCATACATCTTTTAGCTCTTCGCCTAGCAGGGTGTTGGAATCCTGCAGCTTGTTCTTATCTTCCCTGACCCGTGTCAACACACGTTCGCCTGCGGCCAGTTGCCTTTCGGCCTGTGGTTTACCCGCCTGTGCGACCTCCAGGTCCTCTTTCAGTTGATTGACTGATCCTTTCATCAGAACCGTAACAGTATTAATATTACTGGTACGTGATTATTCTTTTTCTGGATGCAGGGGAACATTACCAGGTGGAGCCTCTTTGGACTTCTCCTGTTCGGTGGTAGCAACAGCTAGCTGAGTCCGGCACTTTTCCAGCTCATGAGACACCAGTTTGTTCTTCTCTGTGAGTACCTGATTATACAACGATCCTTAAATCAATTGTTTCAACTGTTTCAAGTCTCGGGGGCTACTAATACGTGATTACTAGATCTGTATAATGCGCACTTACCCGCATATCTTTCAAATACTGGTCAATGGCCCTGGTAAGCCCATCCCGAGCAGCTCGGATATACGCATCAGCCGAGCTGAAGGCGTCGAACGCCTCTTTACCAAAGCCGGGGTCGCGAAGAGCGGCCCTCCGGCGCCGATGATTCATCGTGCTCTCCACTTCAGAGTTCGTGACGGATACATTAACCGAATCCTCTGAAGGAGGACAATCCGACATCGCTTCCGTGTCAACCCCTGCCCTAGAGGCATGGTCTGGAACCTGACTGGTGGAGGCGCGGCCGGCAGGATCCCCGGACATAGTCCGGCGAACACTCTTCCTGATAAAACACAGTGGACAATGTCACGATTCGATGTGACTGCTAGGGTGCATATTTAAAGCCATACCTCTTGGGGGAAGGTTCGGCCGTGTTATCATTTGCCTTTCTCTTCAAAGACCCGCCCGGCGCCGGTGCCGCTCTCTTCTGAGACGCCTCTGGTGCAATATGACGCGTTGAGCGCCTCCCCTTTGGAGCACAAGACAGTGCGGCAGGTGAGGCATAATGAGGAAGCTCCTTCGGAGGAAATGTCTCCTGGCTACTTACATATGAGGCAGGAAGGAGGCCGGGATAATCGGCCGTGATGGCCACTTCTGTGCCATCATAGCTCGCCTGGTAGAAGACTCCCTCCTTGAGCTCTACGAATATATCCGGATCTTCTTCGAATCCGGGGTCGAGGTCCCGGTTATGGTCCTCCGGCTATGGAGCGGGGCTATAAATCCCCGTGGTGACCCTCCGCCATTCCTATTTGATGGACGGGTTAATGACAGTTAAAAATGACTCGGGGAGAGGATTGAATAAAATGGTGGGATTAAAACTCACCCGGCTAGGAGGATTGTACATGGAAAATCCCTCTCGGCACGTAAGGCGAGTGAATTCCTCTTTCTCCCCTTTATACAGATCGGCCAATATTGTGGCCAGGGCAGTGGGGGAATCCGTACCCTTTCGTCCGCAGCGTGAGGCGTCATCTTCCCCATTATAGTGCCACATAGGAAGCCCCCTGAATTGGAGCGGCTGAACACCTCACGCTATGGAAGTTGCCATTACCTCGATTATTGATAATCCGGATTGGGCAAGTGTCCTTATCTTACCCATCAATTGCCGGACTTCCGCACTGTCTTCCTCCTCGAGGCTCCGAGGACGCCATCTGTGGCGTTTCCTCAACGGAGCGCTAGAAAATTCGGGAAGGCCCATTCGGACTGGGTCGGGGAGAGCGACATCTTCGATATAAAACCACTCCGAGGGCCACTCTTCGGATGCCTTCTTCGGTGTGCCGGACAGGTATCCGGTCCCGGCTATGTGCTATATTTCGGCGCCGCCCACCTCAAATACGGATCCCTTTTGGGTACGAGGGACGAGGCAAAAAAGTTTCCTCCATAAATCAAAGTGGGCCTCGCAGCCCAGGAATAGCTCGCAAAGAGCGACAAAACCCGCGATATACAGGATGGAGGCCGGGGTGAGGTTGTGCAGTTGGAGGCCGTAGTACTCCAGGAGACCTCGGAGGAAAGGGTGGGTCGGAAACCCGACACCTCTTATTAAGAAGGATATGAAGCACACTCGCTCCCCCTGGTTGGATTAGGGAAATTTTCCGCCAGGGCTTCGCCTGTAAAGGAGGTTAATCCTGCCCGGATGGGGACCAAATCCGCGGGGGGAAGAAATCCCTGCGTTTGAAGCTTACTCAGCTGGTCATGGGATACTGAGCATTTCTCCCAATCACCTTTTCTGAAGCCGTGGGGGCGGGAGGAAGAACTAGAAATGCTAGCCATGCTGGAATGGTTTCTCCTAGCAAGCTCTAAAGATTTTCCGCCTGGTGTGAGATGGCATCTGAGATCCAATCCACTTAAATATACGCCTTTCTTACATGGCCAGGGTGTTATGTGCAAAAAATACCCTGACCTTTCGTGTTCGCTCGACACGTGGAAGCCGAAGCAGTGGAGGTGCAGAAGCCGATGGGTACAACATTAAATGGACGCTTAGAAGTATTCGGAGGAAGAACCCGTCTTGCAATGCCGAAGAATATCAACACGCCGGACACATCGTCATTGAAGCCTGGTTCGGGGGCTACTGAGGGAGTCCTGGATTAAGGGGTCCTCGGGCGTGCGGCCTATATGACATGGGCCGGACTGATGGGCCATGAAGTTACAAGACAGAAGACTTCGTCCCGTGTCCGGATGGGACTCTCCTTTGCGTGGAAGGCAAGCTTGGCGTTCGGATATGAAGATTCCATCCTCTGTAAACCGACTCCGTACAACCCTAGGCCCCTCCGGTGTCTATATAAACCGGAGGGTTTAGTCCATAGAGGCAATCATAATCATACAGGCTAGACATCTGGGGTTTAGCCATTATGATCTCATGGTAGATCAACTCTTGTAATCCTCATATTCATCCAGATCAATCAAGCAGGAAGTAGGGTATTACCTCCATCGAGAGGGCCCGAACCTGGGTAAACATCGTGTCCCCCGTCTACTGTTACCATCAACCTTAGACGCACAGTTCGGGACCCCCTACCCGAGATCCGCCAGTTTTGACACCGACAATAACCACAGTTGAACTATCCTCGCAAAACCAAGGCTTTTTATAAGGTCATGAACACCATTTTCACACCATCGGTGTGAAATAGGTCACAACCATCTTGTTTTCCACCGTACCATTGTTAAATTGAGAGTAAATTGCTGAAAGCCACCACATTTGTGGCTGGGGTACTCCAAAACCACCGCTTTTGTCAAAAATCACAAAAAACCACCAACTCTGTGGCAAGTAAATAACAAATCGCACTGATTCGAAACTAAGTGCGTCTAATAGCAAAACTGACGGGTGGGACCCGTCTGTCCAGGCTGACGTGGAGAAGACTAGTCCTAGTCAATTTTTGAGGTGGATGGGGGTCCCACCTGTCAGTCACACCTCCTCTCTTCTCTCCTTCTTCCTCCCCACATATCTCTCTCCCTCACTTCCAACAGCGCCGCCCTCCCCGCCGCCTGGCACCGTCCCTCTCAACACGCCTCCCCGTCGCCGGGCGCCGGCCGAATCTAGTGCGCCGCAGTCATCTACGCCCGGCGCCCCCTCCCCGCAGCCCCCTCCCTGTCCGTCCCCGGGCTCGCGGCGGCGACCACACCGGCGTCGGGCGGAGGGGGGCTCAGATCGAGCTTGAGCTCGGCTCTGGAAGACCCGCAGCAACGCCCATGGCCAGATCCGGCGACCCGGAGCCCCGCCTACCCTGTCGTTCGCGACCTCCTCCACAGATGCGTGGTGGCACCGCCGGTGCGGGAGTGGGGCGGTGGCGCTGCATGCGCGGACTCGGGATGGCGGCGGGCGGGGGCGGCGACGCTGCAGGCGCTGTGAGGGGTGGCGACGCTGCAGGTGCGGGTGTGGGGCAGCGGCGCTGCAGGCGGACGCGGGATGGCGGCGGCGCTGCAGGCGCAGGGCGGTGGCGCTGTAGGCGCGAACGCAGGGCAGAGGCGTTACAGGCGCGGGGCAATGGCGTTGCGGGATGGGGCGGAGCTTGCAGGCGGGTGCACCTCCTTGAGCTCGGCCTCCAGCCGCCGGCGGAGTTGATGAGAAGGGGAGGTAGAGAAATTTGAGGAGGAGGAAGAAGGTATTAGACAGACAAGTGGGACCCGTGTCCACCTCAGCAGGTCAAACATTGACTAGGACTAGTCTTCGCCACATCAGCCCAGATATATGGGTCCCACCCGTCAGTTTTGCTATTAGACACGCTTAGTTTCGAATCAGTGCGATTTGTTATTCACTTGCCACAGAGTTGGTGGTTTTTTGTGGTTTTGGAGTACCCTAGCCACAAATGTGGTGGCTTTCAGCAATTTACTCTTAAATTGAGGAAGGCACATCAGAAACCAGTCATGGATTAGTTGAGCCACTCAACATGTAAATGGTAATACATGGTTGAAGCCTAATTTTTTAAGGTTTGCAAAGCATGACAAAATATATTTTCATGTACTACTATTTACTAATACAACATTGCAGCCACTCAACGGGTAAATGGTAATACATTCTTTCGAGTTAAAAAGGGAGGGAATGCGGCCCTCTTCTGGTTGGACACTTGGCGCGGGGAGACGTCATTTAGCAAGAGATATCCGTGGTTGTTCTCCATCTCGACTTACCTTAACGCTAAGGTGGCAGTGTTATGGTCAAATAACCAATAAGTGCCAGGCTTTTGGCGGTCGCTTGGGACCCTGTAATCACAAGAATGGGAGCTCCTTTGACAACATATTGCTGGCCAGAGGGTAACCACGGGGAGAGATGTGGTCAGTTGCAAATTAGAGCCATCAGCAATTTTTTCGACGCGATCTTTATATAGGGAAATAGTTCGCAATGCCACCATTGCGATCCAAGTGGTATTTGTTTAGCAGAACTACCACCCAAGATAAAAAAAATTCTCTGGCAAGCAGCCAAAAATCGAATCACTAGTGGGGATCAAGTAAGGAAAAGAAACAGGCCTGGGGGCGGAAAATGTGTATTGTGCGGGGAGGATGAAACGTGCGACCATATCTTTTTTTCTGAAAACCCCCTCCCATCTATTAATTAATTTAAAACATTCATACAATCATCCATTACAAATTTAGCCACACAGGACGGAACACTATTAAGAAGCACACCGTCAGACCTATTATCAAAACTAAACTTTGCAATCTCGTGCGCCACCTTATTGGCCCTTCTATTAATCTTGGATATCTTGCAATTTATCATCATATTGGAAATACTCAACGCTTCCATCTTTAGATCAACCATGGAAGACCTGTCTCGAAGATCATTTCCAAAAGAAGATGCCACAAAAGAACAATCAGTTTCTAAAATGATGGGCTTATAGAGAGTATTATCAATGTACAACCCCGCTAGGGTCGCTCTTAGTTCCGCTTCATCCACGCTATTGCACACCTCAATATAATCCCACGACGAAATGATAACCTCTTCAACATAGTTCCTGGCAACCACACCCACACTCGCAACACTCTTGGCCTCCACATAACTTGCGTCAACATTAATCTTAATGAACTCCCTAGCAGGAGGCTGCCAAACCACAAATTTCTCAAGCACATCATTAGTGAAAGTTAAACCATCCTCCCTCTCCTTACCTTTGTTGCTAATCTCCATCTTCACATTGGAATGACAGGACGAGAAGGATGCCCAATAGTTTTGAATAAAGCTCACAGAGGCAGAGATAGTTTTCTTTCCCTTACCAAAGATCAAATCATTCCTCAGGTGCCATGCCCTTCAAAACATGAATATAATTTGTTCACGCACCGGTGACCTGACTTGATCCAATAAAATAAGTAACCAATCTGGCCCAGAAAATTTAAAAAACTCCTCACCTGGTAAATTCCAAACTTCCCTTACTGCCATACGGAGTGCTCGAGCCTTAGGACAGTTCGCCAGAGCATGGAACACACATTCATCTTCAACATTACAAATAGAGCACAACCCAATGGTAGTTTGGTGATGTTTCACTCTATTCACTTGAACCGCTAGACTGTGTGTAGCAGCACGCCACGCAAAAATTCTGATCTTCTGAGGGACCTGGGCCTTCCAAACAAAGTTCCATAGCCTTCTTTCCCCATTCACAGACGTGCGACCATATCTTGTTTCGGCGTATTGTAGTAAGATTTTCTTGGAGTGTTCTTAGAGATGCCACAGGGTGTGGGTGGAATCCGAATGGTTTTGTGGAGTTATACCGTTTCATACAGAATACTAGAGGGCAAGACCGTAGACTAGCATGGGTGGGGTTCGCCGCTTAGGCGTGGACGCTATGGATTACTAGAAACAAAGCCTCAATCGATGACTAATTGTTCCGTCACCAGGCTGACTTGATGTAAAATGGTGATTCTATTACGCCCATGGAAGCTGTTGGAGAAACCGGCAAGGGCGAAGACACGTGGAGCGACTTGCCGCCAGCATTCACACAAGGTGTACTGAACTTCGGTGCACGGGACAGAGGGATATTGCTAGCTAGGGTGCCACCCTAGTCTCCTTTGGCGTCTTCTGCGAGCGAATCTTCTTCCTTTGGTTTGATGGGTCTAGCGACGCGTCGCTGCCCAGGTCTCTACTGGCCATGTATCGAACTTGTCGTGCGCCAACTTGTAGGCCTAGCTCTGCTTTCGGCACCTTTTGTTCTTTGTTTCCTATGACATGCATTCCATGTGTAAAGGGCCTTAGTCTAAGGCCAGTCGGATGCCTCCGCTCTAAAAAAACACTTTACTTGCTTTTTCTTGGAAAAAAAAATGAGAAATACAATGTAAGAGAATAGGGTGGAAGTGGCGATGTACCATGTCAACAAGTAAATTTCAGAGCACATGCGACCAATCAATGTTCACCTTTCTTAATTTTCTACCGTAGTGGAGTTGTATGGTGCAAGACCATGGGTTTGGCTCGATCAAATGGCTGATTTTTTACAATGGTTAGGTACGTATACAAGCACTGAAAAAACCATCAGCAACTGCCGATAGGGCCAAAAACTAAGCTTCCATTAGCTGTGTATAATACACAAAGGATATGCCTGCGTGACAGTACCCAATACAGGCAACCCAACGAGTGATACCAGCCACATGCGGAGTGCAAATTGAGCTACACGTAGTGGAACAGTCTATAGATGTGCTCACCAGCATGCCTGTAATATCTCATCTCGCTACGCCTTTATATTATGGGACGGAGGGAGTACTATTTAATCATACAAATGAGCATCATAGTCACGAATGATATATCCTCTCAGAACCAAACCCTTTTATAAGGTCATCAACACCCTATTCACCCCATATGTGTGAAGCCGGTCACAACCATCTTGTTTTCCATAGTACCATTGAAGAAGGCACATCAGAAAGTTGAGTCACTCAACATGTAAATGGTAATTACATGCTTGAAGCCTATTTTTTAAGGTTCACAAGACATGACAAAGTCTGTTGTCAACCTTTAAAAAATCAAACAGAATCGTCGTTCTTTTTGGTGCAAACAATATATGACATGAAAGCAAGGTAAAGTGGCATTTGCTGATTCCTATTGGAACTACTTATATGAGCCACTCAACCTTTCTTAATTTTTACATAAGAAGTCTGCCGTTTGATACAAATAACATTTTCTTATGGTAAAGTGGCATCTTCCAATTCCTATTGGAACAACTTATATGTGTGATGTAAATAAATTAAATGTTGGATGGAAATATTTGATCGGCATGAAACAAATCGTATGTGTCTTCTGGAGTTTGATATGTTACCTTTATCGTCTCATATGCTTGTGTCCCTTCACAATAATTTCATCAATTGCATCCTGATATAGATCCACAAATGTGCTGGACGTCAGCCATGTCATCATGACATCAGCATGAGATATTTGGCATTTGTTCCGCAAGTCTACAATACAATTGTGCATGTGAACAAAGAGCAAGTCTGCTTAGTCCAGGTCACCGTCCTCAATAGCCTACTGGCGTATTTTATGCTTTGTTTCACCCTTCCTCAAAGCGTTCTATAGGAGATAGACTGGCGTAGGAGGATCTTCTTCTTGTTCAATGATGGTTCTTGCTCTTGGGCAAAGTATCTTGTTGCATGGCAAGGCAATATTCAAACACATACATACACTACTGGCACTGCCGGAGCGTCGGCGGGACTAAGAGGGGTCCAAGCCCCCTCTTCCTTGAGAAATTTGACACTCCGCCGTTGACTACGGGAGATCTCTCAAGTGAGAGCCGGAGATGGATCCTCTACATTTTTCTGGTTGGATAGATGGGTTATGCCTGAGACTTTGTGCATTGATTTTCCTGCTCTTTTCACTAACCACACAAAATCCACTGCCCTAGCTGCAAAAATGTTGATGGATAGGATTGGTTTAGGCTTGTGTAGCCGGCTAACCATAACTCTTGTCAATGAACTTGCTTCCCTGAGATCTCTGTTGCAGGGTGTTAGCCTCACTGGTGCTCCGAAAAATATACATGCATACTTTACCTAGGGTCAAAGACACCGCAAAAAATGATATAGTCAAGGACCCCCGATCTCTAGTGCAGTTATCTATTTGGTGCGGCGCAACTGGAGTTCAATTGACAAACTCGATCCACTTGCTGAAATAACTTAGCACTGCCGGGGTATAAATTTTGTCCAAATAGTGCAAATAATGTTGTCATCGAATCCGGGCTCGAATTTTCTTCCTAGTCACGCAAGGAAGCATTTCCAATGGTACGTATGCGACGGGTGGCCATTGGATGCAAGCGACCTTGAAGATCTACCTAAAGCTCTTCCGTACCTACATGCTCTAGACCCATTTCTTCAGTATTATTCTAATGCCTCATCTGAATTATGCCGTGCCTTTCAACTGTATACTCGTCTCATCACATAGTTGGGACCAATTATCCTCCCTGAATCAGGTCTCCCTGTAAAGCAATGGTCCTTTTATAATGGTGGAAACGAACTTTCACACCATCTATCCTTATGGAGTGCTCATCTCACGTCCTGCATGACTAACAATGTTGAACCGGTGAAGCTAGCCGCGTCCCATGAACATTGCTTATCATAATGGTTGCATGCTTGAAGATATCATAAGGTCTGAGAGCGTGAACTATTTTGTTAGTAAAAAGATGCCGCAACTCTGCAATAGTGCTGTGCAACTGGACAAACACTTCTATCTGAATTAGTTACACTGTTTCAGTAGTAAAATTACTGTGAAATGTACCTTCTCATTGAACATGTTGTTTTGCAACTAAAAAACAGAACAAGTTGTTTTGCTTTCAGAATATTTACGTGTATCTTCAGAGAAAACAGGAAGAAAATCTTCTCTATGAGCTATCATCTTCATGAAGTTTTTCTCCCACGTCAGTTCAGTTGGTGTGCTTTCTGCCATCTCAACGAGGCAAATCCAGTTGGGCGGGCGCACATTTCAATTTTCAGAAATCTGCTGCCTAGTCCATGTTATGAAAACAAACAGGTCAGTTGATTGCAACATGTGAAGTGTGCTTTTTTCGGTTTTGTGTTGTCTTGGCCAATACAGAGTGATTTAGCTCATCCGCTACCTTATAGTACACCTATCCTTCTCACGGGGCACCAAGGTACCATAAAAATCATGTACTCAGTATTCTTCAAATATCTTACTAATACATATACCTTTCAGCTGTATAGTCATCTCGGAAGTGAAGTATTATTTGATCATTCAAACAGGCATCATAGCCACAACTAATGTGTTCTCTCAAAATCAAGCCCATTTATAAGGGATCGGCAGTTCAGCTCCCTCTTCACCCCATCCATGTGAAATTAATATGGACCCCGATAACTGCCGAAACGTTCGGTCTCGAGAAGCCCCAAACCGAACGATTCGTTCGGTCTTGTGGGAGGCACCGATCGAACGCATGCGTTCGGGACGAGAGTGACCCAGCCCGAACACCTACCTCGGGGGCCTTTTCGTTGTAAAAAAAGAACAGTAAAGAGAAGCCCAGATTGTGCAAATTTTTACTGTGACCAAAAAAGCCCACTACTGGATGTGACTAATAAAGGCTAGATTTTGCCACGCAATGAAAAAAATCACAAAATGCTGCAAAAATAAAAAAAATGTATGAATGAACCATGAGATCTATACCGCTATAATATGAATGAACCAGAAAGATCTTGTTTGCAAAGATGTCAAAATGTATGAATTTGCCATGGCAATTTTTGTTGTTTCCCAAGAAAAAACATGGCAAATGTGCAGTGTGGATGCATATGAACTTGCCATCACTGAAAAAGTCCCAAAAAATGTCATGGTAGATAGAAAATGGAAAACAAGATACTACTAAAAGAATCCCAATGGTTCCAAACCAAAAATTGCCATCATCATTATAAACAATTTTTGCATCTGTCCCATGATGGCAAGAACATATGCAATGGCACAAAATGGGAAAAAAATCATGGCAGTTTGCATATGTACCATGATGGAAAGAAAATATGAATTAAAATTTTGTATGCTATTTTTACTGTATAAATTTGCCAAAGCACAAAATAAAAACTGCGCAATCTATTGTTCAGTAATAACTGCCGTGTTTTCTAAGTATTTTTGCCATGAAAAAATAAAAGTAAAACTTGCCATGCTGCATAGAAGTATGTTTGCCATGAGTGACAAAAATTAAAAATACCATGAAATTAAATAAAAAAATTCATGGGAAATAAAAGGTATATTAGCCATGGCAAATAAATAGTAAAACTTGCCATGGCAATAAAAGTTTGATATTTCCATGGGGATTTAGGTAAATTTTCCATGTTAATAAAAGTCAAATAAATAGTAAAACTTGCCATGACAATAAAAGTTAGATATTGCCATGGGGATTTAGGTACATTTGCCAAGGCAAATAAATAGTAAACTTGCCATGGCAATAAAAGTTAAAAAATTGCCATGGGAATTTAGCTAAATTCGCCATCTTAATAAGGGTGAAATAATTAGTAAAACTTGGCATGGCAATATTTGCCATTTTGTGTTGTTTTTGACAATTTAAAGAATTATAACGACAATTTAAAAAACCAAAAATTGCCATGGGAAGAAAGCAATGAATTTGCCATGATCCAAGAACTAAATTTGCCATGATAAAAAAACTAAAATTTTAAAGTTTAGATGGCAAAAAGTATAAGATTAGTTCCCATGGTGTACCGCTATGGTAAAAAGACAATAAATTTGCGTTATGATCCAAAATCAAAAGTTGCCATGGAAAGAAATGCAATAAATATGTAATGTACCCTAAAAGAAAAGACACAAGCATGGCAATTAAGTTTCAATGGGGACATATCCAAAATAAAAAGTTGCCATGGCAAGAATGCAATAAATCTATAATGTACCCTAAACAAAAGACACAAGCATGGCAATTAAGTTTCGATGGGGACATATCCAAAATCAAAAGTTGTCACGGCAAAAAGAATGTGATATATCTGTAATGTACCCTAAAGAAAAGACACAAGCATGGCAATTAAGGTTCAATGGGGACATATCCAAAATAAAAAGTTGCCATGGCAAGAATGCAATAAATCTATAATGTACCCTAAACAAAAGACACAAGCATGGGAATGAAGTTTCGATGGGGACATATCCAAAATCAAAAGTTGTCATGGCAAAAAGAATGTGATATATCTGTAATGTACCCTAAAGAAAAGACACAAGCATGGCAATTAAGTTTCGATGGAAACAAATTAACACATGTAAAACTTGAGCTTCGATGGCAAAAGACATAATTTGATTGTCATGAACTATACATTTTGGGGGTGTCCATGAACTATAGTTTCCTAGAATTGCCAAGGAAATCTAGTCCATTAGCATCTCATCACCTGCAAAAAAGTGCCTACACAAATAACTACACAATGCTAAATGTCGACATCTACAAAAATTTGCAAACAAAAAAATTGTGGGAGCTAGTAAAAAAATGGCAACATCTACAAAGAAATCGTCACGATTTATTGAGAAGAACATCTATAAATTGCCATGAAAAAAAAGTACTACTCAAAGCTTCAGGGACATGGTAAAAAACATATGCCATGACAATGCAAAACAGTATTTCGACATGGCAACATACTTTGTGTTTTCCATGCAACATACTATGATGCAATGGTAAAATAATATTTAAATTGGGATGGCAGCAAAAGTTGGGTTGACATGGCAACATATTTTGTGTTTGCATGGCAAAAAACATATTTTGACACGCCATCAACTATAATCTCAAAAAAAGATTGGCATGCAGTATTTGTCAAATAGCATCACAACAAAAAGTAAAACAGTTCTCTGCAAATTCATGAACGACTGAGAAAAAATGAATCACACAAAATTTGCAACATACGAACTGGGCTAAATCACCATCAGTGCTAAGCTAGTGACATAAAACTGAACCTGTTCAGGAAGACTATCTTCAACTGACGGCATCCAAGCGGCCGGAGAAGATGATGAGGATGTGCCCGTTGCCCATGGGCAGCGTATGGTCGCTGTGCTAGGAGAAGCCGATGCCCTGGCGCAGGATGGCGGAGCCTCCGGGCGGCCTCGCATCGGACGAGGTCGGCGGGAGAAGCCGTCGCCGTGGAGGGCTTCGCGGCGCACGATGGCGTCCTCGCCTCCGGGCGGCTGCGCATCGGACGAGATCGGCGGAAGAAGCTGTCGCCGTGGAGGGCGCCGCGCCGCAGGATGCCGTTGTCGCCTCCGGGCGGCCGCGCATCAGATGAGGTCGGCGGGAGAAGCCGGCGCCGTGGCGGCCGCCGCGACTGGCTCAAGCCGCCCTCTTCCGGATCTCCCACGTTCGTCGTCGTCCCGTGCTCGCCGCCGAAGGGTCCGGCCTCCCCTGCCTCGCCTGCCCGCCGGCGTCCCCAACCTCCAGCACGGGTGGGCGTTGACCTAGCGCCCGCCCCGCTCGCTGGCCTCATCTCGTGCGCGTGGACGCAGGTGTCCTCGAGGCCCAGCTCCCGCCCCAGCCGCTCCGGCCCGCCTCCGCCGCGCGACGCCATGATTCGGCCGGCCGTCTTCTAATCCGGCGATGAAAAGGGAGAGTGGGGGAGTGGTGTCGAGTGGGAGGGGAATGGAGCTGCGAGTGGATAAGGGGTGAAACTCGTTCGGGCGACCCAACATCATCCCGAACGCTACGCTCGTGATGACGTGGCATGGGACGTCATCGAGATTCGGCCGACGGCTAGCAACGCGTTCGGGACGATTTGCAAAAACGCCGCACGTTCGGGAGTTATTGATTCCGATTAATATATCACGTTTTTCTTGTTTTCCATAGTACCAATGTTAAGTTGATGAAGGCACATCGAAAACTAGCCATGGATTATGTTGAGCCACTCAACGTGGCTCAACATGTAAATTGTAATTGCATGCCGCTTGATACCAATTTACTAGTACAACACCACAGGGGTCTCACTTGAATGTTAAGAAGCATATTCATCCCCTGCTCCTACAAGTCGATTAGGTACATGAGATTTGATAATCTGCATGTACGTCTCATATTTTCTGATACGAAAACGACTTGGTGTCATGGGTGGTGTGCATCCACTTGCAGCCAACACTTATCCACCCCGATCAAACATTTTCTTCCATGGGAAAGCAAGACTCTAGATAGATTAACAGGTGCCAACGAACACAATGAGAATAATTTGAATCAAGTATCACCTATAGCTATGAAGTTTCCATTAATCTCATTGTCTCACTAGGAAGATACACACATACCAATCTAGCTTTCATATGGACACATGCTACTTAGGAACACTCGCCTGGTCATCTTTGCTGAACCAGAAAAAAAATTCTTTGAAAAAGGAGGATAACCCCGGCCTCTGCATCGAGATGCACACAATCATTTTGTTATGTTATTCAATAGAATCTGGCAAAATGAATATAAAGATCAACCCAAAGTCACCTTCCAAGCAAACAAAGTCGCTACACCTACAAGTATGATAATGTGCCCTGACAGCACCATGTTGGGGAACGTAGCAGAAATTCAAAATTTTCTACGCATCACCAAGATCAATCTATGGAGTAATCTAGCAACGAGGGGAAGGGGAGTGCATCTACATACCATTGTAGATCGCGATGTGGAAGCGTTGCAAGAACGCTGATGAAGGAGTCGTACTCGTAGCGATTCAGATCGCGGTTGATTCCGATCTAAGCACCGAAGAACGGTGCCTCCGCGTTCAACACACGTGCAACCCGGTGACGTCTCCCACGCCTTGATCCAGCAAGGAGAGAGGGAGAGGTTGGGGAAGACTCCATCCAGCAGCAGCACGACGGTGTGGTGGTGATGGAGGAGCGTGGCAATCCCGCAGGGCTTCGCCAAGCACCGCGGGAGAGGAGGAGGAGGGAGAGGGGAAGGGCTGCGCCGAAAGAGAGACGTTCTCATGTGTCTTGGGCTGCCCAAACCTCAACTATATATAGGGGGGAAGGGGGCTGCACCCCCTCTAGGGTTCCCACCCCAAGAGGAGGCGGCCAGCCCTAGATCCCATCCAAGGGGGCGGCCAAGGGGAGGAGAGGGGGGGGGGCACTAGGGTGGGCCTCAAGGCCCATCTGGACCTAGGGTTTGCCCCCTCCCACTCTCCCATGCGCTTGGGCCTTGGTGGGGGGGGGCGCACCAGCCCACCTGGGGCTGGTCCCCTCCCACACTTGGCCCACGCAGCCTTCTGGGGCTGGTGGCCCCACTTGGTGGACCCCCGGGACCCTCCCGGTGGTCCCGGTACATTACCGATATCACCCGAAACTTTTCCGGTGACCAAAACAGGACTTCCCATATATAAATCTTTACCTCCGGACCATTCCGGAACTCCTCGTGACGTCCGGGATCTCATCCGGGACTCCGAACAACATTTGGTAACCACATACATACTTTCCCTATAACCCTAGCGTCATCGAACCTTAAGTGTGTAGACCCTACGGGTTCGGGAACCATGCAGACATGACCGAGACGTTCTCCGGTCAATAACCAACAGCGGGATCTGGATACCCATGTTGGCTCCCACATGTTCCACGATGATCTCATCGGTGGAACCACAATGTCGAGGATTCAATCAATCCCGTATGCAATTCCCTTTGTCTATCGGTATGTTACTTGCCCGAGATTCGATCGTCGGTATCCCGATACCTTGTTCAATCTCGTTACCGGCAAGTCTCTTTACTCTTTCCGCAACTCACATCATCCCGTGATCAACTCCTTGGTCACACTGTGCACATTATGATGATGTCCTACCGAGTGGGCCCAGAGATACCTCTCCGTTTACACGGAGTGACAAATCCCAGTCTCGATTCGTGCCAACCCAACAGACACTTTCGGAGATACCTGTAGTGCACCTTTATAGCCACCCAGTTACATTGTGACGTTTGGTACACCCAAAGCATTCCTACAGTATCCGGGAGTTGCACAATCTCATGGTCTAAGGAACTGATACTTGACATTAGAAAAGCTCTGAGCAAACGAACTACACGATCTTGTGCTAGGCTTAGGATTGGGTCTCGTCCATCACATCATTCTCCTAATGATGTGATCCCGTTATCAACGACATCCAATGTCCATGGTCAGGAAACCGTAACCATCTATTGATCAACGAGCTAGTCAACTAGAGGCTTACTAGGGACATGGTGTTGTCTATGTATCCACACATGTATCTGAGTTTCCTATCAATACAATTCTAGCATGGATAATAAACGATTATCATGAACAAGGAAATATAATAATAACCAATTTATTATTGCCTCTAGGGCATATTTCCAACAGTCTCCCACTTGCACTAGAGTCAATAATCTAGTTCACATCACCATGTGATTAACACTCACAGGTCACATCACCATGTGACCAACATCCAAAGAGTTTACTAGAGTCAACAATTCACATCCTATGTGATTAACACTCAATGAGTTCTGGTTTGATCATGTTATGCTTGTGAGAGAGGTTATTAGTCAACGGGTCTGAACCTTTCAGATCCGTGTGTGCTTTACGAATATCTATGTCATCTTGTGGATGCTACCACGCGCTATTTGGAGCCATTTCAAATAATTGCTCTACTATACGAATCCGGTTTACTACTCAGAGTCATCCGGATTAGTGTCAAAGTTCGCATCGACGTAACCCTTTACGACGAACTCCTTTTCACCTCCATAATCGAGAAAATTCCTTAGTCCACTAGATACTAAGGATAAGTTCGACCGCTGTCATGTGATCCATTCCCGGATCACTATTGTACCCCTTGACCAACTCATGGCAAGGCACACTTCATGTGCGGTACACAGCATAGCATACTGTAGAGCCTACGTCTAAAGCATAGGGGACGACCTTCGTCCTTTCTCTCTCTTCTGCTGTGGTCAGGTCTTGAGTCTTACTCAATACTCACACCTTGTAACACAGCCAAGAACTCCTTCTTTGCTGATCTATTTTGAACTCTTTCAAAATCATGTCAAGGTGTGCGTTCTTTGAAAGTATCATCGGGCGTCTTGATCTATCTCTATAGATCTTGATGCCCAATATGTAAGCAGCTTTTATCCAGGTCTTCCTTTGAAAAACTCCTTTCAAACAACCCTTTATGCTTTCCAGAAATTTTACATCATTTCGGATCAACAATATGTCATTCCCATATACTTATCAGAAATGTTGCAGCGCTCCCACTCACTTTATTGTAAATACAAGTTTCTAACAAACTTTGTATAAACCCAAAAACTTTGATCACTCCATCAAAGCGTATATTCTGACTCCAAGATGCTTGCTCTAGTCCTTGGAAGGATCTCTGGAGCTAGCATACCTTTTAGCATCCTTAGGATCGACAAAACCCTTCTGATTGTATCACATACAACCTTTCCTTACGAAAACTGGTAAGGAAACTTGTTTTGACATCCATCTGCCATATTTCATAAATGCAGCTAATGCTAACATGATTCCGACGGACTTAAGCATCGCTACGGAGGAGAAAATCTCATCGTAGTCAACTCCTTGAACTTGTGAAAATACTCTTTGCCACAAGTCGAGCTTCATAGACGGTAACATTACCGTCCATGTCCGTCTTCTTCTTAAAGATCCAATTATCTCAATGGCTTGCCGATCATCGGGCAAGTTCACCAAAGTCCATGCTTTGTTCTGATACATGGATCCTATCTCGGATTTCATGGCTTCTAACCATTTGTCGGAATATGGGCCCACCATCGCTTCTCCATAGCTCGCAGGTTCAGCATTGTCTAACAACATGATATCTAAGACAGGATTACCGTACCACTCAGGAGTAGTACATGTCCTTGTCGACCTACGAGGTTTGGTAGTGACTTGATCTGAAGTTTCATGATCACTATCATAAGCTTCCACTTCAATTGGTGTAGGTGCCACAGGAACAATTTCCTGTGCCCTGCTACACACTAGTTGAAGTGACGGTTCAATAACCTTATCAAGTCTCCACCATCCTCCCACTCAATTCTTTCGAGAGAAACTTTTCCTCGAGAAAGGACCTGTTTCTAGAAGCAATTACTTTTGCTTCCAGATCTGAAATAGGAGGTCTACCCAACTGTTTTGGGTATTCTATGAAGATGCATTTATCCGCTTTGGGTTCGAGCTTATCAGCCTGAAACTTTTTCACATAAGCATCGCAGCCCCAAACTTTTAAGAAACGACAACTTAGGTTTCTCTAAACGGTGTCGTCTCAACGGAATTGCGTGGTGCCCCTTTTAAAGTGAATGCGGTTGTCTCTAATGCCTAACCCATAAACGATAGTGGTAATTCGATAAGAGACATCATGGTATGCACCATATCCAATAGGGTGCAGTTATGATGTTCGGACACACCATCACACTATGGTGTTCCAGGCGGTATTAATTGTGAAACACTTTCCACAATGTCTTAATTGTGTGCCAAACTCGTAACTCAGATACTCATCTCTATGATCATATCACAGACATTTTATCCTCTTGTCACGACGATCTTCAACTTCACTCTGAAATTACTTGAACCTTTCAATAATTCAGACTTGTGTTTCATCAAGTAAATACACTCAGCATCTACTCAAATCATCTGTGAAGTAAGAACATAACGATATCCACTGCATGCCTCAGCACTCATTGGACTGCATACATCAAAATGTATTACTTCCAATAAGTTGCTCTCTTGTTCCATCTTACTGAAAACGAGGCCTTTCAGTCATCTTGCCCATGTGGTATGATTTGCATGTCTCAAGTGATTCAAAATCAAGTGAGTCCAAACGATCCATCTGCATGGAGTTTCTTCATGCATATATACCAATAGACATGGTTCGCATGTCTCAATCTTTTCAAAAACGAGTGAGTCCAAAGATCCATCTACATGGAGCTTCTTCATGCGTTCTATACCAATATGACTCAAATGGCAGTGCCACAAGTATGTGGTACTATCATTACTATTTTATATCTTTTGGCACGAACATGTGTATCACTACGATCGAGATTCATTTTAGGTGCAAGACCATTGAAGGTATTATTCAAATAAACAGAGTAACCATTATTCTCCTTAAATGAATAACCGTATTGCGATAAACATAATCCAATCATGCTCAACGCAAACACCAAATCTCGATGGTAGAGGGAGCATGCGATGCTTGATCACATCAACCTTGGAAACACTTCCAACACATATCGTCATCTCACCTTTAGCTAGTCTCCGTTTATTCCGCAGCTTTTATTTCGAGTTACTAACACTTAGCAACCGAACCGGTATCTAATACCCTGGTGCTGCTAGGAGTACTAGTAAAGTACACATTCATATAATGTATATCCAATATACTTCTGTCGACCTTGCCTGCCTTCTCATCTACCAAGTATCTAGGGTAGTTCCGCTTCAGTGACCGTTCCCCTCATTACAGAAGCACTTAGTCTCGGGTTTGGGTTCAACCTTGGGATTCTTCACTAGAGCAGCAAATGACTTGCTGTTTCATGAAGTATCCCTTTTGCCCTTGCCCTTCTAGAAACTAGTGGTTTTACTAACCATCAACAATTGATGCTCCTTCTTGATTTCTACTTTCGCGGTGTCAAACATCGCGAATAGCTCAAGGATCATCATAACTATCCCTGATATGTTATAGTTCATCACGAAGCTCTACTAGCTTGGTGGCAGTGACTATGGAGAACCATCACTATCTCATCTGGGAGATTAACTCCCACTCGATTCAAGCGATTGTGGTACTCAGACAATCTGAGCACATGCTCAACGATTGAGCTTTTCTCCCTTAGTTTGCAGGCTTAAGAAACTTGTCAGAGGTCTCATACCTCTTGACGTGGGCACTAGTCTGAAATCCCAATTTCAGTCTTCGGAACATCTCATATGTTCTGCGACGTTTCAAAAACGTCTTTGGTGCCACAATTCTAAACCGTTAGCATTACGCACTGAACTATCACGTAGTCATCAAAACGTGTATGTCAGATGTTTCGCAACATCTACAGACGACGCTGAGGTTCAGCACACCGAGCGGTGCATTAAGGACATAAGCCTTCTGTGCAGCAATGAGGACAATCCTCAGTTTACGGACCCAGTCCGCATAATTGCTACTACCAACTTTCAACTAAATTTTCTCTAGGAACATATCTTAAACAGTAGAACTAAAGCGTATGACATAATTTGCAAAGACCTTTTGACTATGTTCATGATAATGAAGTTCATCTGATTAATGAACTCCCACTCAGATAGACATCCCTCTAGTCATCTAAGTGATACATGATCCGAGTCAAACTAGGCCGTGTCCGATCATCACGTGAGACGGACTAGTCATCATCGGTGAACATCTCCATGTTGATCGTATCTGCTATACGACTCATGTTCGACCTTTCGGTCTCTTGTGTTCCGAGGCCATGTCTGTACATGCTAGGCTCGTCAAGTCAACCTAAGTGTTTTGCATGTGTTCCGAGGCCATGTCTGTACATGCTAGGCTCGTCAACACCCGTTGTATTCGAACGTTAGAATCTATCACACCCGATCATCACGTGGTGCTTCGAAACAACGAACCTTCGCAACGGTGCACAGTTAGGGGGAACACGTCTCTTGAAATTTTAGTGAGGGATCATCTTACTTACTACCGTCGTTCTAAGCAAATAAGATGCATAACATGATAAACATCACATGCAATCAAATAGTGACATGATATGGCCAATATCATTTTGCTCCTTTGATCTCCATCTTCGGGGCACCATGATCATCTTTGTCACCGGCATGACACCATGATCTCCATCATCATGATCTCCATCATTGTGTCTTCATGAAGTTGTCACGCCAACGATTACTTCTACTTCTATGGCTAACGCGCTTAGCAATAAAGTAAAGTAATTTACATGGCGTTATTCAATGACACGCAGGTCATACAAAAATAAAGACAACTCCTATGGCTCCTGCCGGTTGTCATACTCATCGACATGCAAGTCGTGATTCCTATTACAAGAATATGATCAATCTCATACATCACATATATCATTCATCACATCTTCTGGCCATATCACATCACATAGCACATGCTGCAAAAACAAGTTAGACGTCCTCTAATTGTTGTTGCAAGTTTTTACGTGGCTTGTATAGGTTTCTAGCAAGAACGTTTCTTACCTACGTAAGACCACAACGTGATATGCCAATTTCTATTTACCCTTCATAAGGACCCTTTTCATCGAATCCGTTCCGACTAAAGTGGGAGAGACAGACACCCGCTAGCCACCTTATGCAACTAGTGCATGTCAGTCGGTGGAACCTGTCTCACGTAAGCGTACGTGTAAGGTCGGTCCGGGCCGCTTCATCCCACAATGCCGCCGAAACAAGATAAGACTAGTAGCGGCAAGAAGAATTGGCAACATCTACGCCCACAACTACTTTGTGTTCTACTCGTGCATAGAAACTACGCATAGACCTAGCTCATGATGCCACTGTTGGGGAACGTAGCAGAAATTCAAAATTTTCTACGCATCACCAAGATCAATCTATGGAGTAATCTAGCAACGAGGGGAAGGGGAGTGCATCTACATACCATTGTAGATCGCGATGCGGAAGCGTTGCAAGAAGGCGGATGAAGGAGTCGTACTCGTAGCGATTCAGATCGCGGTTGATTCCGATCTAAGCACCGAAGAACGGTGCCTCCGCGTTCAACACACGTGCAGCCCGGTGACGTCTCCCACGCCTTGATCCAGCAAGGAGAGAGGGAGAGGTTGGGGAAGACTCCATCCAGCAGCAGCACGACGGCGTGGTGGTGATGGAGGAGCGTGGCAATCCCGCAGGGCTTCGCCAAGCACCGCGGGAGAGGATGAGGAGGGAGAGGGGAAGGGCTGCGCCGAAAGAGAGATGTTCTCATGTGTCTTGGGCAGCCCAAACCTCAACTATATATAGGGGGGAAGGGGGCTGCGCCCCCTCTAGGGTTCCCACCCCAAGAGGAGGCGGCCAGCCCTAGATCCCATCCAAGGGGGCGGCCAAGGGGAGGAGAGGGGGGGGGGCGCCACTAGGGTGGGCCTCAAGGCCCATCTGGACCTAGGGTTTGCCCCCTCCCACTCTCCCATGCGCTTGGGCCTTGGTGGGGGGGGGGGCGCACCAGCCCACCTGGGGCTGGTCCCCTCCCACACTTGGCCCACGCAGCCTTCTGGGGCTGGTGGCCCCACTTGGTGGACCCCCGGGACCCTCCCGGTGGTCCCGGTACATTACCGATATCACCCGAAACTTTTCCGGTGACCAAAACAGGACTTCCCATATATAAATCTTTACCTCCGGACCATTCCGGAACTCCTCGTGACGTCCGGGATCTCATCCGGGACTCCGAACAACATTCGGTAACCACGTACATACTTTCCCTATAACCCTAGCGTCATCGAACCTTAAGTGTGTAGACCCTACGGGTTCGGGAACCATGCAGACATGACCGAGACGTTCTCCGGCCAATAACCAACAGCGGGATCTGGATACCCATGTTGGCTCCCACATGTTCCATGATGATCTCATCGGATGAACCACGATGTCGGGGATTCAATCAATCCCGTATACAATTCCCTTTGTCTATCGGTATGTTACTTGCCCGAGATTCGATCGTCGGTATCCCGATACCTTGTTCAATCTCGTTACCGGCAAGTCTCTTTACTCGTTCCGTAACTCACATCATCCCGTGATCAACTCCTTGGTCACATTGTGCACATTATGATGATGTCCTACCGAGTGGGCCCAGAGATACCTCTCCGTTTACACGGAGTGACAAATCCCAGTCTCGATTCGTGCCAACCCAACAGACACTTTCGGAGATACCTGTAGTGCACCTTTATAGCCACCCAGTTACGTTGTGACGTTTGGTACACCCAAAGCATTCCTACGGTATCCGGGAGTTGCACAATCTCATGGTCTAAGGAACTGATACTTGACATTAGAAAAGCTCTGAGCAAACGAACTATACGATCTTATGCTAGGCTTAGGATTGGGTCTTGTCCATCACATCATTCTCCTAATGATGTGATCCCGTTATCAACGACATCCAATGTCCATGGTTAGGAAACCGTAACCATCTATTGATCAACGAGCTAGTCAACTAGAGGCTTATTAGGGACATGGTGTTGTCTATGTATCCACACATGTATCTGAGTTTCCTATCAATACAATTCTAGCATGGATAATAAACGATTATCATGAACAAGGAAATATAATAATAACCAATTTATTATTGCCTCTAGGGCATATTTCCAACACACCAACGCTCACCATCTAATCCAGTGGCTTGAAGAAGCCGCCCGTTGGCAAGCCGAGAGCACCAACCGGTCTAGGTGACCAACTGCGTGCATCGCATGCGCACGCTCTATGATCCACCGCCGTCATATTTCGCCGTCCCATCTTCAAGAGGGATCGTCACATTGACCTTGCCAGGCCCAACTGTTGTCGACGTCACCACCACGCCAGACAACGCCACCAGCCTGTGCGCATCCATCAACCCGCGTCCAACGATGAGACTTCACTGCGCCACGTCGCCGAGACGTGCTGTCTTCGATGCGGTAGATGTAACATTGCCCCACCTTTTGGCCCCTCCGGTTAGTATCAACTACCAAACAATGCCCTCGGGAGGGAAAACAACACTGAAGTCTCCGTCATCATAAGGCCTGGGAGACCCAGATTTAGGGTTTCCCCTGGAGTAGATTGAAGGAAATATGCCCTAGAGGCAATAATAAAGTTGTTATTATATTTCTTTATATCATGATAAATGTTTATTATTTATGCTAGAATTGTATTAACCGGAAACTTAGTACATGTGTGAATACATAGACAAACAGAGTGTCCCTAGTATGCCTCTACTTGACTAGCTTGTTTATCAAAGATGGTTATGTTTCCTGACCATAGACATGTGTTGTCATTTGATGAACGAGATCACATCATTAGAGAATGATGTGATGGACAAGACCCATCCGTTAGCTTAGCATTATGATCGTTTAGTTTTATTGCTATTGCTTTCTTCATGACTTATACATGTTCCTCTGACTATGAGATTATGCAACTGCCGAATACCGGAGGAACACCTTGTGTGCTATCAAACGTCACAACGTAACTGGGTGATTACAAAGATGCTCTACAGGTGTCTCCGAAGGTGTTTGTTGAGTTGGCATATATCGAGATTAGGATTTGTCACTCCGTGTATCGGAGAGGTATCTCTGGGCCCTCTCGATAATGCACATCACTATAAGCCTTGCAAGCAATGTGACTAATGAGTTAGTTACGGGATTATGCATTACGGAACGAGTAAAGAGACTTGCCGGTAACGAGATTGAACTAGGTATGAGGATACCGACGATCGAATCTCGGGCAAGTAACACACCGATGACAAAGGGAACAACGTATGTTGTTATGCGGTTTGATCGATAAAGATCTTCGTAGAATATGTAGGAGCCAATATGAGCATCCAGGTTCCGCTATTGGTTATTGACCGGAGATGTGTCTCGGTCATTTCTACATAGTTCTCGAACCCGTAGGGTCCGCACGTTTAACGTTCGATGACGATTTGTATTATGAGTTATGTGATTTGATGATCGAAGTTTGTTCGGAGTCCCGGATGAGATCACGGATATGACGAGGAGTCTCGAAATGGTTGAGAGGTAAAGATTCATATATTGGAAGGCTATATTCGGACATCGGAATAGTTCCGAGTGATTCGGGTATTTTTTGGAGAACTGGGGAGTTACGGGAATTCACCGGGGGAAGTATTGGCCTTATTGGGCTTTAGTGGAAAGGAGAGAAGGGCCACAAGGGGAGGCAGCGCTCCCTCCATGGGCTGGTCCGAATTGGACTAGGAGGGGGCGGCGCCCCCCTCTTTCCTTCTCCCTCTTCTCCTCCTTCCCTCTCTCCACCTCTTGGAAAAGGAAGGGGACTCCAACTAGGATTCCCCTCCTAGGCCGGCCTCCTCCTCCTCCCTCCTTTATATACAGGGGAGGGGGCACCCCAAACATACACCAAAGTTTCTCTTAGCCGTGTGCGGTGCCCCCCTCCACAGTTACACACCTCGGTCATATCGTCGTAGTGCTTAGGCGAAGCCCTGCGCCGGTAACTTCATCATCACCGTCGCCACGCCGTCGTGCTGACGGAACTCTCCCTTGTCCTCAACTAGATCAAGAGTTCGAGGGACGTCATCGAGCTGAACGTGTGATGAACGCGGAGGTGCCGTACATTCGGTACTTGGATCGGTTGGATCGAGAAGACGTTCGACTACATCAACCGCGTTACTAAACGCTTCCGCTTTCGGCCTACGGGGGTACGTGGACACACTCTCCCCGTCTCGTTGCTATGCATCTTCTAGATAGATCTTGCGTGATCATAGGAAAATTTTGAATTACTACGTTCCCCAACATAGATGCCCGCTGGAGGAAGAGGGGCACACTATCTGCATCTGCCAACGAACCCAAACAGTGCCCACCGCCACATAGCTCTCACAACGACGCCTTTAAGAAGGACACGCCTTGAGCGTCATCTGTAACGCCCACGATGCGGCTATATCTCCCACGTGTCGAGGCACGACTTAGAGGCATAACCGCATAGTGGTTTTGTCGCAAGAAGGGTCATCTTCACACAATCCCATGTAATGAATAAGACTGGGATAAAGAGTTGGCTTACAATCGCCACTTCACACAATACATAAATATCATCATACATCATCCAAAATACAAACATATAGACCGACTACGGTCAACATCCAGATGAAAATAAGACAACCCCAAATGCTAGATCCCCGATCGTCCCAACTGGGCTCCACTACTGATCATCAGGAAAAGACACATAGTAACGACCCCGTTCCTCGTCGAACTCCCACTTGAGATCGACGCCATCATCTGCACTGGCATCGTCGGCACCTGCAACTGTTTTGGAAGTATCTGTGAGTCACGAGGACTCAGCAATCTCACGCCCGCGAGATCAAGACTATTTAAGCTTAAAGGGGGGAATGGTGCAAAAGGTGGAGCTGCAGCGGCAAAAACATATATGGTGGCTAACTTGCGCAAATGAGAGCGAGAAGAGAAGCAAAGGAACAGACGTCATCTAGCAATGACCAAGAAGAGGTCCTGAACACCTACTTACGTCAAACATAACACAGACCGTGTTCACTTCCCGGACTCCGCCGAGAAGAGACCATCACGGCTACACACGCACTTGGTGTATTTTAATTGGGTCAAGTGACAAGTTATCTACAACCGGACATTAACAAATTCCCATCTGCCTCATAACCGCGGGCACGGCTTTCGAAAGATAATACCCTGCAGGGGTGTCCCAACTTAGCCCATCATAAGCTCTCACGGTCAACGAAGGATAAACCTTCTCCCGGAAAGACCCGATCAGTCTCGGAATCCCGGTTTACAAGACATCTCGACAATGGTAAAACAAGACCAGCAAAGCCACCCGAATGTGCCGACAAATCCCGATAGGAGCTGCACATATCTCGTTCTCAGGGCACACCGGATGAGACATCCTACGAGTAAAACCAGACCTCGAGTTTCCAGGAGGTGGCCCCGCAGTCTGCTCAGTTTGGACCAACACTCGAAGGAGCACTGGCCCGGGGGGGTTAAAATAAGATGACCCTCGGGCTCGCGAAAACCCGGGGGAAAAGGCTTAGGTAGCAACTGGTAAAACCAAGGTTGGGCCATGCTGGAGGAGTTTTATTCAAGGCGAACTGTCAAGGGGGTCCCATAAATCACCCGACCGTGTAAGGAACGCAAACTCAAGGAACATAATCCCGGTATAACAGTAACTAGGGCGGCAAGAGTGGAACAAAACACCAGGCATAAGGCCGAGCCTTCCACCCTTTACCAAATATATAGATGCATTAATTAAATAAGAGATATAGTGATATCCCAACATATCCATGTTCCGACATAGAACAAACTTCAACTTCACCTGCAACTAGCAACGCTATAAGAGGGGCTGAGCAAAAGCGGTAACATAGCCAAACAACAGTTTGCTAGGAAAGGATGGTTAGGGGCTGACATGGCTAAAATAGGAGACATGATATAGCAAGTGATAGGTAGCGGAGCATGGCAATAGAGCGAACAACTAGCATAGCAAAGATAGAAGTGATTTCGAGGGGTGGTCATCTTGCCTGCAAGGTTCTCAGAGTTGTCGAAAGCTTGATCCTCGTAAGCGTACTCGACAGGTTCCTCGTTCACGAACTCGTCTCCCGGCTCTACCCAAGACAAGAACACAAACAAATGGAACCACAATCAACAACGAGAAATGCGCAAGCAACATGATGCAAGACATGTATGATATGCAAGTTATGATATGCGATGCATATGCGTGCTCCGGAAGGAAAATGACGAACATTGCAGTAACTTGGCAAACCAAGCATGTCACTGGAAAGATGAGATGATTTCGGTCGAAATCGATATAAAGATCACCGGAATCGGATGCACGGTTTGCAAATGGCAAGCAAAACAAGAATGACACTAATCTGCGATAAACAGCAAGATAGCATTTAAAATACAACAAGTAACAATGGTACAGCACCCCAACATAGCAACAAAGCACATGGCAATAATCTACAGGAGATGCTTGACAAAAGATGAACACTGAGCTACTGCTAGTTCACAACATATCAAGCTCAAACAAGCATGGCAAAAGTGCAAAAGATTACAGGTTCACAGACTTGGTGAAAAACTGGACATGGCAGAAATCAGCATCAGGTAGCAATGTTCAGAGCACGAAATCAATATGCTACAGAAACTTAACATAGCAAGACAAGGCATGGTAGTGTTCTACTAAATGCACATGACAAAAATTCCTTACTGACCATAAGCCAAAAAGGACCATAAGAAATGATGGCAAGCATGTAAACATAGCAAGTTTCGTTATCAGGTTTCAGACTTAGCAGAAAACAGAGCATGGCAGAAATATTAATATGTAGGCCTCTTTGTGAGCTTGATGCACTCACTACAGAGCAATTCATGAAAAACCAAGCATACCTACAGCAAGATGGCATGTTTATGAAGCTATACATGGCAAGAACAAATGCATAGCATGTGTGGATCAACTACAATAAGCTTGGAAAAAATGTATGTCATGTTAAGTATCTGCCAGAAATATTTTATAGCACAAGTAGAGCAAGATTGAGTCATGCTATGGTACTCTAAAATTGCAAACAATTGCAGGAATGGATCCATTACAACTATATCTACAAAACATCCTTACTGAACATCTCCAAAATATGCATGGATCTCTCTCTAGCATCAAGTTTACATGGCAACAAAATTACAGCAGACAAGGACTTAGAGAAATCACTAAGTCCCTGTAATCAGAAATATTACGGGACCTACTTTGCATGCTTGTGCTAGTCACCACAAAGATCACAAAAATACATGGACTATACCACTGGAAAGATGGCATGGCCTACTTCAAAACACATATAGAGCTCATGCTCAAAAGATGCAGAGAATAAATGATACAAAAATGACAAATCTCCAAGTTCTGATAAGAACCAGAGCTTAACAGCAACTAGCCCTCTTCCAACGAGGATTTGGGCATCAATATGACCTCTAATGAAAATGGTGCAATTGAACAAAATGAAGAGCATCACGAGGCGAACAATTTGACATATTATACGCACGAATCGGAGCTACATGCACAAAGTTATCGCATCGGGAACAGGAGCATATGCTGAAGATTTCTGGGACTTGGAGAAAAAGAGGGGGGTTCGAGGAAAGTCAACGGGGGAGTTACCGATCCAGATCTGGCCGGACTACAGGAGCTCGGGCTCGGCTCCGGCGAGGGAGGTCGACGCCGGCGAGGCAGCGGATGGCGGGGCCCGGCGCCGGCGAGGGCGGCGGGGCCGACGGGGAGGGAGGCGGCGCCGGCGGGCGGCGGCGCCCGGAGCGGCGGACGGCGGGTCGGCGGGGCCGGGCGACTGGCGGCGGCGGCGGCACGCACGGGCGCGCGGCGGCGGGATGGGCCGGCGGGCCGGGAGCGGGCTCCGGCGGGCCGCGGGAGGAGAGAGAGAGAGAGACGATGACGTGGCGGCGGCGGATTCGTCCGCCGGCGCGGGCGGACGTGTCCGGCGCGGGCGGACGTGTCCGGCGCGGGCGGACGCTGTCCGGCGGCGCGAGGGATTTTTGCTAGGGTTAGACTGCGATTCCGTTTTTCGGGATGCCCACTCATTTATAGGTAGAGGGAGCTAGGAGACTTCAAATGAGGTGCGGTTTTCGCCCACACGATCGTGATCGAACGACCTAGAGCATGGAAGAGAGTTTGGTGGGCTTTGGGCTGGTTTTGGAGGGGGTTTTAGCTGGACACTCAAATGGACTTTGCGGATGCCCGGTTAACCGATGGAGTACCAAACGACCTCCGAATGGAACGAAACTTGACCGGTAGACTCCGGGTGATATAATAAAGCCACTTGACAAGCCTCGGTCCATTCCGAGAAAGTTTGACACACGCACACGAAAGAAAACTAGAGGGGTGCACCGGAGGAGATAGGAGCGCCGGATTGGAAAACGGACAACGGGGAAAATGCTCGGATGCATGAGACGAACACATATGCAAATGTAATGCGCATGATGACATGATATAAAAATGCATGACATGACAAAATACAAAACGAAAGACAAAACCCGACAACGGAGGAAAAACATATCACATAGCCGGAAATGGCAAGAGTCGGAGTTACAAATATGGCAAGTTACATGCGGGGTGTTACATCATCGCTGCCCACTATAGGTAGGATTTTCACCCGAGAAGCAGTGATTTGTGAAGAGGTAGGGCAGACCCAAAGGACGTCTCTAGGAAGAAGACCGGCGCCCTCGAGCGACATCACCGTCGCGGCTGGCCGGAGCTGACCAGGGAGTTATCCCGATCTAGATCCCCACCACCCACTCTGCCTCAGCCCGGTGACTAGGTAGCATCCAACATGGACATGTCCGGTGAGACATGGCGCACCTAGCAGGGAATGAAGGTGAATAAAGATCGGCGCCATCGGCTGCCAGGGCAGCTAGCCACGGCACCAACCGGCCAGTATATCGCTGGCCACCCAAGTCGACCCCCGGCAGCGCGCCAGCCCCGCCTTGCCACCGGACAGGGAGGCCACACCAGGGGGCTGCCGTCCCGGATCAAAGCCCTTCTCTATGAGGGAGCAGCATAGGACCGGACAGAGCCGCCTCTCCCGATCTAGGGCCCTCAACCCTTTCCACCAGGACGGAGTAGCACGACCCCACCGCGAGCTTCCTTAGCTGCGGCTCGGACTTGGCCAGCGCCACCCTCAGGCGGCGGCGAGGGATCGGGTGGAGGACGGAGCTTGGCGGCGTTAGGGTTTTTCCCTTCGAGTCGCCCGTCCCGGATCAAAAATGTCCCGTAGCAACAAATTAATCAATCCTCTAGAAATGAAGCCCTTTTATAAGGGTGTCAACACCCTTTTCATCCCATCCGTGTGGAATCGATCACACCATCTTGTTTCCATAGTACCAATACCGGTGTTAACTTGATGAGGGCACATGAGAAACATGAGAAACTGGCCAAGGATCATGCTGAGCCAGTCAACATGTACTTGAACTGCCAAAACGTATTATATTTAGGAACAGAGGATGTAATTAAATACTAATCGCATGCCTCAATGCCTGAAGCCTAAATTTGTACAGTTTGAAAATCATCAGTCTGTTTGATACTAATTTTCTAGTACAGCACCACACCACAGGGAACTCTACTTTAATGGCAAGAAACGTAATCACCACCTGCTCCTACAGCCTGAGATTTGATTTACATCTCTGCGTAATCAACTATACTCCCTGTGATCAGGCGGTTAGTGATTAAGAATGCCATCCACATTTCCCATAAACAAAAAATCTACCTATGGTTTTATTAAATAATTCAGAATCTAAGAGCATCTCCAGCCGTTGGACCCCAGGCGGCGATTTTACGCGCCCCCTGGGGGTGAGCCGGCGCTAAAATCGGCGCGGGGGCGAGCGGACGCCTTTTTTTTATTTTAAAAAATATGAATTCGGTAAAGTTTGGCTAAAATTCGGCAAACTTGATATTAATATTCAACATGTTCGGCGTTTTACATAAATAATTTTAAAAAAAGGCATCTACGGGGCGAAGAAGTTGATCAGCGAGGCGACGTCGCTGACGTCGCCGCCGTCCTCGTCGTCGTCGTCGGACTTCTCCTTCTTGATGGCGCGGCCGCCCCTGCTGGACCCCTGCCCGGCGTCTCCATGGTGGACTGGCGGTGGCGGCGCGTCGTCGTCGTCGCTGTCGTCGAGGACGACAATGTCCCCCTCGTCCCGGCCACGGCGACGAGCTGCGAACTGCACTAAGGCGGCGCACTGGTGCTCCCTCTCCGTCTGCAGCCAGTCGTCGTGCGCCCATTTGAGGGTCGCTTCGTCGTCGAGCGCCTCCTCCTTGACGGCGGGGAGCCCCGGCTCCGGCTTGACGGCGGCGAGCCCCGACTCCGTCTTCGGTTTGACGAAACGCGGAGGAGCCGAGGAGGAGGCACGCCGGCCGCCCTCGTTGATGACGATACCGGCGCTGTGGGTGCGCCGGCCGATTGGTGTCTCCGCGTCGGGCTCTGCCTTGACGCCGAGGAGCGCCGGCGAGCCGGAAGAGTGCGAGGAGGAGCGGGAGGAGGATGAAGAGTGGGAAGAGGAGGAGCTGCCAAACCTCCTGGGCACCCACGGCCCGGCGCTCCGGCGAGGGGCCGGCATGGCCGCCGCCACGGCGGGGTACGCCAGTGGCGGGTTGTTGCCGCCCTCGAGGTGCGCTATCACCTCGTGCAGGGTTCGGCTAGGGACGCCCCACCAGAGGCGGCGCCCATCGCTGTTCTTCACGCCACCGACCACCGGCGCCCCGTTCGTGGACGCCAGCCGCTGCGCCTGCCGCCGCTGGAAGTAGTCCGCCCACGCGGCGTTGTTGCCGACGGCGTACTGGGGCAGGGCGCGCTGCTCCTCCGACAAGGACGACCGCACGCGGTCGACCTCGGCGGCAAAGAAGTCAGGGCGCGCGTCGACGTCGGGCACGAGGGGGATGGGGACGCCGCCGTTGCTGAGCTTCGACCCCGTCGGCCCGGCGCGCATGTCCGGTGGCGCCGGGATGTTCGCCTCGAAGAGCAGCCACGATTCGCACTCCTGGAGAGAGCGGCGGCCGAAGCCGTTGGCCGCCGCGGCGTCGCCGGGGAAGCGTTCCGCCATGGAGAGAAGGAGGGGAAGGGGAGAGCGGCAGTGCTCGGCGGCGGAAGGGAGGGACGGCGGCTGGTTTGGGCTCGGCGGACTCGGTGTCCAGCGGCGAGGGAAGCCTCTGGTTTTTATAGCCCCAGGCGCCGTGTGAACGCGTGCCGGAAGGGGAGGCGTCGCCGCCAGGCAGCCCGTGACGCTCCGCCCGTGAGGAATCAATGGCAAGGCTGCCGCTGACTCGGCGGGCCCGCCGCCATTGATTCCCCCGTGGGAAATCGAGGCGTTCTGGGGAAGACGAGGCGCGTGCCGCTGACTCGGCGGGCCCGCCGTGTTTTCGCGCCAAAACCCCTCGCCCCGGCGCCCCCGAGCGCCCCTAGCGCGCCGGGTTCGGCCTGGGGCTGCCGGCGCCAATTTCGGCCGAAGCCGGCGAAAAAGGGGTTCGTGGTGGCGTGACTGGACCGATTTTTGAGCGCCGGCGCGGCAAAAACGCCTGGGGAGGACTTGTTGGGGGCGCGGCTGGAGATGCTCTAAGCCCCGTGCTTGATAATACGCTATTCTCTCGTTTTGGTACGTACCATTCGGTTGGTTCCCAAATAACAAATTGTTAGGAGAAGCACAAACGCAGCCACTTACTGCTGCAATATTAGCGCTGCATTCAAATATATTTTTGAAGATTCCATGAGGGTGGTACTGGTACCACAGTTGCAGTCTTACAACGATATTATATATCATACACCGAACAAACACAGCGGAGTTGTGGTCGACAGCACGGCGGATTCAGGCATTCAGAGTAACACATACATACAATCTCTAGCAACAATTGTTAACATCAAACTAAGATAGACTCTCAACCACAGATTGTATGGAAGAGCACAACCATACCAGTGCTGATTGCAGAATTAGCACATCAATTGCAGAATTTTGAGAAGGTAAATATCATACGTACGGTGTTTGCACACTGGCTCAAGTATAAGCACTGTAATGATCTCCAAATAGTAGACCGCCGGGCCGATCAGAACATTCCATTCGCATCCCTTGTCGGTTCCAAAACTCCGTAGCTGATCAAAATGGAACACCCATTTGCTGGTACTAAGTTTGTAAATTCAGTATATCGATTCATATATCTTTGTATCATGGAGCCCTAACGAATTAAGAACAAATTGCTTGGAGAAGCACAAACACAACATACGTTCCTGACTGCAATATAAGAATGCAGAATGCTGAAATGGTAAATAACATCCTGACACACTTAGTATAGGTAAATATACACAGTTTGTGGTAGATTGCTCTTCTCAGGTACGGATATGGATAGCATACTTACATCAACCCTTACAAGTACATTATGACGAAATTGCTTGACAGTATTTGACAACTATTATCTGACATATTTGTGGTTCATCCTAACAATAATATTCCACCGCGCGGAATGAACCAAAGGAAAACACATACGCAACAGACACAAGCATACACACAACTTTGCCGGAAATTAAAAAACAAACATGCACACAAGCACAGGGGATTAAAGGTGATACCATGACAGGTACGCATATGGACAGCATGACAAACCGGCCAGCAGTTCTGGGAAGCAGTGATGAATGGATGGAGAGTGAAATCCTTGCAAGCCTTCCCTCAGCCAGCTAGCTCGGATTCTTGATCTTCAAGCAGCGGGGGATCGGTGGAAACCATGCATCATCATCCTCTTCTGCTGTGATTCTTTCTTTAGCTGGGACATGGCCACCAACGCACTCAATCTCGGAGGGTTCTTAATGCCAGAGAAAGACTGCATCTCGTCGAAGGACCAAACAATTTTTTCAATCTTAGGAGCAGACTCCTTGGTGAAGCTGATGCTGCTGACGGTAGGGTACTCAACAATAAGAAGTTAAGTTTTGGGAACACTCATCTTTGTTGAAGGGTATATGACTTTGGTCGTAAGACTAGTCTGAGAGCACTAGGCAGCGCAGGTTTCGTATCTTGGCAAGGATTTGTAGATCTCCCTGCTTCAGTTGAGTATCACGAAGAGTCAAATAATGAAAGAAGCAACTTGCCCTCCTTCAACTAGGTACACTAATTCAGTAGTAAAATCATTGTGAAATGTAAATTCTGATAGGGCCAACACCTAAACCGTCATCGTCGGTATGCTAGCTTGTGTGATTAGAGTTCAGGTGTTGCTTCCTCATACAAGTGTGAAGTTATCTCCATAGATACATGGAACAATTTTTAGATGTGCATATTCAGTATTCTTCTAATATCTCATCTCGCATATACTCGGCTCGGAAGTGCAGTGATGTTGAATCATTCAAACATGTCCTGTAGCAACAAATTAATCAATCCTCTAGAAATGAAGCCCTTTTATAAGGGTGTCAACACCCTTTTCATCGATCACACCATCTGGTTTCCATAATACCAATGCTAAATTGATGAGGGCACATTAGAAACTCGCCATGGCTCATGTGAGCCAGTCAACTTGTAAATGGTAATCACATGCCTGAAGGCTAATTTTGTATTTGTAAGGTTTGCGAAACATGACGATCTGTTTGATACTAATTTACTAGTACAACACCACAGGGAAGAAACATATTCATCACCTGCTTGGACAACCTGTGATTTGATTTACATCTCTGTGGAATCAGCCACCCTCTTTGTGATCAGGCGGTTAGCGATTAAAAATGCCACCTACATTTCCCATAAATGAAAATCTCTCTCTGGTTTTATTATGCACTTCCAAATCTAAGCCCTGTGACTCCGTAACTGATGATAGGTTTTATTTATTTTTGGCACGAACCACTCAGTTCGTTATCAATTGCAATAGTTTGCAGAAGCACAAACACAGCCACTTGTAATTATGGTTATATATCTATTTTCAAAGATTCCACTAGGAGGGTGCACAGTAGTTGAAGATTGTTGAAACGATATTATATCATATATACCGAACAAACACAGTGGAGTTGTGATCGACACAGCCGATTCACACATTCCGAGCACGACATACATACAATCTCTAGCAAGAATTGTTAACATCAAACTAAGATAGATTTCGCTGTCACAAGCCATTCAACTGATTCGCAATCACAGATTGTATGGAGGACAAGGAGCACAATCATACCAGTGCTGATTGCAATATTAGAACATCAGTTGCAGAATTTTGAGAAGGTAAATACCATACATACAATGTTTTCACACTGACACAACTATAAACACTGTTACTATCTCCAATAGTTGACCACCAGGCTGATCAGACCAGACATTCATCTCCACAAGAGCAGTACATATTTAATTATCCAAATGATAAGTGCCACACGTGGGGCACGAAGTAACACCGCGCTGACGTTTTTTACAGTAAAGTTGTCATCCGAAAAAAAAACCCACAAAAAAAACTGAAACTTGCCGTCCAAACAGAAAGTTGTCATGCTTCACGACTAAAGTTGCCATCCTCGGGTAACTAAACTTGACATTAAAAAAGTCAGGACGGAATTGCTTCGTGCCACACGTGTGGCACTTATTAGGGTCCTTAATTATTTATTAGTACTGGTAGTAGTAAGTTCCATTCAAAAATGTTCTTGGATTTTAAAAAAATGTTCATGCATTAAAAAAATGTTCCCACATTTCGAAAAATATTCACAAATTAGGAAAATGTTCTTGGATTTCAAAAAATATTCCCAATTCCAAAGAAACTTTCATGAATTTGAAAAATGTTGACAGATTTCAACAAATGTTCCGATTATTTTAAACCATGAATTTTAAAAAAGTTCTTGGATTCAAAACAATTCCCTAATTTCGAAAACAAATCATGAATTTGAAAAATGCTGACAGATTTCACAAAATTCAAAAAATATTCCCAATTCCAAAGAAACTTTCATGAATTTGAAAAATGTTGAAAGATTTCACAAAATTCAAAAAATATTCCCAATTCCAAAGAAACTTTCATGAATTTGAAAAATGTTGACAGATTTCAACAAATGCGCCGATTTTTTTAAACCATGAATTTTTAAAAAGTTCTTGGATTTCAAAACAATTCCCTAATTTCGAAAACAAATCATGAATTTGAAAAATGTTGACAGATTTCACAAAATCTTACAATTTTTTGAAATCATGAATTTTAAAAAAAATCTTGGATTTCGAAACAATTCCCAAACTTCAGAAACAAATCATGAATTTATATTTTTTCATGGATTTCAATAAATGTTTTAAATTATCATAAAATATTCAAACATTGGGAGAAAATATCTTTATGCAACTTAAAATGGAAAGAATAAAAAAAGAAGAAAAAGGAAAAACGAAAATAGGAAAACGACAGAAAAGAAACATAGAAAAAACTGATCCAAGAAGGTTATAGAACCTTCCCAAATATCGGTTAGAGCACACACTGGAAACCGTAAATGCGTCGGCCTATCGTAGTAGCACGGTCTCGCCATCGTGCACGATTGCGCGGTATTCCTCATGTTACGCTGTGAATAACCCCCACTCCCAGATTTTTAGATACACCTTGCACCTTTGTTCATACTCCAAACTATTAAAGATGCATTACTTTGGACCTAAGATGCAGTAAATTATAAAGTAATTCTCACAACGGAAAATTGCAATGAACTTCTTGGACACATGTTTTTCATTGTGTTAATTTTTGCTTGATAAAATACCACGAAGGCTTGCTACTTGTTCCCCTGCACAAAATAGGCCTAGAGCAGTCTAGGCGAGCAGCAGCTTAGGGCGCCTCTGGGCCTGAACCCAGCCTCCTGAACTGGTAGGCCCATTTCACTACCGTCGGGAGTGAAAGAAACCCTCAAAAAAATAAAAAAGATACCGGCGACGGAGGCCATGGAAGGCGGCCGTGGATCTGCGCGGCGGTGCGGCGTGCGAGCGGTCGATTGCGCACCGCGGGTGCCGCGTACGCATTCCGCATCCTGTCGTCCCGCTCGCTCGCCGGAGACAGCGCCGCCCGCCGAGGTTCGTACGCACGTGCGTGCCTCCCCGTCGCTTGGGATAGCCCTCTTCCATCTTGGGAACTCGCTGGTTGTCCGTTGATGTGCGCACGCGGGAGTGATGTACTAAGCGTACATCACCGTTTTTACTTTTTAGCCATTCAGTTCATTGATGGCGGCGAGCCGATTAATCCGAAAGTCTCAGTTTTTGTGCAGTGCAGCTACTCTGCTTGAAGTGCAGAGTTGTGCGACCTGCCGACCGGGTGTGCTGGTTTTGGGCGATTAGTTTGCTCGGGTTGCAATATGATTTGTGACTTCAAGCTGAAAAGGGCAGGTGATTAATTATGCTGACTTCTGCACTTTTGTGAGGACAGAAAAACTCAACAGTCTAAAGAATCAGCTCAGGGGACTCGAGGCAAGTCTGTCCAGTAAGCATTTTGAGCATTTCTTCATTCTTTTCTGCACTTTGCAGTAATGGGATCTATATTATACTTGCACTAGTTAATCAATGTTTGATTTCACATTGGTCTCCTTGCCTTTTACAGCATTTCATGGAAGGGCTGAAGTCTCTTATAAACTATCTCTGCAGCCCAACTAAAGAAAGGATCAGAAAGTAAGCTCACCGGCCAGTCAATTTCGAGTGCCACTACAATGAACGATCAGCTCAGGAGCTTGGTCTTGGATCAGACGGCTAGGGGAGATGAGTTTGCAAGTGTCATATCACATCAGCTTGAAGGTAAAAATGTATACATTACAAATCACGGCTCTAGTACAATAGTTTAAGGTGTCACAGTATTATCTGATCTGCAAATCCTGGACTGAATAGGAAATTAGAAGTGCTTCAGTGGGGTTTAAAGACAATAAGTCCAAATATCCCAGTCTTAAGGGTTGTTCTGAACTCCCAGGTCCAATATATTTTGCCACTGAAACTTGTAGTTGTGTATTTATGTCGACCCCAACATGATTCTTTTGTTTGAATATTTCACTTGGCTATGCAGGACGTGAATTCAACATGCCTTCATACATCTTCTTTTGATGGCCGCCATCGAAGCTGTTGAGGCTAATATTGACGCGATGGGGAAAAGCTACCTAGACAAAGCTATTATGTGTTTTCTTAGTTTTAAAGTTGTTGCAGAAGAAGGTAATGAGAGGTTCAGTGACATGGTCCATTAAGTTAGCTTCATACCTTCATGTGTGGCATCTCCTCTTTTTTTAAAGGGGGTACCTTTGTCTTTAATAAAATTGACATCAAAGTCCTGACAATGGCTATTCGTTTTGCATAAAGATCATTAAAGATGAGTACAGCTGTCTGTGAGTTGCAGTTTCTTATCCGAGCAGTCTAATATTCATATTGTTTGAAATTGTAGTCACTGAAGTTCTCGCTCTCCTTAAACAGTAATTCAGTGTATTCCATTGCTTAAAGACACTGAAGAATTGATGAAGAATTTGAACTGAACTAACGATCTCTTCAAGTTTGTCAGAATCATGAGAACAAGATTCCAAGAGGCTACCGTCAAAGGTATTCCATATTTCCTTTGAAAATTGTATCATGTCCATTTCCTCCAGAATGCCAGTTAATGGAGATTACCACTGTCCCCCCACCACCCCCCCCCCCCCCCCCCCCCCCCCCCCCGCGCCCACAAGAGCAAAATATTGCTGCAATAGCGCTCTCTGTATGTGTCGAGTATTTACCTAAATTTCCAGCAATCTGTTTTCCACATTTCATTGCTATGGGGGCCATATATGGTGCATGCTATTTTATTCTTAATACAATCTGTGTATATTGAGTACTTTGTTTTGCTTAAGCATTTTGTCTTATTCTTGATATTTTATTTTGGATCATAGAAATGAATTTTCTTTTAGTACAACTTATTTATTATTATATGCTTATATTTAGTGAAAATAGTTAATAAATTGCTAATATACTTATAGTTTCCAATTTTTGTGATGATAGGAGAATATACATTGAGTTATTATTTCTCTCAAACGAGCACCCAAGTGCTCCTCATTGTATTAGAAGAAGCACCAAGATGGCGCAAGTCTCACAACCTAAAAAAAACAAAACATAAAACGTTAGGAAGCCAAAGGCAAACTAAAAACAAGAAACAGAGTACAAAAGGCAAATAAATGTACTGTACACTACCCTGGAACCTTGCAACTCTTAAGGAATTGTCAGAATGCATATGTCTGTCTGTAAAGCTCATATAATACAGATGTTGTTGGAAGACATATAAGTTTACTTCCGGTGATTTTACACTAAGTTCATTTGCCCCAAAATTAAATCTTGACAAACATAACATCGTTGGTGTGTGTTTTAATCTACTGAGTGTTGAGATGAGCCAAGACCCGTTAATGATATTGACCTTGCTTTGCATGATGGGAGGTGGCAGCAGGCCTTAGGAGTTAGGAGCTATAATGTCATGGAAACTTGAACTGTACCGTCCTTTCTGTATGGCGTAAACTTCCTAATAATCTTGGCAATTTAAGATCACAGTTTAGTTTTCTGCTCTAAAAATGTTGGAAGTCCACTATGTTTTGCTGATTTGGGTCACAAAATTGAACTTCAAGGATTTTTGAACTGCAAATAACCCGACCGCTAACTGAAACGGGTGCCAAGTGCCTGTTGCAGAGCAGTTCATGTTGACGTCTGGTGTAGCAAAGCCTAGCCATGCCTACTGTGTTTCCTTATGAACAGTAAATAATAAACATGATTTATGGGGTGCCTAGCTTATGAGCTATATAAATCTTTGTTCTGCACTACATGTGGAGCTGTAAATGGGCTGAATATTCTTTTATCATATTACCTATAGAGTGTTCTACTTGCACTGTCTGCAGGGTTCATCCCGCAAATTCATTTTGCCCACACACCTCATCCATAACAACTTCATAACCACAGGCTTTGTCCGTTGATACCAGAAGCGAAAGCACCAGCAATCAAAGTCATTCCCAATCAACAGCACATCTCCCATAGATGGTAGAACAGACGTGCAAAGCAAAAGAAGATACCTGAAGTAAAGGGTCTGGACATGGTTCTGAACTTAAGAAACACTCAAACAATACATTCCTCAATGGAATTCTACCATCCTTGCCAGCTCAAGAAAATGAAAGAGAAGACTAGCTAGGCTTACGTTTCCCATCCCACGTTATGCTTTTGTCACGTCATCTCGCTCACCGAGATTTTCCGGCCCTTTTTGTCAGACAGCGCGGATTAGATCATTAGATGCCAGAGCAGACATGCAAAGCAAAAGAGGATGATAATTGATACATGAAGTAAAGGGTTCGGACATGGTCCTAAAATAAAGGAACACTCAAAGAGTACATTCCTGATTGGAATCATTCCATGCTTGCCAGCTCAAGCAAATGAAGGAGTAGAAGACAAACTAGCTAGGCAATGCTGTATAGGTTCTTTTTTCTTTTTGAGAAGAGGCCAGAAAAAGTTTAGATGCATGCTTGATAACCATAATGCATTGTCATGTGTCCTCTTTGGCTATGCTCCTAGCTCCTCCATTCTCTCGGTTGACCCTTTACTTCATGCACAAGCACAGCCAATAATACAATAATAGCTTGCTGGACACACACCGGCAGCAGCTGCGATGGCTGAGCTCGCGTCTGGCGCCGTGAGCTCGCTGCTGGGCCTCCTCCGAAACGAGGCGCTGCTGCTGAGCCGCGTCGGGAGCGACTCGGAGTTCATCAAGGAGGAGATGGAGAGCATGCACAGCTTCCTGGAGCACCTGTCCAGGACAGTGCCTCCTGCCGGGGGCGGTGGGCACGACGAGCAGGTGCGCACATGGATGAAGCAGGTCCGGGACCTGGCCCATGACTGCAGCAACTGCATCGACCTCTACCTCCGGCGCGGTGATCCGGCGGTCTACCGTGCCAGGGCCGGCCGCTGGCGCTACCTCTGGTGGGCTTCCTGGTTGGTGCAGAGGATGGTCGCCCAGCACAACGCGGCCATTCGGCTGCGTGAGCTCAAGGAGCGGGCACGTGACGTAGGCAACCGTCGGTTGCGGTATGGCGTGGAGATCCCGCGGAAGGAGGCGGCGGCATCTTTGCCACCGTCGTCGTCTCAAGCTGCTGCCACAGAATACAAGGAGGAGGACGACTATCAGATTCAAGTGGCCGACGGTTCTGATCCCCATCAAAGGGCTCTAGAACCTCGCCTTGTAGAGGAGTACTGTGCCGAGAAGCTAGCCAACTGGCAGGAATTGCAAGCCAAAACCAACAACTGTATATCCATGGCATCCATCACCATTGTTGCGCCAGATGATACAAAGGGTGCTGGTACCGTCGCACATGACTCTTTGAGGTTTGCCGCCAACAACTTTGAGCGCACGATCTGGGTCAATCTCTCGGCATTGCACTTCCCATGGGATCTTCCTCTGTTACCCAGGGAGATCCTCTCCTACATCCTGCATGAATGTGGGCAGCAGGAAGTCACAGGCGGACAAAGCGAGGTTAATAATCCTCGGGAAGGTTACAATTACAAAGCAGGACTCGAGTTCGAAATGTGGAAGATGGTTAATAATGGAGAAATCCGCGACAAGATTGATCAAATCAGGAACAAGGTTCGAGAAGTTGGCAAGGGGGAGATTGGAGGAGTGGATAGAGGGAAGGTTGAAGAAAACAAGTGCTTAGGCATATTCCACCATGCGCTGCGGCTCGTGCTGAACACGCCGGTTCAGCCACTATCCTCAGAGGGGACTATAGAGGAAACTGCTTCATTGCTGAAAGATCATATGGAAACAGGCGAGTCCAAGACCCAGATTCATCTCGATAATAGCCAATATGAAGATATCCTGCGCAAGGTGTTCCCGACAAACAAGCCCCTGCAGTCCCAGCAGACCCAGGAAGCCACCACCAGTAGTGCTACTACACTGAGCGAGGCTCACATCAAAGAAATCATCCACAACCACAAGATTACTCTAGACATCATATTGGGGCTGCTTCCCAAGCCACAGCTACTGGAAGGCACCTCTACCAAGGAACAAGCCATTGATGCTGCTGCTTCTGTCTCCAAGGAGATATCAGGGGAGGCGACCGGTTCTGCTGCTGCTGCTGCTGTTATCAAAGAAACCAAGGAGAAAACGAAGGAGGTATCAGAGGAGGTGACCAGTGCCATTGCTTCTGCTGTCATCGAAGAAACCAAGGAGAAAACGGAGGCATCAGGGGAGGTGAGCAGGGATATTGCTGCGGCTGTTGTCAATCAAACCAAGGAGAAACTCAAGGAGCTATCAGCGGAGGTGACCAGTGCTATCGCTGCTGCTGTTATCAAGGAAACCAAGGAGAAAATGAAGGAGATGGACATTACCGGTGCTATTGCTGCTGCTGTCATCGAAGAAGCAAAGGAAAAGATGAAGGGAATAGTATCAGGAGAGGTTGAGGCGACCAGTGATGTTGCTGCTGCTATCAATGAAACCATCAAAGAAACCCTGGAAAAAATGTCGCAGATCCCTGGAGGATTCGGGGTCTGCTGTACGCCAAAGGGATAGTGGATAAGATTAAGCCGCGTCTGGAAAATAAGAAGACCCTGATTATCCTCCAAGATGACAAAGACTATGTTTCAGCCGATTTTCGGTGGGAGGAGACCAGAAATGCTTTGAATTTGTTAGGCTGTGCACCTGGCAGCGCAGTGATTGTGTCCACAAAGAATAGTCAAAAGGCCAAAGATTTTTGCTATCCACCAGGAGAGCCAATAACCTGTTCTCTAGTTGGACTCTACCATGATACCGTGCTCCAGCTTATAAAGCCACGGATGAATAATGGAAATGATGGCGACATCGCAGGAATTCTACGTGAAATCTTGGCCAAGTGCCATCCACATGAGTTCTGCATGAAGATCTTCGCATACGCTCTTTACGCTAATCCCAACAGGAGCTATGAAGAACTGTGCAAGTTAAATGAAGATCTGGTTCCTGCCAAGACATTTGGCACTAGAGCTAAGAATATGATCAAGTTCTCCTACAAAGATCTGCCTAGAGAACACAAGACTTGCTTGCTGTACCTAGCCATCTTTCCTCAAGGCCACAACATCAGGAGATCAACCTTAATTGGACGATGGGTCACGGAGGGGTTGATAACTAAGCAAGACTGGGCCACTGCAGTGCAGCATGCGGAGCAATGTTTTGACACCCTGATTAAACGAGGGCTTATATTGCCTCATGATATTGGTGCTGCAGGAAAGGTCAAGAGCTGCATGGTAGGTGATCAAGTGCATGGGTTTATCACCGAGGTCGCAGAAAAAGAGCACATTCTGGATGCACGCCTTTCTGATCTTTGGGCTCGCCACTTCTCCATCTTTAGTGGTCTCCGACTCCGTGCCTCTGATGGCATCGAGAAGTTTGTATACAAGCTCCCCAAATATTCACCACAACTGCCGCTCCTGAAGGTGTTAGATCTAGAAGGCACTCAATGCTATGACAAAAATCACTACCTCAGGGACATTTGCAACAAGATATTACTTCTCAAGTATCTGAGCCTAAGAGGAACAAATGTTAGATATCTACCCAGTGAAATAAACAACCTCCATGAGCTAGAGGTATTGGATATCCGGGAAACTATGGTGCCTGAGCGTGCAACAAGGAATATCCTACTGCTGAAGCTGAGGCGCTTCTTGGCTAGCCGTGTTGATCCAAATTCAAGACCCAATGATAAGTCGCCACGCTTTCCTGTCCAGATTCCTTTCAAGATTGAGAAAATGGAAAATTTGGAGGTACTATCAAGTGTCAGGGCTTCAGGGGATGGCCGTGAGTTGAAAGAGATAAGACATCTATGGCAGCTAAGGAAGCTCGGTGTGGTTATTGAAGACAGAAACAATCACCTCGAGAGGTTGCTTCGAGCCATCGGTGACCTAAAATATTGCCTTCAGTCCCTTTCAATCACTATATCCTACAGCACCAGAACTAAGAGCACTCTCTCCAACAAAGAGATGTATGATCTGTTAAGACAAAGTCCCAAGCATCTTGAGAGCCTAAGCATCAATGGAGTCACACAAAGTGGGCAGCTCCTTGAAGTGCTGGCCAAAGGTAGCGATGAACTTGCCAAGGTAACTCTGACTGGTACCTTGTTGGAAGAGCGTGATCTGATGGTCCTTGCCGTGCTTCCCAAATTACACTCTGTCAGACTCCGATCCAATGCATACAATGGGAGAGAGCTCACCTTCAAGAAGGATGTATTTCCACAACTCAAATACTTTCTTGTTGAGGGCTCCAACAAGGCTGTGACTGACATCAAGTTTGAAGATGGAGCAACTACTGAGCTCGAGAAGATTGTTTTGTCCTCCACCAACATAAGGTTTCTTAGTGGGATCGACAACCTTCCAAAATTGAAGGAGCTTGAATTGGAAGGAAACCAGTCCCTACTTTCATTTTCTCAAGACAAAGCATCTCCTGAGCAAAGCGCCGAGAGTGGATCCGCTGAGCAGAACACAAAGGGCGAAGCTACCCAGCGAAACACTCAGAGTAGGGCTCCTGAACAAAACAGCGAGAGTAGAACTCCTGAGCAAAACACTCGGAGCAGAGCTGCCGAGAGAATCACCGAAAGCAGAGCACCTGAGCAAAACAACGAGAGTAGAGCTCCTGAGCAGAACACTGGGAGCAGAGCTGGTGAGGAAATCACCGAAAGTAGAGCAGCTGAGCAAAACAGCGAGAGTAGAGCTCCTGAGCGAAACACTGAGAGCAGAGCTGCCGAGGGAACCACCGAAAGCAGACCACCTGAGCAAAACACCGAAAGCGGAGCAGTTGAGCAAAACAGCGAGAGTGGAACTCCTGAGCAAAACACTCGGAGCAGAGCTGCCGAGAGAATCACCGAAAGCAGAGCACCTGAGCAAAACAACGAGAGTAGAGCTCCTGAGCAGAACACTGGGAGCAGAGCTGGTGAGGAAATCACCGAAAGTAGAGCAGCTGAGCAAAACAGCAAGAGTAGAGCTCCTGAGCGAAACACTGAGAGCAGAGCTGCCGAGGGAACCACCGAAAGCAGACCACCTGAGCAAAACACCGAAAGCGGAGCAGTTGAGCAAAACAGCGAGAGTGGATCTGCTCAGCAGAACACAGAGGGCAGAGCTGCTGAGCAAAACATTCAGAGTAGAGCTCCTGAACAAAACAACGAGAGTAAAGCTCCTGAGCAAAACACTGGGAGTAGAGCTGCTGAGGGAATCACTGAGAGTAGAGACCCTGAGCAAAGCAACGAGCGCAAAGCTCCCGAGCAAGACAGTCAGGGTGCAACTCCGAAGAAGAGCACCGAGATTAGTGCTCTTGATCAGAACACTGACACCAATAGTAAGTTCATCTTCAAGACAGGAAAGTTCCAACATCTCAAGTATTTTCGTGTTGAGAGCTCCAAAATGATCAACGTCATCTTTGAAAATGGAGCAGCTCCTGAGCTCAAGAAGATTGCCTTGTCCTTGACCGACAAACAACACCAGCTCCGTGGGGTTAGTCACCTTCCAAAACTGAAGGAGATCGAGTTGAAGGGTGAGAAGTTCCTTTCATTATTTGACAATGCTGATAAAATTGACAACGCTGATAAAATTGCCAAGGTGACTCTTTGTGATACTCACCTGAAGAAGGGAGATGTACAAATCCTTGCCAAGCAAGAAAACCTGCGCTGCCTAGAGCTCTCAATCAAGTCTTATGATGATGAGGAAGGCCATCTAGTCTTCCACAAAGATGAGTTCCCAAATCTTGACCTTCTTATTGTTGAGTGTCCTACCATCAGCAGGATCAGCTTCACCGAGGGATCTGCTCCTAAGATTGAAAAGATTGTTTGGTCCTTCAAGGAGATGAAGTCTCTCTTTGGCATTGACAACCTTCCGAGACTGAAGGAGATTGAGTGCAGTGGTGACCAGGTCCCATATCAGGTGAGAAGAGACGTTGCAGCGCATAAAGCCCGACCTGTTCTTACACACAAGCCACAATAACAAGACCAAGCAAAAGAAACGAGCACAACAAAAAAGGACGATGATACAAGGTGCGCACCAATCTCCCGCTTCTTGAAGATCAAGAATAAAAAATTTGAAAAGAAGGATGAAGAATCGGCGCTGGTTGACTGAGAAAAGGTTTGCAAGGATTTCACTCTCCATCATCCGCATCACTATCCATTCATATCACTGCTTCCCAGAACTGCAGGCCTGTTTGTCATGCTATCCATGTGCGTGCTTGTCATGGTATCTCCTTCAATCCCTTGTGCTTGTGTGCATGTATGTTTTTTAATTTCCATCAGAGTTGTGTGCATGTTTGTGCCTGTTGTGTATGTGTTCTCCTTCAGTTCATTCTGAGCGGAGGAACACTTGTATCAATGATGAAAACTGGTGTGAGGAGTAACAGAAACTGTCACATAATAGTTGTCAAATATTGTCATTCTGTGACGAGTCAAGCGATTTCGTCATTGTGTTCTTGTAATGGCTGATGTAAGTATGCTATCCATATGCGTACCTGACAAGAATAATCTATGATGAATTGTGTGCTGTAAGGTTTGATGTAGTATTTGCTCCTCCTTTTTAATCCCTGCAACAGGAAGACTGGACATATTTTGAAATGGAGGTAGAGGTTAATTAATTCGTCGGGGTTCCTTATTACTCTGTGATGTAGAGAGGAATGGATATAGTACTGAATTTACTTACTTGCTATCAGCAAATGCATGAGCAATAAAGATTCAGAACCGAGGAGGGATGCGAATGGAACTTGCGACGTTTGCTAGTCAATATGTCCTGCTGTTATGGAGATCAATGGCTGGTCTGATCGGCCTAGCGGTCGCCGACTAATGGAGATAGTTACAGTACCTATACTTGAGTTAGTGCGGCATACCATATGTATGGTATTTACCTTTTCAGAATTCTGCAACTTTTTTTCGCGAATACGCAAGAGTGTGTATCATTTCATTGATAGGTAGGAGTGTGCAGCATAGTTTGGGGCGATGCCTTGTACGCTAAAGGCAAGGCATGGAGCTGCAGAGCATTGGTGACGGGGTGCTCTGCCCGTTACAAGAGTGGACCTATGCTAATAGAGCGCCTAGTCCGCGTGCGCCTGCTCTAGCCCAGGCGCGGGCCTCCTCCTGGATCGAAGCAACAAGTCGCGAGGAGGAGGGGTTCTCGCCGTCGAAGACGCAACTGTTGCGGTGTCGCCAAATGGACCATGCCGTGAGCACAGCCAACGTAGCGAGGCCTTTGCGGTGGCCGGTGGGGGATCCCTTGATTGTGGCCGAGCACCAGCGAAGGAAGGCTTCATCTCCAGAGGGGGGTGGGGTAGTAGCACGAACCCAGGCGAGTACGTCATGCCAAATCTGCCGAGAGAAAGGGCAGCCGATGATGATGTGTTGCATGGTCTCTTCAGCCTGGTCGCACAGGGCACAACGATCATTGTGCGGCAGACCATGCCGAGCGAGTCTAGCGGAGGTCCAGCATCGGTCAAGGTCGGCGAGCCAAGTGAACATCTTGACGCGGAGGGGGGCCCAACAGCTCCAAGTGAGGCGCCAGAATGGCGCAGTAGTAGATCCGGAGTAAAGCGCTCGATAACAGGATTTGGCCGAGTACTTGGCGTTGGCAGTCCATCGCCAAAGCAGGCGGTCAGGGTGGTTCGAGAGAGTAGCAGACCGAAGTAACCTCCAGAGCTGGACGTACCCGGTCAAAGCAGTGGGGTTGAGCGCGCCACGGAGGTCGGCAATCCAGCGGCGGTCCTGAAGGGCATCGGCGACTGTGCGTTTCCTCATGCGCCGCGGCACAAGGGGGAGCAGAGACGGTGCCAGGTCCGAGATGGTGTGACCGTTGAGCCAGTGGTCCGTCCAGAAGAGAGAAGTCCGGCCGTCGCTAACAACCCAGGTGGAAGCCCGGAAGATGGATGAGGCGTCGTGGTCACTCGGAAGGTGAAGATGCGCCCAAGGCTTGGAGGGGTCCGTGCGCTGCAACCACAGCCAGCGTACCCGCAGGGCAATGCCCTGGCGGTGCAGGTCCTGGATGCCAAGTCCGCCAAACTCAAGAGGGCGGCAAGCGCGTTGCCAGTTGACGGGGCCATGGCCGCTTCGGGTTTCCTTCCTGCCATACCAAAGGAATTCGCGAATGGTGCGGTTGATCTGCTTGAGTATTGGCGGGCAGATCGCGATGGCCACCATGATGTGAGACGGGATCGCGCAGAGAACATGACGGACCAGGGCGAGTCGCTCGCCACGGGAGAGGAGGGCCGCGCGCCAAGTGGAGAGCTTCCTCGCGAGCCTCGACGATTAGCAGCAGGGAGGAAGCCGAGGGTTTCCTAACCGACAAGGGAATGCCCAAGTATGTGATGGGGAAGTCGAGAACAGCGCAGGCGAGCTCGGCGTTGATGCACGTGATCTCCGTGTCGCCGCAACGGATGGGCGTAGCCGAACACTTGGCGAAGTTGATGCGGAGTCCGGATGCCACGCCAAAGACGCGCAACAGCTCGCGGATGACTTGGAGGTCACGGCTCGATGGGTGGCAGAATTCTGCAACTGATATGCTTCTAATATCGCAACCAGGAATGGAATGGTTGTGCTCCTGTAAACAATCTGTGATTGAGAATCAGTTGAATTGTCAGTCACATCTAACTTAGTTTTCAGTAACAATTACTTTTTGCTACAGATTGTATGTATGTCCCCCGCAAAAAAGAAAGAAAGAAGAAGATCGTATGTATGTCGTGCTCTGGCCTCTCTGAGTCGGCCGTGCTGTTGAGCCCACTGTGTTTACTGTATGATATATATCGTTTCAAGACTCTGCAACTGTGGTGCCACTAGTGGGATCTTCAAATACACATTACAAGCAGCACTGCTATTGCAATTGGAAGATGGGTTTTCTGCAAATTGTATATTGTTGCAATTGGAAGATGAGTTTTCTTTCATTTTTAACAATACTCTCTTACCCGTCGTCTCGACACAAAGTGGTGCAGAGGACGAGTCAGGGTCGCCGCCGCCCGGAAACCAGCTTTTGCCGGTCTTCTTGTACTACCAGGACAGCGGCTTCTGCGTCGGCTCTGCCTTCACCGTGCTTGGCGCCGCCATGGTCGCCAAGTGGTGTGTTTTTTGCTCCATCATTGATTTGCAATTTGCATTGACGACAATTTGAACACATCTTGGGGGATTTATGTGTGTGTGGTTAGATTCGACAAAAAAGTTGGGATTGACGAAAAGTGGGGGAAAAGGCTATACAAAGTACATGTCGGTCACCGACGCGCCGCGCCGTACGAGAGCGGCACTGGTGACTGTTGCTGAGTTCACCCTGAAGGCCTGAACCTGAACTTGGAGGAACAGGAGTATTTTTGTTGTTGTTGCGGGGGAACAGGAGTAAATCGGCTGCGTGCAAAATGTAACCATGCACGCACACTGTGGCTGAGTTGGAGTACCGCTCGTTTAGCGGCGAGGCGACGGGCATGCAGTTGGACTCGCCTTTCATTCCCATGTTCGTCGCTCGCCAGCGTCATGTTCGACAAGGTATCCGCGTCCATGCATCGTGTGTTTGTGTGTGTGTGTGTGTGTGTAGAGACGACCACCGAGTGACGACGCAATTATTTTTGCCACCGGAGTGTTTCAGAAAACTGCAACCAACATCCTCCTCAATGGCCTTTTGACTCCAGTGCCAAAGAGGGAAGTAGAAGGTTCTGTTTTTGTGCTTTTGCAGCCCGAACCACTTGTCCCTGCTGTTGTCCCACTAAAAAAACAACTTGTCCCCGTTGTACACTCTACAAGTTTTATGAATCGTTAGATGCCATAGTCCAAATCCTTTTACTGAATTTTTGTGACAATGCGTACTGAATATGCTTGCAAATTCAGTTAACTGAATATGCTGCACATTATGTGAGTGAAAGTGTTAACTGAAATTGTTATCTGCACATTATGTGCTGTATTGGCAAGTGATAATAATCTGTTGTATTGTGACTTAACTGCTTACTTCTCTGCTGCAGTGTTAACTGAATTTTGGCACTTAATGGTAATTGAATTTGTGCACTGAACATGTTAACTGAATTTGTGCACTGAGATTTGGGAATCGGGGGGATTTGCAATGAGAGGAGACCTACGGGATAATGTTTGGGGCCACTGTTAGCAGAGACTTTTTGGAGCAAATAAAAATGATTCAAGGGGGTTTTGTGCAAAAACATCCACGCGCACGTCGCTCCGAAAGGGCGTAGGTTGCTGACTGTGGGCTGCATGCTTGACATGCCATGCCAGCGGCGGATACGCGCACGGACAGCCGGATTGACCGTATGTGCACCAAATGATGATATTACCTCTTTTACTAGTTAATTATACACGGTAAAACTTTAGCTTACGGGATGCTTGTGCAGTAAACAAAGACAACTCAACTCAAAAAAGTGTAAAAAAAAAGATGACCAAGAAAAACAGAAAGGTGTGACTATTCCCGGGTGTAGTACACACGAATTTGCAAAAAATTGAAAAAACCTAGTAAAACGAAGTCCAAAAAATCTGAAATTTGAAGACAACAAACTTCATATAATGTTTGAGCTTCTTGCAAAATTTCAGCCAAAAACGACATCCAAGGAGCTCGCACAAAAAAAAAATCAATGCTCAAACAGTGCAGAAAACTTTGAAAATTGATTTTGTTTTTTTTTTGTGAGAGCTCCTCTAATGTTATTTTTGGCTGAAACTTTGCAAGAAGCTTGAACATTTGGTGAAGTTTGATGTCTCAAAATTTCAGACTTTTTGACTTTGTTTGATAATGCTTTTCCATATTTTTTTTTGCAAACTCGGGTGTGAGTAGAGAATCCACTCTTCAAGAAAAAGACTTGCCTTGAGCCTTTGGATGTTTTCAATGGGCAGGTGCATGCATAGGCCACCGTCACCGATGTCCTTCGTGGGCGTTGTTATTCGAAGTGGCAGGCATTAGTGCACCTGCCCAATGCCCATTGCCATCGAGTCCCCACCGAGGGCTCCTCCTTTGCGTCTCCAAAATTGCTTCTCAGTTCCCTGGGCACGGTGAGCTGATTCATGTGGAGATCAAAGAATGTGTGACGTTTTTTCGCAAAAAAACAAACAAACAAAGAATGCATGACGTTTTTTTTAGAAAAGGAAGATAAACCCCCGGCCTCAGCATCTGGACGATGCATGCAGCCATTTTATTAATTATTCACAAAAACCTTACAAAGTAGTACACCAGTAAGCCTGAAGCCACCATCTAGACAACACATGTCACTACTCCTATCCCATGATGAAGGGGTGCCGACTGTCCGAGCCGAATACCAAACAGACAGCGCACCAAAGCCTAGCATCTAAAGTCGGATGCCCCAGCCCAGCCACATACCGGGACTGGGTCACACACCGGTTTGGCGCACTCTGAGAGGCCGCCACCGCCGTCTTCCACCGATCCGTCTTCAGAACAAGTACTGACGCATCGACCTTGCCAGGCCCGCCGTCGTCGCCGCCACGACGCCAGACAGCACCACCTCCCTGCGCGCGTCCAATCACGCATCTGTCGCCGAGACCACGCGGCGCCACGCCACCGAGACCCGCCGCCGTTGATGCGGTATATGTCACGCCGCATCACCTCGTAGCCCCTCCAGTCAGCACCTGCTCCAAAACAATGCCCTCAAGAGGGAGAACGTCACCGAAGACTTTGTCATTGTCCGATCCGGGAGACCCAGATCTAGGGTTTCCCCAGGAGCAGCACGGGCGATATGGCGCAGACCGCAACGACGATGCCTCGACAAGGAAACGACGTCAAAGACGCCGCCATCGACCGCCAAGACCCAAGTCGGCGCGATTTTCATCGGCGGTTGTACCAACCCGACCCGTAGCTGACTGGAACCGGCCGGTGTCACGCCGAGAAGACGTAAGGAACCGCCGGATCTTCGAGGATCTCCAGTGAGCCGTCTTCACGGCCCAAGTTCAGCCGGCCACCACCGCCCAAAGGACGACACCAGCCGCCGTATCATGTCGTGCGCAGCCCTCGCCACCCGTTGCCATCAAACGGCGGATCTGGGCCAGGTCACCGCCGCCGCAAACAAAAGACGCGCGCCACCTGCAGAGATTCGCCGCGCATCCCACCACATCGAGACGCGCCGCCGCGAGACTCCAGATCGCGACGCCCTGGCCCATCAACTCCGGCCCGCACCGGACCCAACGCGCAAGGGGGCAAAGATCCCTGCCGGCGCCGGCGCCAGCCGGGCTTCGCCCGGTCACGCCCTGTGGCGGCGGCAGGGCAGAAGAGGGGAGGGGGAGGGGAGGCGCTCGGCGTGGGCTAGGTTCCTCCCCGTCGCCTGCGGGGGCGACGTGGGAGGTTACGAGATTGCTCCACAAAGAATGCATGACGTTTCCTTGCAAAAATCATGGAAGGCTTTCACTGGAAAGTAATATTTCATTTTAACATAGAGCAGGTCTTCTGCTATGAACAAACACGAGATTTGAGGGGGCAGAGGGGTGGCGCATTCAACCGGGAGGAGTAAAGCAGAGGTGCGCCGACAACGAGCAAGAAAGGGCCGGGCTGCAACGAAAACGAAGCACGATATGTCTTTCATGTGTGTTTCCATAAAGGCAGGGTGTTTGTTCTGCAAATCTCCTAGTGTTGGGGCTTCCGCCTCATTGGTGGAGATGCACAACACAGGCCACCCTCACCCATGTCCCTTGCGGACGTTGTCATCCAAGGTTGCAGATAGGCCTAGTAGGTCGACACCGAGAGTAGCTCCTTTCTGCCTGCAAAATTCCTTCTCCGTCGTGATCTAACTATTCCAGTGAAATCAAAGGCTCGCGTAAAAGAAGAGAACAAACTAAAGACCAAAACTGATTCCTTAGCATGCAGGTGAGATGATCATTGGAGAAACCAAGTATGGATTTCAGCGGAAAGGAATATTGCATACTGTTCATTATCGAAAAAGGGTTCTTCGCTTTGTATTACAAAGCACCAACATCGATCACATAGCAATGCTCGGGCGAGAAGCACAACAAGCCCAAAAGAAAAAGGAAGAACAAAGAAGAAAGAAATGCCAACGACAGCAGCTCGACAAAGCGCAGATGACCCGCCACCGCTGCGCCCTCCGGACTCGACCCACCACATACTAAGGCTCCGATCCGCCGCGTACCAAGCAGCACCTCCAAGAAGGGATGCGACGCCAACGACGCTGCTGCCCGGACGTGTCCTAGGGTTTCCCCGACACGCGGAAGGGAGTGGGGGATGGATACCTCCGATACCCTCCAGGAAGGAATGGTGGCACCCGCAGGTGTCACCGCATCAGAGCCGGAAAAGCCGGCCCCACTGCCCAACCAGGCCGGAGCCAACCAGTCACCTCGCCGCCCACCAATGCGCCACCGCGGTCTTGACGCCACCCACGCCGCCTCACTGAGATCACCACCACGAGACCAAGAGGATGGAGAGAGACGCACGAGGCGACGGAAGCAGCAGCACCGGAGCCACGCGGGAGGGAACTACCTCCACCGCTGTCGTGCGGGAGGCCCGAGTCTCCGGCACCATCGCGGTCGCCGTCCGGACGCAGCAGCAGGGCATACCAGGCCACCCCTGGCCCGGCCAGACCCATATCGGGCCCGTAAAGCCCCGCCGGCCACGCTGCAGCAGGGCGGCACCAGCGCCGCCAGCCACCACCCGCCCATCGTCGCTCCCCAGCCTCCCGGAAGCCACGCCGACGACCCTCCACGCCGCCGGCCCGCCCAGGCCCAGATGGGGCCCGGAGGGCCCAGATCTGGGCCGAGCGGGCGCCGCCAGATCGCGCCGCCCCGCCGCCAACGGCAGCGCCGCCGTCCAGTAGATCGCCCGCCACCACGCCGGAGAGCCCCGCCGCCGCGCCGGACCGTCGCCGCCTAGGAGCACCCCGCGGCGCCGCACCGCCCTGCGTCAGTGCGACCCGAGAGGGGAAAGGCTAGGGGCCGCCGCCGCCAGCGCCGCCCGGGCCAGGCCCAGCGCCGGACGCCAGCGACGGCGGCAAGGAGGGAGGGAAGGGGGAGAGCTCGGGGGCGAGGTGTCACTACTAGAAAAAGGCTTACTAGTGGCGCACCAGTTTTGCCTACTAATGGCGCACTACTGGTGCGCCACTAGCATCACGCCACTAGTAATTTTTACTAATGGCGCACCGCTGGTGCGCCATTAGTATCTGGTACTCTAATGGCGCACCGAGCAGTGCGCCATTAGTATAGGCCACGGTGCGCCATTAGTATGCCTCCCAGGGGGCCATATATACCCATGTGCTTTGCCATACTAATGGCGCACTGCAGTGTGATGCGCCATTAGTATCCTTCGGCATACTAATGGCGCACTGCTGGGTGATGCGCCATTAGTACCCTCTGGCATACTAATGGCGCACTGCTCTGGGATGCGCCATTAGTATCCTTTGGCATACTAATGGCGCACGTTGGCGTGATGCGCCATTAGTATGTATATTAGGGATTATTATTTTTTCTTTTCTGATTTTTGCACAGATTACAAAATATATTATTGGACAGAAAATAAGCAGCAGGACACAGCAACAGCAGATTCATCGAATACAATAGAAGATTAGTCTCCGAATACAATTCATCATATTAGTCTCCGAATTCAAAAGACCGAACGAAGATAGAACATTACAAGTCTCGAGACCGCGAGTAGCGAGTTTGTCTTCACATTACAAGTCGATATCGATCATCTAAACTACCATCACATAGAAGAGAGATGCGGTCATCACGATGAGCATCATCGCGATGAAACTGGTCTTCATCCGGTTCCTCCAACGCTCCCTCCTCTCTCCCGCTAGATAGCGCGCGTATCTAGATTCCGCCTCCGCCCTAGTGGTGTACCCTTTGTAACTGTTACCGCTGAAACGGTGAACCTGTCTCCGACACTCCTCCCAGTCGTCGTAGACTCCGGGAACCTTACCCTTGTACACGACATACGACGGCATCTCTATGCACTAGCCAAACAACAGACAATACATAAGCAATATATAAGTATGCAACAAAAGGATCGGAAGAGAAAAGCAAGACATCCATAGCACGATTCATGGTCCTACTAACAAATAGCATCGATTACATCTAAGTTGAACGACTGTCCAAACCAAAGAGACATACAAGTTCACTACAGTTTAATTACAACATGAGCTAATGAATGTTTCAGAACTACACATAGCATCACAACTTTCGACTCGACTCATGGGACCGGAGCGTGGATGAAGCCGCCGTCTGTCGTGATGGTCATGAAGTCGCGGGCGTTGTCAGCCTGCATTTGTAGCGTTGTGTCTATCTCGCTGTTGGACGGTTGAAATTTGAGGTAGAACTGCCCCGAGGTACGAAGGACATCTTGATGGATGATTTCTGCAAACTCCGACTGGATGCGAAAGAATTCTTGTCGGATGTCCGCGTCCTGGATTGCCCCCAAGCTTGCGGCCCAATCTTTGAGATTATTTGGTAGGAGAAGGTGATTATGGTCCCGCACGATCGCCCGCATGTGATGGAGGGCGTAGTAGGCATCCTTCTGACCGCCAGGCGGCTGCTTGACGCAGGGGAACGTCGTATTGTGGGTGAACACGTGCCTGCCGTACCTACGAACTGGCCTCTTAAAGGTGCCTCCAGATGCGGCGTAGCCGGGGAGAGCATCATCAAGAACTTTCTTGATATTTGTGTAGTCTATCTTGGAGTCACGGTCCGGGTCGAGATACGTGGCCATGGAATATTTCGGGCTTAAGAGGATGAGTGTGCAATGTGTGTCACTGCACAGAACACGGAATGTTAGAAAAAAAAGAACGATCGAAATCTAAGAAATCATATGTTACGGGGCGGTTAGGAGATGACTTACTCGGGAAAGTAAGGCACGAGGAAGTTATCCTTATCTGGGTTTGCCAGAATGACGCCTTCGAGGTGTGAACTCGCGACTTGCCGGTCCCCAGCGCTGCCCAAGATCTTGGCACGCATGTAGAAGGGGTCGACTATCACAATGTCCGGGGTCTTGTCTCTAATGATCCGCATCTCCATACTCAGCGAAAACAGCCGAACGAAGGTGTAGTGCAGCGGATGAAGGTTAAGCATAGCAAAGATGTCATCAAATCGCAGGACGATCGTACCCCCGACGGCGCTATCCACAAAGCCCTTGCCCTCTGGCACCTTGGCCACGAAAACCGGGTATGCCACATCATTCTCTCTGAGACGCCGCTTCTCCAAAGAAAGAACACTGTCATGCAGACTCCGCATAGCACCGGTTGCAGCATTGAGCATATTTGTCGGTAGCATCGGCCTACCCGCCACATGCACCCTCCTCGAGATATCCTTAGGTGAAGGTGGTCCGTCCTGAGCACGGATCGTACTCGGTGCCGGTTGGCTCGCACTGGCGCCCTTGTTAGTCTTTCGTTTCCGTCCCTTCTTCTTGATCTGCTGTAATGGGATCGAGTTCTGCTCACAGACCGCCTTCTTGAGCGTGTTGGGGCTGATAATATTTGGCACCTCAGCTATCTGAGGCTCGGTGAAGGCGGCAGCTGGAGGCGTCTCCTGAGAACTGAACGCCAGACGACGCCTGTTGCAATTGGGTTTCTCCGCCGTACCAGCTAGATCGCGGTCGTCTTTTTGAGGGTTGGGTTCTTGAGAAGGAGGCCCGCAGAACTCGTCACCGTACCCATGCTCGGCAAAGTACTTATCGACGTTGGTAAATGTACCGTCGTCGTTGTCGTCGTCGTCCGGATCCTGTGCCATATGCATGTTCGGATCCTGTGCCATAGGGATGTCCGGCAGGTCCGGTAGCGTTGCGGCGTTCTTGCCATGGCTTGGCGCTGGCACGACTGGCGGTCTTGTCTGTGGGGTGGTGTCCCCCGCCCCCAAACGAATCTGGCTCTTCGGCCAAAGCAGGGGCCAGCTTACACAGGCGCTGAGGGTCATCACATCATCTTCGTCGGCCCCAGCGGGTCGAATCGGAGGTAACAACTCGTCGCAGCCTGGCAGTACCCGAACCAGTTCAACCCTATAGAAGGTGGGTGGCATCGGATTACCGTGGAACACGCGGTTGCCCGGTTGAACGATTCTGCCCTTGGCGACATCGACCAACTCGCCGCCCACGAAGTGCAGGAGAGTGCAAGGAACATCGGTGGCGCCCTGCGAAAACATGTAGGGCGTCAGGGATGCCCAGTCAAAGGCAAGGAGATGAAGTCATCGGCCGAGAGGCTTAGTTACCGTGATGCCGTCGAGCTCGGCTAATGTCGAGGCACCGCCAACGGCGGGCGTGCGCGTGCAACTGACGGAGGGGCCGCTTGCTGGCGAGGTGCCGGCCGGCGTACACCCAGGTGCATTAAGCTCCAATGCCCGTGCCGGCGCCGGAGACACGAATACCGCCTCCGCCGGAGACACCAATGGCGCCGCCTGCGCGTTGTGCGAGTTGCTGGCCGTGAAGCTGGGAACCGGGGGAGGCCCCTGTTGGCCGCCCGCAATCCACGTCGTCAGCCCCTGAATCAAGGTAGGCACAATGGCGGTGAGCGTCGTTCCCAGTTGTTGTTGCACTTGCTCTTGGACAATCTCCGGAATCCGCGCCACTTGTGCCTTGAGTTCTTGAACCTCGCGCGACTGGCTTTCCGAGCTGGTCTTTTTCTCCTTTCGCCCACCAGCGGTATAGTATGACGACCATTTTGTGGACAAGCCTTTGCCGGCCACACGACCAGCTGACGACGGCTTACTGAGCTTATCCTTGTTTTTCATTACGTTCAACGCCCTATTTAAAGGGGTGTCAAAAGGGGAGCTCTGAGATGACCCCGCGCTACTGCTTTCAGCCTCCTGCGGAAGGAATGTGAACCATTTAGAAATTTGGCTTCATTAACTAGAATGCAACCATATATGTAGCTAATTACGCGGGGGTGTATTCCTTACCAGAACTTTCTCAAGCGCCTTGGTCTTCGGATCCGTGGTAAGCTCCTTTGTTACCGGGTCCTCCTTGTACCGGGCCCTGACAAAGTTCCTGGTCTGCTTGTCAGGGAATTTCTCGAAGCGGGGCGGTAGGCCTTGCTCGGCACGCTCCGCGTCCTCCTTGTCCCATATAGGCTCCGCCACTCTATAACCGCCGGGACCGAGTTGGTGGACCCCTAAGTTCAACTGCCGCATTTCTTTCCCCCACTGACTTGATTCGGAGGTTGCGCTGCTCTCGCACTTGATCTTGAACTCCTTGTAGTCATCTTCGCTCATCAAAGGATATTTCGCCTTGATCTTCTCATAACTATCACCTTTTTCAATCATTGCCTTCACCGTGCTTCTCCATGTAGACAGGGCCGTGCTCATCCTCGTGAGGGCGGCACTGTTCACTTTATTCCCTGAGAGGCGTGTGTTTGCAAACTCATTGGGGAACTTGTATCGTTCGTGTAGCTTCGTGAAGAGGAGGCAGCGCAAATTCCCTCGGTCCTTATGCCTTAGGTTCTCGGTGTTGATCGAGACGGTGCTCCGGAGAATGCACCCGAGCTGAACCGAGTACCCCTTGACTACATGTTTGGGCGCCGTTGGATGCCCGTCGGAGTTCACTTCAGTAAATTCCTCCTTGACGGTGCCGAGCATGTTCGGGCGCCGGTCCTTCCGTTGCCTCTTCGGTTGGCTGCCATCTGTGCGTGCGCCGCCATCATCAGTGGTGGCATCCTCGGTGGCACCATCAGTGGTGTCATCCCCGACCCCACTAGGGGTTGTGTAGTCAGGATCGGTGTCTTCCACGGCATCGTCCCGATAGTGGTGAGGTTCTTCCTCCATCTCCTGGGACAGCTCCCAGAATTGCTTGCCGCCCGAACCATCGGCCTCATCGTTGTGGGCCATGTTTCGCTCTAAATAGGAAAAAAGTTTGGTCAAAAAGTTGGTTATTGTCAAGGAACAAGATCTCTAAGTTGACCAAATAACCTAATTCTCGAGGAATGTCGCCAAAAAGATGGTTATTGTCAAGGAACAATTGAGAGATGTTTGTGATATTGCCTAGGTGTTTTGGGATGGAACCTGTTAGTGTGTTGTTGCTAGGTGTTGTGGGATGGAACCAGTAGCTTCCTTGCAACCCACAAAAGAGAAAGGAAAAGGGGTGAAAAGGGGGAGATGGTTAGCTTTGATGAGCAGGCAACATCTTCCTAACCCCCTTCTTCTTGTCTCCTCTCACTATCTCTCTCACACACATGGCAAGCAAGGGTGTCTGAGTGTGTGAAAAAATACTAAACTAATCCAACCACTAAAGCACTAGATCACTACTATTGGTTGATGTCAAGATACATGCTGATTAATTTTTGTTTCGGTTGAGAATCGGGCACCTTCTAGGTCAAGAAAATTGGGCATGACCTTTGCTAATTTTCTTGACCTAGGAGCGCCCCATTCTCAACCGAAACGGAAATTAATCAACATTTCAGGAGAAAGGGGTCATTTCAGAAGATCACAAGTAGCAGCAGCATCACTTGACAAATCACAAGTAGCAGCAGCATCACAAGTAGTACAGCAGCAGCAGCATCATCACAAGTAGTACAACAGCAGCAGCATCATCAGAAGTAATACACTTAATTGGCATAAAATATAAAAAAACAGCATAAATTGGAAAACAAGCAATACTTCTAAAACCAGTTGCAAGCAAATGTACAGTGAAATAAAATGATCCCATAGTGTACTTAATTCAGAACACATGGAAGAAACTTGACTAAATGTACAGATTTTAGAAAAAAAAATCCAAGTTAACTAAATGACTGATTCAATTTCAGGCAACTTGGAGAAGAGATCACTTGATCATTGACTGCACTTAATTCAGAACACATGGAAGAAACTTGTTAGAAACTGAAACGGTTAATATTGAGAATTAAGTTACTCTAATGGAGTACCAAATTTTGAGAACAAGCCGTCTGAAAAGAGCACTAGCTAAGATCTAATCCTTATGTCTAGTTAACCACTAATTTACTGTAACCAATGTTCAGAGGCAAATCAGACTTGACAGTAAAGATCAAAATTTCAGACTTGACAGTAAATATAGTGGGAACTGAATATTATTTAGGAACACACTTGTTCCTAAACTTGATGTCGATTTAGCAACACAGTCTTCAGTGAGAGTATAAAAAATAACTACTCCATCTACTTAAGTGATTCTACACTAAACCAGAACAAGTTGATGTTCAGTCAAGTTGATTTCAAACTTAACACGTTCTCCACCTAGCAGCTAGCTAGGATGGCCATGAAATCCTAACACATTTTCAGTGAACATACACTTCAGAAAATTCAGTAAACATGCACTCGAGAAAATTCAGTGACTGCAGAACATACACTCCAGAAAATTTTCAGTGATCTTGTACTCAATTTTACAGTGAACTTGCTAAAGAAGCTCCCAAGCTTCAAGATAGACTAAATTTGACAGCTAATATACTCCAAATAAGCATTTTGGAGTACAAGAAGGGGAAAGCGGGAGGCAAGAAGAGGGGGGAGCCGCACCTTGGCAGGAGGGGGCGAGGGGACTGTGTTGGGCTATGGGCAGACGGAGGCGGGGGTGGGTGCCTTGGACCAGTCTGGGAGTTGGCGGCGCTTCCCGGACTCGGCGGCGTACGTGACCTCGATGGCCCAAGTGGGGAGCCGCACCTTGGCCCAGGTGGACACGTTGCTGCTCCTCGGCGAGGTGGACGCGCTGCGCAGTGGGTCGGGGCGGCGCAGGTGGACGCGCTGCTGCTCCTTGGGGAAGGCACCAAAGCATCAAACCCTAATCCCCAGCGTGGGGAGGGAAGAAATGGCTAGAGAGGAATTGGGGAAACAAAAGCGAACCTCCTTCTAGTCGTCGAACTGCGGCGGACGACGTGCAGGCGCGGTGGACGCAGGGGGCGGAGCAAGGGGGCGGCGGCGTACGGTTGTGGTCGAGGAGTGGGGGATCTGGCGAGCGAGGGAGGGAGGGAGAGGCGACAGTGCGAGGGGAACAAGTATAAAAATTCTAATGGCGCACCTCCCCCTGGTGCGCCATAGGTACGTCGATTCTAATGGCGCACCTCCCCCTGGTCCGCCATTAGAATTTTGTTTTACTTACTAGCCCGACTAGTCAGGTTATATCCCACCTAACCCTATCTCCATCAGAACACGCCCACTAGCCCGACTGGTCAGCACGCAGCACACACACTAGGAGGTCCTGGGTTCGATTCCCAAGCTCCCCAATTTTTTTATGCATTTAAAATGCTGTTTGATATTTATTTGTGTTTAAATATGTTCAAACTTGTTTAAATCATAACAGTAATATTTTTTTTATAAAAACAGTATAAAAACACTAGGAGCGGGCCGGGGAGGGTGCGGGGGGTCGTCGGCGACGGCCGGTGGAGCGGGGGAGGGTGCGGTGGGTCGTCGGCGGCGGTGGAGTGGGGGAGGGTGCGGGCCGGGGTCGGCGGCGGCGGCCGGTGGAGCGGGGGAGATGGTGCGAGATCGAGTGTCCATGAAATTTAAAAACATTCATGAGTTCAAAAAGTGCTCATGAAATACAATCGAGAAATGAAGGCTACAATTTAAATACAATCGATCTTAGCTAGCTATCTGTTCACAATCTTCTTGCCCTTATTTTTCGTAAATGGAGTTCTTCTCTTGAACGGACGTCCTTTAGGTAGGGTGGTCCTGCTTCTTCTTGTGGTGTATGCTGATACTTCATCGTCGTCGTCATGTTCCATCTTCGGGTCGCCGTACTTGTCGAAGTCTTGCTCATTGGCGACTCCATCCATTCCGATGATCTTCCTTTTGCCTCTCCTCACGACAACACGACTGGGCTTTGATGGGTCGGTAATGAAGAAGCATTGGTCCACTTGGGAAGCCAGTACCCATGGCTCATTTTTCGCGGTGACGTTCGCGCCTGCGGTCTTGGATTTGGCTTCGGGTATAACCATGGTGGTGAAATACCGGTCTTCTTTTATGACGCTCTTGGCCCATCTGACACGGAACATCGGGACCTTCTCTCCAGCGTAGCTCAGCTCCCAGATCTCCTCGATCCTTCCGTAGTATCTATCCTTGTCGTTACCGGTGTAGGATTCCATCGTTACCCCGGAGTTCTGATAACCATCGCTCTTCATGTCCTTGTCCTCGGTGTAGAATGTGTAGCCGTTGATATCGTACGCCTCATACGTCATCAGGTTGTGCTCGGCGCCCTGTGACAAGGCGAATATGAGTTGTTCTTCCGCGGAAGAATCCTCATGTAAAGGGTACGACAGAAGCTTCTGCTTGAACCAACGCGTGAAACATGAGTTGTGCTCTTTGATTATATCTCCGTCTGTCCTCTGTTGGCCTCGGTCATTGTACGTCTTCTCAATAAACGTTTTGTGCTCTACCACCCAAGGATCGACCACGTCTATGTGTTGTAGCGCGACTAGGTTTGCTCTTTCAAAGTCGGCGAGTCGACCATCGAAGTCGACATGCATTTCGCGGCGACCCTCACGGTGACCCCATCCAGCGAGCCTGCCGAGGTGCCTGTTGACGGGCAGACCAACGGGGTTCTCGATGCCTAGATAATTCGTGCAGTAGGAGATGCACTCTTCGGTCAGAAAGCCCCTGGCTATGCTTCCCTCTGGACGTGACATGTTGCGAACGTATCCTTTGATGACACCATTCATCCTTTCGAACGGCATCATGCTGTGCAGGAACGTCGGCCCGAGTTGGATGATATCCTCCACGATATGGACCAGCAGATGCACCATAACGTCGAAGAATGCGGGAGGGAAGTACATCTCAAGCTCGCATAGTATCACCACGATCTCTTCCTGTAGCCTTCTGAGTTGCCTCACGCCAACCGACTTCCGAGAGATGACGTCGAAAAAGTTGCATAGGCCAAATAGCGTTTCACGGACGTGCGCGTCCATGATCCCACGGATTGCAACTGGAAGTATCTGCGTCATCAGCACGTGACAGTCGTGAGACTTCATCCCGCTGAACTTCTGCTTCACTGAGTCTAGGTATCTGCTTATCTTCCCCGCGTAACCGTAAGGAAGTTTTACTCCTACGAGGCAGGTGAAAAACTGATCGATCTCCTCCTGACTTAGAGTGAAGCACGCGGGAGGGAAGTCATTTCCGGTCTTCTTGGCCTTTTTGCCTTTGCGACGACTTTCCGTGTCCTGCTTCGCCTCATCATCATCATCATCATTAGCGTGAAGCTCCTCCCTGATGCCCATTGATTTCAAGTCTGCCCTTGCTTTCGGCCCATCTTTGGTCCTCTCTGGCATGTTGAGCAGGGTACCAAGCAGACTCTCGCACACGTTCTTCGTGATATGCATGACATCAAGGCTGTGAGGCACACGGTGGATCTTCCAGTACGGCAAGTCCCAGAAAACAGACCTCGTTTTCCATACCTTCAGCAGTGGCTCTGGCGCCTTTCGCTTCTTTCCCGGCTCTGGCGCCTTTTGCTTCTTTCCCGGCAGTGGGCAATCTTTCCAATTTTTCAACAGCTCGTCTATTTCCTCGCCGCTCCTCGTACGCGGGCGTCTTCGGGGTTCGGTTTCACCATCGAACAGATCCTTGCGTTTCCTCCACGGGTCATCGTCGCGAAGCCACCTTCGATGTCCCATGAACACGGTTTTCGAAGACCCGGGATCTCTATCTAGCTGGCGATACGTTGTGTCATCCATGCACCTGACACATCCAGAAAATCCGTGGACCACCTGCCCCGCGAGATATCCGAAACCGAGATAGTCGTGCACCGTCGTGAGCAGTGCGGCTCTCATAGGGAAATATTCTTTCTCTGCGGCGTCCCACGTATTGGCTGGCGTTTTCCACAGCGTGTCTAGCTCCTCTTCCAGCAGCCCCAGATACAGATTGATGTCGTTCCCTGGTTGTTTCGGCCCTTCAATTAGCATACTCATGTGAATGTACTTCCTCTTCATGCACAACCAGGGGGGAAGGTTGTACATCCACACAAACACAGGCCAGGTGCTATGTGTGCTTCTCTGGCTGCCAAACGGATTGACTCCATCGGTGCTCGCGCCCAGCACGATGTTCCTTGGATCGTTCCCAAATTCTGGGTGTTCGAAGTTCAACGCTTGCCACTGGCTCCCATCCTTAGGGTGACTCAGCATCTTGTCTTTTTTATTTATCTCCGGATCATTTGCGTCATCTTCTCGCTTCTTCTCCTCCCTATCCGCGTGCCAACGCAGGAGCTTTGCTACCTTAGGGTCCGCGAAATACCGCTGCAGACGAGGAGTGATCGGAAAGTACCACACCACTTTTCGAGGAGCTTTCTTCCTCTTCTTGTATCGAGTGACGCCGCACACCGGACATATGGTAGACTCCGTGTGCTCGTCCCGATAAATGATGCAATTGTTCATGCACACATGGTATTTCACGTGCGGTAAATCCAGAGGACACACGATTTTCTTCGCCTCCTCGAAACTGGTCGGGCACTTGTTCCCCTTGGGAAGACGTTCGTGCCAGAATGACATGTTCTCGTCGAAGCATGCGTCGGTCATTTTGTGCTTTACCTTCATCTCCAGAGCCATGAGCGTTACTTTCAGGCGGGTATCCTCGGGCCTGCATCCTTCATACAATGGAGTAACCGCGTCTATCTCCAGTTGATCCAGCTTGGCTTTCTCTCGGGCGGCAGCTCTTGCGTTATCCGTCTGCTTGAGAAGCAGCTCTTGAATATGAGGGTCCTGCACCCAGCCCATCGATGGTCCATCGTCGTCTGCTCCGCCGGCATCTTCATCTTCATGATCATGCCCTTCGTCTGCTCCCGCATCTTCCTCATCATCATGTCCGGCATCTTCTACATGATGACTGTGTACAGCATCACCGTCGTGATCATGTCCTGGAGATTCTTCGTCTTCTCGCCCGCCCGAGCCGCGGTGGTTGTCTTGCTGCCCATCCTCATTTCTTGCCCGACCCCCATGGACGACTTCATAGTCATCTTCATCACCTTGCCACCGATAGCCATCCATGAAACCACGCAAGAGCAGGTGGTCCCGCACCTGCCCGGAATCCGGGTCCGCAATAAGGCTCTTCAGCTTGCATCTTCGACACGGACATCTTATCTCCGTCTCGTTCTTTTCAAGCATCTCGGCCTTCGCGGAGCTCAAAAACCTATTCACGATGCCTTCGGTCATCGTGCGGACCATGGTCACCTGCGGGGTAGAGCAAAACGATATTTTAGAACCAAGAAAAAATTTGGCATGACTTTCCCTAAAAATAGGACCAAAAAGAATGCATAGTGCCAAAATTCTCGCCGAAACGGAAATGAATCAACATTCCGGCAAAATATTGGCAACTATTGCATTTCAAATACCGGTACCTGCAAACACAAACATATATGCAACACCACAAACATATGCAACACCACAAACATACATAGATCTAGCTAGGACATAAAAAGTGCATGTGCACGTTGTTGGAGGGAGAACAACATAAAGATAGCTTCCCCCTTACTTACCTATCAAAAAAAGGGGCTTTAACCACGTAATTTGGATGAATTTATGGTGCAAATGAGGTGAGGAGGAGGAGGCAGCCGAGACAAGCTTGGAGGAGGGAGGAGAGAATGAAGTGGGGAAAGTGAGTGGGTAGGTGTGGCTGTCCAAAATATCTAGCTCGTTCCAGGTTACTAATGGCGCACCACCACATAATGCGCCATTAGTAACCCACCTGCTGGTGGTGCGCCATTAGTAGTTTTGCAAAAAACACTAATGGCGCACGGGGAGCAGTGCGCCATTACTAGCTTAAACTAGTAATGACGCACTGCACCAGATGCGCCATTAGTAGTTTTGCAAAAAAGTAAAAAATAAAAAAAATATTTTAGTGGCGCACTATGTTGCTGGTGCGCCATTACTAGTTACAACTAGTAATGGCGCACTATGTCCTGGTGCGCCATTAGTATGTCTGGCAAAATAAAAAATAAAAATTTATTACTAATGGCGCACCGTTTGTCTGGTGCGCCATTAGTGTCTTTCATACTAATGGCGCACCAGCACATGGTGCGCCATTGCTATGTAGCAATGGCGCACCACATGTCTGGTGCGCCATTAGTGGCCATTCCATCTATAGCCCTTTTCCTAGTAGTGTGTTGGGGACGCGGCCGGTCGCCCGCGGGGGCGACGCGGTCGCGAGAGCGTTCGCCAATTTCTGATCATACTGTTCATTACAACTCCATACAACAACATGTCTATGATAACTAAACCTCATCAAAAGGAGCAAGACCAGCTATGGCACCATATCTCCAACTCTCTAACAGTACAACAGGTTTTTTCCTCTAAACTCACTGAGTGGTGAGGTGCTCGAACTCCAGAAGATAGACAAGGCCACTGCTCAGTCATTGGAAGAGTCCGTTGTGCGGTTCAGTTCAAAGAGATTGACAGGGTCCAAAACTTCAAAGTAGCGTGTTGAAGATGCAACGTTAGAATTTGACCAGTGCACTGATCCTTCCCATAGAGTACCACAATACCTTAAAAACCCTCTATTCAGTATTATTCTAATATCTCATCTCTCACATGTATAGCTACGATCATATAAACCTTTCGACCGCATACTCCATCAGCTCGGAAGTGCAATAGTAGTTAATCGTTACGATGGGCCTCATAGCCACAATTGATCTATCCTCTCAAAACCAAACCCTTTTATAAGGGCATCAACACCCTCTTCACCCCATCCTTGTGAAATCTATCACAATCATCTTGTTTTCCGAAGTACCAACGTTATATTGATGAAGGCACATCAGAAAACAGGTCATGGACTACGTTGAGACACTCACAATGTAAATAGTAACTGCATGTCCGAAATATACTTTTGCAAAGTTTGCCAAGCATGCCAAAGTATGTTTTGTGTACTAAATCACTAGTACAACACAACGCCTCTGCCTTCAAAGCTTAGAGATCTCGAGTTGCATCTTCGGTAGTATGTATTACAAGGAGCTATACTTTATAATGGTATAAGAAAGAGAGACTTGTAGTTGAGCCCTCATGTACGTGCACCCCTTTATCTCGACCGTCCAATTTTGCATCGAAGTTTCGTGCATAAAAAACCCTACTTTTTCATTTCTCCGAAACAATAAAAGATTTGGACTTGAAGTTGCAGGACAACATCACACAAGTACTACTATGTCTAGAAACTGTTTTGAATTTTTTTTTTTTGGGTTCAGCAGGAATATCTAGAATGATGATGCTTATTGTAAATTATATCATTTGATTAATTTATGTTGCTTCAAAAAATCTGAAACATTTTTGCTTGGAGTAGTTCTTGTATTATGTTGACCTTCAAAGTTGATCTGAGTGCCTGAATCGACCGGGCTGTTGATCACAACTCCACAGTGTTTATTGTATGATATACTCCATCCGTTTTAAAATAAGTAACTCAACTTTGTACTAAATGGTATCGTTCCAAGGCTCCTGGAGGCTGGAGCTTCCATAAAAAAAAGACTCCTGGAACTATGGTACTACATACCACTATGTATAGTGGAATAAAGAGAAATACTAGTGTAAAACGTGAGTATCACGCCAATCAAGCGGCATTTGCGACAAGCGATGGTAGCCGTCAGTCACGTTGCCATCACGCGCGGCAGGCCTTTTGGTCCGCGAGCTGTTACTGCTGCTAGTGGATGGAACCAGTACGTGATCGATGATTGACGATGCAATTTGCCTTTCTCCAACGCCGGAAAAAAATGGATCGGCCGGGCTGGCCATGTCGGTCGCCGGCCCGCCGTACGAGAGCGCCACTGGCGACTGCTCCTGAGTTCATCCTGAACCTGAACTTGAAGGAACACGAGTAAATTGACTGCATGCAAAATTAACCATGTACGCACACTCTAGCTGAGTTCATGCATGCTGAGCAGCCAGCGGCGCTGCATACCAGACGGGCATTCAACTGGACTTCGTCGTTCGTTCAGGGGCGAGGCGACGGGCATGCAACTGGACTTCGTCGTGCTTGTCGGCATCATGTTCCACAAGGTATCGATGTCCATGCATCGTGTGTGTGTGTGTGTGTGTGTGTTTCAGAAAACTGAAACCAACATCCACCTCAATGACACTTTTAAATCCAGTGCCAAAGAGGGAAGTAGGTTCCGTTTTTGCACTTTTGCCGCCTGAACCACTTGTACCTTTATAGCTGCACAAGTTTTACCGGTTATCCGCGGTAAAACTTTCACATTACGGGATGCCTTTGCAGTATTCCAGTAACAAAGACAACTCAACGCAAAAAAGAAGAAAAAACAAAGATGACTCACCCTTGAGCCTTTGAATGTTTTCAGTGGATGTTAACAGAACATGTGGCAAAAAGCACTTACACTTTTTTTTTAAATATGGTCGAATACAAATATGTTCACTTGTTTTTCTCTTGGCAAACATAAAACGCACTGTGCAAAAACAAACGTGGAAGAGTGGTGATCGATATGTACCGACTCAACCTGCAAATTTCAGAGAAAATCTCTTTACTTGCACTAGCAAACATGACCGTGCGTTGCAACAAGAGAAAAAAAATCATTGCACACCCCTATCGAATAAGAATGACCTAAAACATAAGTGTGATGATTTAATTTTTTGAACAAAAATATGGTCGAGTACTAATACTTTCACTTGTTTTTTTTCTCTTGGCGAACATAAAACGCACTGTGCAAAAACAAAGGTGGAAGAGTGGCGATCGATATGCACCAACTCAACCTGCAAACATCAGAGAGAAAATCTCTTTACTTGCACTAGCAAACATGCCCGTGCGTTGCAACGGAAGAAAAAAAATCATTGCACGCTCCAATCGAATAAGAATGACCTAAAACACAAGTGTGGTGATTTGATTTACATCCCTCATTAATTATTTGCATAATGAAAAATAATTATAGTTTCAGTCGGACAATCTTTACAAATGGATAAAAAATGTACGCACTATTTAACTAGTGGCATTTGTTTAATGACTAATCCGTGTGCCAATTACGAGCAGCGGCAACCATAGGGCAGCTTGAAAAGGACCTTGAGCATGCTCGGAAACCCTCCTGGTATGCCGAGGTCCAAGAGGCGGCGGGTCGTCGAACCCATACTCGAAAAATTAACGAGTTTAATTAGCTCAAAGCGGAAAAAGAACAACAATCGCTTGAGATTGATAAGCTAATAAAGTCCCAGTTGGCCACTTCTGAGGAAGAGACCAGGCATGCTTCTGGATTTTTAGCGGCTAATTAATGTTTCCTAGAACAACTTCCAGTGATTTATCTTAACAATTGTTTATGATATTAACATGATGTTATGCAGCTGTCTTACCTGGTCAATTTGGCTTACCCGTCCTTTCCTCCTTAAACGACCTCATGGTGCGTCTCAGCGAGCTGCATCAGCAATGGAGAAAATCCATGGAGAAGGTTTTCCGGGCTTTATGGCCAGATGAGGCCCTGCTGAGGGACCTGACCGAGCCCGCCCAACACCTGCATGAAGCCAGGCGTCGGATTCAAACGTAAAATGTATCGGCCTACCGTGAAGGTACCCGAGAAGCCTGGCGAAGACGCACTATCGTCTTTTGAAGAGCGAGGAGCTTGCCAAGGTCGGACCCAAAGAGCTTGATGGAAAAGAAATTAAAACCGACGGGAATCATGAGGTCGTCATGCCCGTTGCTCGGCTAACTGAGTAGGATTATCGCTTTGACAAGCTCATAGATGGCCTCCAATAAATTTTGTAAATAGTTAATGTTGAACTCATGACTTTATATATCTATGTATGTTTATCATTTTGAAAGCTCAAATCCATAGATTTCATACTCCGTTAACCAGCCATTGGCTTCTATCTCCTCGGCCAAAGGACGAGGAGTGTTCCCACTGTTGAACCGAGCTATCGGGTGACGTTTTCGGCGGACGAGGCAATCCGGCCATGGGGTCAAAACGTGAGTCTTATGGAGAGTTATGTTATATTGTTTTTTAACGTAAGTCACATCTTCGCGAAAAATAGTTCCTCTAACAGTTCATTTTGCTGGGGTGTCATGTTGATCATGACTAGTTAGCCGATGTGTCGTTGATGATTTAAAATATCCTCGACTTATAAAGAAGTAGGCTTCAAAAACCCTACACCACTACCTTTTGTTGAAAGGCCCTAAATTTTCACTTCCATCGTGCTGCCCAATTATATTCTTATGACTGCTAGCTTTCGGCTTCACCCGTCTGAGGTATTTTACCAGGTTAACCTGGAAGTAAAAATCGCAGAGGTGGTCCCTTTACGCCCATAGTCGAATTGATCAGAAACGTAAAGGGTGAGCACAAGAGCCAGGCAATACAACTCGGCAAAAATCTCAAGTCCAATCGATGCATATTGTGACTTTAGAACAAATTTTTAGGAAGGCAGCATCTGCTCTGATACCAAATATATATTAGGCTCAGAAGGAGTCCCGAGGTGCTCTTGTACGAGGTGCCTCTACGAGCCCCAGTGCCGATTGTCGGATCATTTGAGAGGTTGGAGCTATATTATGTCAAAACATCGATTTTAAACACGGCGGAATGTATGGCCATGAGCCATGGAGTATGCTGTAATTCATGAAGAATATGTGAAGCAGAAGAAAAAGATTTTGAAGACGATACATCGGTGCTAATCTTTATTTGAAAAATTATTCCTAGCTAAGCACTATATTGCAAGAAATTAAAAATACAAATAAAGTAAAAATGACGCAAACGAGGAGCGTTCCATGGGTGAGGCCCAAGATGATTTTCTTGGACATTTCGAATACGGTATGCTCATCCATTGAATGCTTGGTCGATGCTGAAAGGCCCGTCCCACTTGGTCGATAATTTGTGCCATTTAGGCTTATCGGGATGTTGGCGTAAAACTAGGTCACCGATATTGAATGCCTTTGCTCGGACCTACTTGTTCTGGTAACGTCGTGCTTGCTGTTGATAAAAGGTCGATCATGCTCGAGCGGCATCGCTTTCCTCATCGAGTGCGTCAATGTCATCTCGGTGGCTTATGTCGGCTTTATGCTCCTCGTACATGCGTACTCTCGGTGCATCATGGATGAGATCGCTGGGAAGTATAGCCTCCGCTCCGTATATCATAAAAAATAGAGTATAACACGTTCATCTATTCAATGATGAGGACATCGTTAACCGGTACCTGCTTGCTCGGCTTGCGAGTAGCGACTAACCGATGAATCGGCCTATTAACTAGATTAATCGGTCGACCATTAATTGGTATGATTTTAAACCCAATAGGCAAAAACAAATTGAGACAATAGAGCTTGAATGATATAACAATCTGCATTGCAAATATGAAGCAAATGGCACCGCTTTTTTTTCTAAATAGCCCATGAACATCTATACAACAACAATCATCTATAAACATATATGCGAAAAAGGGTTTTTCCCCGCTTTATATTATAAACCATCCATCATCCATTACAACCGCGAGCCGATACAAACACACACCACACACCCAAGGCTAGATACAAAGGTGCCGGGCACCAACACACCACTCCAACGACTACAAATCACCAAAAAGATGAACAAAGAAGCGTCGCTTAGAGCCGATGGAGATCACCATGAGCAATCCACCGAGGAGAAATGAGACAGCCGATGGCAGAGCGAGGACTCCAAAACGATGCCTCCAACAAGGGAAGGACCAAAGCCGCCACCGTTCGATCCCGCGGATCAAGTTTTCACCCGGAGTAACCTGAAGGGAGAGGGAGCACCGCGATGGAGCCTGCAGGGAGGATACGACGTCCACGGACACCGCCACTGTCAACCAGTACGGAGACGGGGCAAGTGATGTACCCCGGTGCACCGATCCCTCCGACGCAACCTCACTCCGCCAACCACCCGCATCCATGCCGCCCGAGCAGCCATGCCTGCCCGCCCGCACCCGAGCTGCGCAATCCGCCCAAGATCAACACGCCTCCGGGACCGTCCTGGAATCATCAAAGGAGCAAGCTTTGGCTAGTGCAAACCCCAACCATCGCCGAAGACTGCAACGACCATCCCGCCTCTAAACACCGAGTCAGCAACCAACAAGCACCAAGCTGGGGAAGTGGGAAGGAAGGAGCGGCACACGGCCCGGACCGGCGACGGGCGGCTCGACCTCGTCGAAGCCCCCATCCTACCGGCCTTCACACCCGAAGCACTCTGCTTCGCCCCACCACAGCCATTGGCACCGACCAACGAGAAGCCACTGACGGCGCGCGTCCGTCGAAGAAGGGGAGAGAACCTCCGCCACCGCATCCAAGGAAGAGCCACGAACGGCCTGCCCGTGCCGCACGCCGACGCCCAAGCCGGGAAGGAGGCCCGACCGGACCCTAAGATGCACACGCACCGCCACCGCCACAGCCACGCCACCAGCACTGCCACCCCTAAGCACGACAACGTCGGTCGCCCGCGGCTCCTGCTGGACCCTGCCCTCTCCGCCGGAAGGAACCCCAACACCAGATCCCGCGGGATCCGACCGGGGCCACCCCGCGCGATCCGCCCGATGCAGCTGCCCCATGGAAGAGAAGCTCCCCCATGCCGGGGGCCGACCCAGCCAAGCCGGCAGCCGTCCCCAGCCCGCGCCGCCGCAACCCTCGTCGCCGACCACCAGATCTGACCAAGCAGCCACTGCTGCCCTTCCGCCCCAACGCGCCAGCACACCCCGCCACCAGCTCCACGCAGCCGCCGCCGCGCCGTCGTCCCGCTGTGCCCGCCGCACAACAGCCCGGGGCGCCGCCGCGCCGCCCTGCGCAAGTGCAGCGCACCTCGCCTGACCATGTGTCTCGTGCCACAGGGCCACAGGGGAGGCGGGAGAGGAACCCCGCCGCCACCGACGCCAGCCGGGCTTCGCCCGGTGGCGCCCTCCGGCGGCGGCGGGGAGGGGGAGAGGTGGGGAGGGAGAGCTGGCGGGCGGCGGCTAGGTTTTTGCCCTGCCGCCCGCGAGAGCGGCTCGGGCGAGCAGTTTCTGTACACTTACGCTAACAATCATCTATAAACAACCATGTGGGTGTCGAAAATCATTAATAAACATGTATACAACAATATTGTTTTGCTGATTTCCGTGTGGGCTGCAACTCTGAGGGATAGTGGCCACGTGACTGCGAAAAGCAGAGGGAAGGTGTTGGCCGCCATGCGGGGCGTCTAAAAAATGTGTGTTGGGATGTGGAATGTCGCAAAGTAGGAGGGAAAGTAGTAGTGTGCAGAGGGAGGAGGGGAAGCGAGGGCGCACCAATGAGGACCTGGACACGCCATCTAGGACATGAAGGAGCGGGAGGGGTGGGAGGAGGGCCGAACCCTAGCTATTTAGGAGTGGGAGGGGTTACGGGCCAATAGTCAGGCTTTGTTTGCCCACTAGTTAACGGGCTAACAAGGATTAATTGGCCTAACAACCGATTAATTGGTCTAATAGGCCATTTAATCAGCCTGGCAAGTTAACGTGTTGAATAGGTGTTATTCGAGTCGGCCACCCTACGAGTAGCGATTAACTGGCCTGCTAACCGATTAATCGGACGAATTCTTGAATAGTGCATCTATTAGGTATGGTGTGTAAGCCCCATAGTACAGAGTCAAGCTCCTCAACCCATTTATAGTCAAACTTCTTTAAAGATCGAACCAAGCGCAGCTTGATGCCACTTAATATTAAGCCGCTGGCCCTTTCAACTCAACCATTAGTTTGAAGGTGATATACAAAGGCGAAATCAAGCTTATGCCCTATTTCATGCACCAATTTATGACCTCCTGAGCGATAAATTTGGACCCATTATCCATGATGACGATGTGGGGTACACCGTAATGTGCAGCCAGAAATAAAATCGATGACTGCCCAGCTTGAGCCGAGGCTATTTGTTTCACCTCAATCCATTTTGCGAACTTGTCCACCATAACCAAGAGGTATCTCTTTTGATCAGATCGTCCGCGAAGTGGTCCGACCATGTCTAGACCCCAGACCATGAACGGCCAGGTGATCAGAATGGTTCGTAGGGCTGTGGATGGCATATGCTTTGGTTGGCGAAGGGTTGACATCCCATGCATTCCTTTACTAGTTTCCTTGCCTCGCCTTGCTGTAGGACTGTAAAATCCATCTCGGAAAGCCTTGCTTATTAAGGTCTGAGGTGTTGCGTGATGGCCGTACATGCCTGAGTGAATTTTTTAGAGGAGCTCTTTTTCTTCTTCCTCGAAAATGCAACGCTGGAGCATGTGTGTGACACAGCGCTTGTAAGTTCTCCTTCATGGACTTTATATGCTTTGGATCACTGAATGATTGATTGCGCATCTGTCTGATCCTTGGGCAGCTCCTTGCGTAGTAGGTATGCCAGAATGGGCTCGGTCGATGGAGCGATCACTACCATGATCTTGTGTGACAAGGGGGTTTCTTCTATTGTCGAGCCCTCGATTATCTCGTCGTCCGGATCTATGGCGGGTGGGGTGAGATCATCTCCTCGGTAGAGTGTTCGGTAGCCCCCACGCCACCTTGCCATGTGACTGATGGTTTGAACAACCGTTCAAGTAAGGTGTTTTTCGGCACTCGATCACGTTAGCGCCTATGCTGGCAAGAACGTCCGCAACTTGATTGATGTCTCTAGGGATGTGGTCAAATTCCAGCCCCTCGAATTGGGCCAAAATGGTTACGACATTATGATAAGCCTTCCTTTTTGGATCTTTCGCATCAAATTCTCCATTGATTTAACAGATTGCGAGGTTGGAGTCTCCACGGGCCTTGAGACGTTGAATGCCCATGAAAACTGCTATCCGAAGTCCGTGTAACAGTGCTTCATGCTCTATTGCGTTGTTGGAGTCTATACGTAATTTGAAGCACATATTTGATATTAGCGCTGGTTAGGGTGGTCAGAACTACCCTAGCTCCTATAGGTCAGCGAACATCTTGGAGCCATCAAAGTGTTTTAGCCCAATGTGTGTATGTGATATGCTCTCGAGGGAGCTCGGCATCCGTCCACTCGGCTAAGAAGTCGGCCACTTCACGATCCTTCCTGTGGCGTCCCGGTTCTTAATGATGTCATTTAGCAGTACTTTCGAGGCAACGGTGATTGAAAACTCTTGAAAATAGTGCCTTAGTTTCCGAGAAGCCATGAAGATTGCATATGCTATCTTTTGATAGTACCGATACCTAATTTTACACGTGGTAAGCACTTCGGAAACATGGTACACCGACCCTTGTACACGTAGCTTCTGATCGTCGATGTTGCATTCGAGAAGAAGGACAACACTGATGACTTGATTGGTTGCCAAGATATATAGCAACATCGGTTCAGCATGGTTGGTAGCGGCCAAAATTGGGTTGGTGCCGAGGAGTGCCTTGATTTCTTCCATCGCGGCACTGGCCTCGTATGTCCATTTGAAATTTTTATTGTGCTTAAGCAATATGTATAGCAGGAGGGCCTTTTCTCCAAGTCGTGAGATAAACCGTCTCAAGGAGGCTACGCAACCTGCCGGGCGTTGAACATGCTTAAGCTCTATTGGCACCTCTAAGTGTGCCAATGCCTTGATCTTGTTGAGGTTTGCTTCGATTCCTCGATGTGACATAATGAAGCCGAGCAGTTTGCTGGAGGGGATGCCAAAGACGCATTTTCCGGGTTTAACTTGATATTGTATGCTTGGAGGTTTTTGAATTTTTCCCGAAGATCATCTATAAGTGTTTTAGACTATTTCGTTTTAACAACCACGTCGTCTACATGGGCTTCGGCTGTTTTGCTAATCAATGGCTCTAGGCAGGTCTGAATCATTCGCTGGTAAGTAGCACCGACATTTTTTAGTCCAAAGGGCGTTGTGTAGTAGTGAACGCCATGGCCGATTGGTTGGATTCCTTCATATGTATCTGGTGATAGCCCGAATAGGCATCGAGAAAACAAACCAGATCATGCCTTGCCGTGGCATTAACTATCCGGTCAATTCGAGGTAGCTGGAAGGGATCCTTTGGGCAAGACTTATTGACGTCCTTGAAATCGACGTAGAGGCGCCATGATTTGTCCTTCTTAGGTACCATGACCAGGTTTGCTAGCCATTCTTAGTGTTTGATTTCACGAATGAATCCGATTTTCTAATAATTGGCCAGTTCTTCTCTCATTGCCTGTCTTTTTGGTTCTTAGAACATACGAAGTGCCTGCTTGATGGGTTTGAATCCCTCTACTATATTGAGGTTGTATCTCATGGGATTCCTGGTATATCTGAAGGGTGTCAGGCAAAGAGCCTAAATTTCTCGAAGAAAAGCACGCAAGGCTGCATCGAGCTTTGGGTCCAGTCCTGTGCTAATGGAGGCCGTTTTAGACGGGTCGCGGGGATGCACTTGGAATTTTACAATCTCGTTAGATGATTTGAAGGATGTACTTAGGTCATTTGTCGAGGACAACATCGTACTTGTTGATGGATGCGCCCAATGCTATTAATTCCTCGGCAGCGAGGGCCTCGGATTCTTCCTCCAGGGATAGCAATGCAGTCTTGTTCTTGGATTTAAGTGATCTAACTGCATTCTTGTTAATTGTAATCACACCATTAGGTCCCAACATCTTAAGCTTCATGTAGGCGTTGTGGGGGACAACGTGAGGCGAATGCATCTCGTGCGAGGAGTGCCTAGTAACCACTTTGGAAAAGGACGACGTTGAAGGTTAACTCTTCGACTCGGTAGTTATTGGGTTTCCAAATACCTTGCCGCTACATTGTGCCTCCTTTCCGGGAATAATTCCTTTGAATGCTGCTTGATTTTGCTTTATGCGCATTTTATCAAACTGCATTTTCGGCAAGGTGTCCTCATAAATGAGGTTTAGGCTGCTACCTCCGTCCATCAGAACCTTGGTCAGTCGGTAGCCATCAACGATGGGGTCAAGGACTAGGGCCGCGACACCTCGGCTGGAGTCAGGCGTCGGCTGGTCCTCCTGTCAAAAAGTAATAGGCACATTTGACCATCTTCTATCTGAAAGGACCACTTGGTTAACGTGGTGGATCTCTTGAAGAGCTCTCTTTCGTTGATTGCACGATTAGTGAGTTTTGTAGATCATGAGGGTCTCGTCATCAGCCGATGACTGCTCCTCCCTGCTCGGCATATTTTCTTTTTATTTAGGATATCCGATGTTGTCCAGGAGTTCAATTCTCCCTTCACCACCTTCCCTACAATCCAACATGCTCAAAATGTGTGGGTTGATCGTGTGTTTAATGTTACAGAGTGAATTAGGCAAGGTTCCTTCAGGATCACGTTTATCGTCGATTCGGGGCCTTTGTCTGGCTGTTGCCTCTTTTGTCCAGGCTTATTGGTGGGTTTGTAATCTCTGGAACACTTCTGGCGTTGTGAGTGGCGTGAGTGTCTATCGTCGTCTGACTCTAGTGACTGCGGAATTGAATTTATGGTCCTCTTATCCAATAGCCAGGCGTCTTCCATGACACAGTATCTAGTTATGATGCGGGATAGCTTGAGGAATGTTCTATCGCGTCTCCGTGCCAGAGTATTCGTAGTTCCTTCATTGTGGCAATTGAAACGGAATGCCACTAGGGCCTCTCCATCACCGCAATTAGGGATTTTTTTGCAAACAAGAACCTCATCCAGAATTGCCGAACAGTTTCTTTTTGTTTTGGTTTGATAAGATCCAAGTCCCAATCGTCAGCAAGCCCGCGTGCCACGTGGGTTGTGGGTGGGAGAGGAAGTTTAATTCTAGACTGATCCAGGGTCGGCTCCTGAGGGGAAGTTTCCTGGGGCTGGTCTAATTTCGGCCTCGGGGCGGAATGCTCGGCCATGTTGGTCGCGTCGCCGTGATGCGTCCTAAGAGATCCGAGATCAAGGTTTGATCCGAGCAAGGACGACTGTTGTTCCCAGGCGGGTGTGAAACCTGCTCTTGGACGTGATTGGGCGAAGATCTTCGGCCAGACCTGAAGACATGGGCGGATATCCGACCTCTAGGTTTGATTCATCGGTATTTATATCCCGACGAAGGGTGGGACCTTCAAGTCGCCCTGTCATCTCGGCCAATCCGAGATTTTGTTGCTCTGGTGTGGAAATTGCACCGGGGTGGATTCGATCATCGGTTGATGCTTTCATCGAGCCTTTGTGACAAAACAATGGGACCTGCATGACCACCAATGTCGGTGCTAAGACCGGCACATCTCGGGTAGGGGGTCCCAAGCTGGCGGTCTTGGCTAGATGGTAAAAAGAAGAAGGAAAGACACGATGTTTACCCAGGTTTGGACCCTCTCTAAGAGGTAAAACCCTACGTCCTACTTCTGATTATATTGATTGTGATGGGGTACAAAGTACAATATGATCTACCTTGAGATCGTATGAATAAGTCGAGTCTACCTCTACTGTCTAAATCTCTCAGCTTACATAGGCACCGGGAGTATATAGGGTTACAAGTATGTCGGCTACATTTAGGGATAACATGCCGATCATTCAAATATGTCTTGGAGTATACGCCAAGTCTTCAAAGGATTCCATCTTGATTACGAGGGGGCCCAGAGGTACACATCCCATTCTTCAACTGTCGGTGGGTCCTCGACCGGCCCATGAGTGGCAGGCCGACGTGGTGAGTACCCCCTAATCCAGGACACCGTCAACGGGTCTTCGTTAGAATTTGGCCAGTGCACCGATCCTTCCCATAGAGTACCACAGTACGTTAAAAATCCTCTATTCAGTATTCTTCTAATATCTCATCTCTCACATGTATAGCTGAACTATATAACCCTTTCAACTGTATTCTCAGCTCAGAAGTGCAATACTAGTTAATCACTGGGACAGGCCTCATAGACACAAATCGATCTATCCTATAAAAGACTAAGCCATTTTATAAGGACGTCAACACTCTCCTCACCCCATCCTTGTGAAATCTATCACAATCATCTTGTTTTCCAAAGTACCCATGCTATATTGATGAAGGCACATCAGAAAACATGTCATGGACTATGTTGAGACACTCACAATGTAAATGGTAACTGCGTGTCTGAAATCTACTTTTGCAAAGTTTGAAAGCATGCCAAAGTATGTTTTATGTACTAAATCACTAGTACAACACAACGCCTCTGCCTTGGAAGCTTAGAGATCTCGAGTTGCATCTTCAGTAGTATGTATTACAGGGAGCTCTAATTTATAATTGTATAAGGAAGAGAGACTTGTAGTTGAGCCCCCATCTTTTTTTCGCACATACGCAAAACTTGCGTATCTTTTCATGATAGAAAGAATTAGAATGGGTATAAAATTGGGTACAACACATAACACAAATGCAAGGAGGTGCGAACATGATGCCCGAAGCAGAGGAACAAGGGATGCTCGGCCCAGAACAGGGTATACACACAGCTAAACCCACCAAGACCCAACAGGAGAGGCAGAGTGAACAACCAGTGTATTCAACATCGCCAAAGTCATCATCAGGGACACCGCAAGCGAAGAAGATAGCACCTTCATGAAGGAGAAGACACCGTTACTCCGTCGTCATCCAATCCGAAGAACCAGACCTAGGGTTTCCCTTGAGCTTGAAGATGGGCGCAGATGAAGGCCATCACAACGCCTTCAAGAAAGAAAAATGACACCCGTGAGTGACGCCACTCCCAAACAATAGAAGATTTAGACTTGAAGCTGCATGACAACATCACACAAGTACTAATATGTCCAGAAACTGTTCTGATTTTTTTTGGTTCAACAGGAACATATATCTAACACGGTGATGCTTATTCAGATCCCTTGGGCGCTGGGAGCTAATTCCCAGGAAACTAAGCTCAAGAGGGAATCCTTGAGCATGCATGCGTGATGTTTAAAAATCATGGACGGATTTTCACTGGAAAAGTAACATTTCCTGCTCTTCAACTTCGCAGAGTACAGTAGTTTTATTGTTCTCATGTTTATTCTATTGGACCTATCAAATCGGTTAACAGCAAACAGAGGAAACATGATCGCTTCATATTCAACCGGCCGCTCTGTGATCTGGCAGTTAGCGATTAAATACGCCACCTGCATTTCAGATAAACAATAGTATTACACTACCGCAACTCTGCAATAGTATGCATCTAAACGAACATTTCTATTTGAACTGAATTAGGTACATATCCGCCATCCCAACATGGAAATCCAGTTGAGTGTACATTTCTGTTTTCAGTAATTGCCTAGCTAGTCCCCTAGGAAGAAGAAAATGGTTCATTTGGTTGTAGCAGGTGAACTGTGTTTTAGTCAATTTTGTGCTGTACATGTGTTAGGCATGCAATTCCCCTCCCTAACCTGAATTATCCCTGATGAAAATATACTGCACGCAGTCCAATCAAATGTGTTTTTAATGGTGACCGGGGAACAAACTACCCACCTGAACATTTCATTGAACAAAGAGGCAGAAGAGTAGGTTACAGACTGTTATAGGGCATGAAAATATAGTCCTAAAAGGCAGATGATGCAGCCAAGACTCGGCCAATCCAGTCGCGTTTCTGCTCTGGTGCTCCCCCCCGGGCTGAACGCGAGGTGGAAAAACACATCGACGGCCAGGATGAACCAAAAACGGTTTATAACGAGGGGCACGATCGTCTTTGTTGCCCCCGCGTATAGCCGTCGAGGAGCCTTGGGAGGCCCGTACGGGCCCGGTTAGATCGTATGCCCGGCCATATACGTACTTGTATATGGCGGCGTTTCGTGCACGCGTGGAGCCGCCGGCGCGTGGGGCAGCACGTGTCACGGGTAGATTCCAAAACCGTCCCATCATATAAATATGGACGGCAACCACCTCCGGCCGCATCGCCTACCATTTCCCCCCGCCGCATCGTCTCCCTCTCCCCACTCCCCACTCCCTCTCCTCTCCAACCTCCTCGTCGCCCTCACCGCATCCTCTCCATCGCCATGGCGGACGCAGGAGGCGAGCGCCCCGATTGGGGCGCAGATCTGGTGGAGCAGGCGCGGCAGGTCGCTGCGGGCACCTTTGTGAGGGGACGTGCCGGCGTCCAGCGCGGTGCTCCCCCCGCTGCAGATCTGGAGAAGGCGGGGGCGGGCTGCAGCGGCGCAGTCCAGCCAGATGCGCCCGCTCTGGCGATCTCCGGCAAGGCGCAGAAGGTGGAGGCGGGCTCTGGCGAGGCGCAGAAGGTGGAGGCGGGCTCTGGCGAGGCGCACGAGGTGGAGAAGGTGGAGAAGGTGGAGGCCGGCTCTGGCGAGGAGCAGGCGGAGCAGAAGGTATCTGCTTATCACTTTAATGTGGTAGTTTTTAGATTGTAGGGTTTGTGGCCAGAAGGTTTTTTGGTTAGATTTGTTGGATGTAGGGTTTTCTCTGCATTAGGGTTTTTGTGTATTTGATTCGTGCAAGAATGGTGGACCTCATATGATTATTAGATTAGGTTAGAAGTAGCCGGATTGAGGGATGGGGTTTTTTCAGATGCTTATTAGATTAGTAGTGGAATTTTTGCAATTCTTTAGGTGTTTGGCTTGAGGATTAGACGATGGATTAGTCAAATATATACTTCTCTATTGGTTTGGGTTGGTGCCTGCTTTAGTTCTTTGGCTTGATGATTAATTAAATGGATGCTTAGTTCTAGGGATTATGCCTGTCATAGTTGCAATTCTTAGATGCTTGATTGATGCATGTTGTCATAGTTGCAGTTCTTTGATGCTTGATTGATGCCTGTCAGGCAGAGGCTATGAGATGGGTTGTGCATGTCCTTGTGTTTTTGGAAAATGTCTACCTGAGGTGATTAGATGGTGCATTAGTTTGGTTGTAAATATAGTGAAGGATGTGCTCATGTAATGGGTGTTGTCATGTTAATCAAAAAGAGCTTCTCAAGGGCTGGATTTGTTTGTGTTGGATTGGGGCTTCTGAAGGAGAGGGGAAGGGGCAGTCTATGCTTATTTAGTTTGGGTTAGTAGTGGAATTTTGCCGTTGCTTCAGAGATATTTACAGCATTGAACATCCTCTCCAATGCCGTTGCTTCAGAGATAAAAGCACCTTGGGGTTTTTTCAGTGGTTAGTAGTGGAATTTTTGCTTGTTAGATTTTAATTAGTATGAGGTTGAATACCTTATTTAAGGGGGAATTTAAGGTCAGATAGACGTCATATGATTATTAGATCTGTAGTTCAATGCTGCAGACATATATGATTATTTGATTTGATCTGTGGTTCAATGATACTGGATGGAAACATATTTGATTTGGAATGCATTAATTTTGATGTGCCAATGAATTGGTTTAGATGATACAAGATTCATCTATAGTATAATTTGTTGTTGTTTAGGTAAGTAATGAAATTTTAGATGTTTGTTGGAGATGTATGCATTTATAGTTGAAGTTGTACCTAATTAACTACTGCATTATGTTAATATGTGTAGGAGCTTTGCTGCATTATCCCAAAAACAGTAATTTGTGCATATTAAAATTTGTAGTTGGCTTCTGTAATTAGTAGCAATGGATGTAATTTTATATTTAGGGGGCTAAGAGATAACTCACTTTACAATTGCAGAAGGGTGGCCTCAAAAACAGTAACATGGCCTTGAAATATTGTCCTTGCCCAAAATTTTATAAACCAAATGTTGTAGGCAGGCCTATTGTCCAGCCTCATAAAATTAACCTGGCCAGAGATTTTCCTCTTGTGCAAATACTTATGATGAATTACAAAAATATGCAGCTAGGATGTCACCATTGTATAACTATGAAGTAAACATTCCAAGGCAGGATCCTAGCAACAAAATATACTATATGTTTCCATTAAGTAGTGTGTGGGGGGGGGGATTCCCTCAAAAGAAAAGTGTTGGGTTAATCCAGGGAATGTCAAGAATCCAGCTTGGATTTTCATTAGCATTTATGAAGGAAAGCATTTGTCTGTTGATTGATTGCTTAGATTCTGTATTTATAAGGAAAGCATTTGGTCACTTGCAACATACCAATGTGGTTCACATTCACAATTTTGTCTGTAATGACATTCTTTGAACTGCAATTCAATTCATTGTAATTGATGTGCTTGTTTGACAATATAGCAGGAGGAAGAGGATCTTGTGGGCAACAAGAGGAAGTGGGACAAGACTGGGTTCTACCCATATGACTCTGATGAAGATGAGCCGTATGAGGTAAGGCCTAGTTGAAATGTTATTTGTGCATTGAGTTAGTATTACGTGTTTATAGTATTTGAATGCATAATGTATTAATGTCAGTCATTAATGTGTGCAGTATGAATCTGGAGATGATGTGGTCGAGGGGAACGTCGAGTCGTTTGAAGAGAAGGTGGTGTTGAAGATCAGGGCCCAAGGACCTGGTATGTACCACAACTGGAGGACGGAAAAGTACCGCTGCCCCTTCTGCAGCAAGCCCAAGCCCAGGTCTGGGTTATTGGAGCATCTGATGGAACATTGCCGGGCTACATCGATCTCCAGTGATGAGTACAAGATCAGGGCTGAGCATTCTGCCCTCCTGAAGGTCCTGAGAAACCCTAACCTCTAGTCCTACATCATGCTGATCATCAGAAGCTGGAAGCCGTACTCATCATCAGTATATTTGATGATGTTTTACTTTTGGAAAGCTGCATCTGGGTCTGTACTGGTTGGAAACTACCTCTATTAATGTAATGTAATGTATTGTGTGTCTGAATTGGATCTGTTGTGAACTGCCTGGTACCTGTGGCGGTAACCTAGAATGCTATCTATATATGTGTGGCCTTAACTTTATTGGTGGTGAATGCTTCCTTCATGTTTACTTGTTGTTTCGATGGTGCAATGATCACAAATGGCGCTTCAGTGTTGCTTCAGACATGCTGCAACACTTGTCTATGCTGTGGGCAAGTGCAACATGCTGTGCGCATGTGCCAATTATACCAAATATTGAATCTGGCAATGTTCCAAATTGGCTGTCATGAATTATAGTACATGGGGTTTCGTAAAGTTACTAATAATTGTTCATCCTCACACATTCCATCAATGCATAATTTGGATAAGCAAAAAGATCAAATGTTCCATCATTTGAACCAATGTTGCAATAACAGAGCAAATATTCCATCATCAAAGTGTGAAGGAATTAAATGTAAATTTAGAAGAGTAATGTAATACTAGTTAAAAATAATGTGTGCAAAAAAAGGAATTTGAAATAAGATCTACTTTATTTTTTAATAAAGTTATATTACCCTACTTATTAGAATTTTGAAAATGTCACTTATTTATAAGAAAAGAAAATATAAATATTCAAAAAGATGTGTTTGATAAAAATACCTTTTGAATTTTTGGAATGTTATTATTTGAGGGGTCATGTAATTTTTATCTTATTTTTTGAGTGCTCAGGTAATTTTTATGTAAACTGAAGGAAAAGGGAAAAAATAAACAAAAGGAAAAGCATGGGCCAGCCTAGCCATCTTGGAAACCTAACTTTATAAATAAAAAATTTCAAAAAAAATAAGAGGGCATTAAAAAATAAACAAATATAAGAGGGCATTAAAAAATAAACAAATATAAGAGGGCATTATAAATTAAAAAATTCAAAAAATAGAAAGAAAATATAAGAGGGCATTATAAATTTCAAATAAAATATAAGAGGGCATTATAAACAAATATAAGAGGGCATTAGAAATTTCAAAGAAATTTTGGAAAAAGAATATTTTACAATGCCCCCTGAGGTATAGACCGATGTTTTGACCAGCCAGTCTAGAGGGCATTATAAATTAATAAAAATTTCAAAAAAATATAAAACCTTGAAAACCTAGCTTTGTTTGTGCAAGATATCATGTGTGCCAAAATTGAGGTGATTTGGAGGTGGTCGAGAAAATGACCGCATTCCGGAGGGGCCATTTGGTCTAACTTAAGCCAGTTTTTGAACAAATGTGATTTTTCCCACCACCTCCAAATCACCCAAACTTTCTTGAACATGGTGACCCACATGTGCCAATCATGCCTATGAAAGAAAATTTGGAAAAAGAATATTTTACAATGCCCCCCTGAGGTATAGACCGATGTTTTGACCAGTCAGTCTAGAGGGCATTATAAATTAATAAAAAATTCAAAAAAATATAAAACCTTGGAAACCTACCTTTGTTTGTGCAAGAGATCATGTGTGCCAAAGTTGAGGTGATTTGGAGGTGGTCGAAAAAATGACCGCATTCCGGAGGGGCCATTTGGTCTAACTTAAGCCAGTTTTTGAACAAATGTGATTTTTCCCACCACCTCCAAATCACACAAAATTTCTTGAACATGGTGACCCACATGTGCCAATCATGCCTATGAAAGAAAATTTGGAAAAACAATACTTTACAATGCCCCCTTGAGGTATAGACCGATGTTTTGACCAGTCAGTCTAGAGGTCATTATAAATTCAAAAAAAATTTAGAAAAAATTTAAAACCTTGGAAACCAAGCTTTGTTTATGCAATATATCATGTGTGCCAAATTTGAGGTGATTTGGAGGTGGTCGAAAAAATCATCGCATTCCGAGGGGCCATTTGGTCTAACTTAAGCCAGTTTTTGAACATACGTGATTTTTTCCACCACCTCCAAATCACCCAAATTTTCTTGTACATGGTGACCCACATGTGCCAAACATGGCTATGAAATAAAATTTGAAAAAACAATACTTTACAATGCCCCCTTGAGGTATAGACCGATGTTTTGACCAGTCAGTCTAGAGGTCATTATAAATTCAAAAAAATTAGAAAAAAATTAATACCTTGGAAAACTAGCTTTGTTTGTGCAAGATATCATGTGTGCCAAATTTGAGGTGATTTGGAGGTGGTGCTGACATGTGTGCAAAATTTGACATGTGACATATGCAAAAAATTAGACATGTGACATATTTTGTTTAAAACTTGTGTGCAAAATTAGACATTTGACATATGCAAAAAAAATTGAATACAAATTTAAAAATTTACTTTGGGTATCCTCACATGGTGGAAATGTTTGGTCCAAATATTTTTAATATTTTTAAAATTTATATTTAATTTAAAATTTGAAAATTTAATGATTCAAACTTGTTTGCAAAATTTGACATGTGACATATGCAAAAAATTAGACATGTGACATATGCAAAAAAATTAAATAAATAATAAAAAATGCCAACCTACCAACAACATTTATATGAAACCCCACGGCCTGCATACGACTAGTAACCCATTGGGCCAGGATGCAGGCCCGCGGTGAATGTATATAAGTTGCCGGTAGGCCCAACGGGGCAGAGAGAGACTGGTTAGGCAATGAGCTGCCTGCTTTAGATAGGAACTTGAGATGATTAGCTCAGGTGGGTTTATAAACCGGTGCGAGCTCCTCTCCGTTGGCGAGGTGGGACTAAACTCCCACCACCCCGAGACAGTGCCCGCCGCGGCTTTGATTTGGGCCTAATTTGGGTGGGCCGTACCAGGCTGGCCTCACACGTGGTTATCAGCTGGAGAGGGAAAAATTCCCCATTTCATCTGGCAGATACGAACCCTAGGTCTTTGCTTCTGTTCCCCATTCACTCCGTGAGCTCAAATCTCACATCTGGCGTCGCCGGCGATGGGGGCCAAGAAGGGAAGGAGGTCGCGGTCGGCAAGTGATTGCCGCCGCGCTCAAGAAAAGTGGGAGGAGGCAGTTGGGAAGTTCTGTCAGGGCGATCTGGAGAAGAGGGCGAATGTGGAGGAGATCTGCAGCTGGTTTCCCAGCTTGCAGATGTTCATCGACCATGGTAGGGGTCTCATCAAAGTGCTTACGGGCAATGAGAAGAAATCGTTGTTTGGTCCTGCTCGAGGAGTTGTTCCAGTCCAGGTTTTCCTCTGGGCTATGAACGAAGCGGAGAACTCCCCGGATCCGCGTCAGCGTGCGAGGTGGTACATGTACCGCTCCCGCCGCCGCGCCCCTCCTATTCCAGTGCCAGATCTTGTCGGAGTGTTGCTCGCGGTGCCTGCTCCGGTTGATCAGTCCAATGTTCACTCTGACAGTGATGTGGAGCAGAGCAAGGATGACAGTGATAGTGAAGATGTGGAGCATAGCGAGGATGAGAGTGATAGCGAAGATGTGGAGCAGAGCAAGGATGAGAGCGGGGAAGAGGAGGTTGTTCTGCTGCTGGACGACAGTGCTGGAGAGGAGGAGCAGGATGATGTTGTCCAGGAGCAGCCGGCGGACGTGCAGATTGTGGGTCCAGGGATCCCGCAGCTCGGAGACAGGACCATGCCGATTGAAGCGGAGACCTACATCCGTATGGGCATTCGTCACTCAGAGCGCATCAACAAGTTGAAGGACAAGAAAACAGAGTGATGGCATGTCAGTGTCTTCAGTTAGTCTATCTGTGTGAGTCAGTTTGGACCCGTTTGATAGCATACTATGTTCTAAGTTCTTTGAGAATACTTCAGTATTTGAGATTATGTTAGTTTTATTTACAGTGAGCTGTTTGGTTGCCCCTAATAAATGTGATTTTAGTACTGCAGTATTGGGAAAACTATAGTTATTTCTCTGCATGAAAAATGTAGCCTCTTTAAAAAAACAGAGTTTGTGAGTGCTTAAATGCAATGGCTAGGCAGCACAATTTACAGCATACCAAACAGTTGTATCTATTGTGAATACTCCAAAAATCTCTGTTTTAGTCAAACCATGTTATCTCATATGTATACGCAAGAATACTGTAGTTTTTAATACGTTGGTTCATATAGTACCATGCTACCAAACCCAGAGAACTGCAGTAAGTGTTAAGTTATGTACTGATGAAGTTTATGTAGTGCAAATGTGATGTGTTCAAACTGTTAAGTTATGTAATGCAGTTGTTAATGTAATGCATATGTTATCCTTTTATTTTCAAAAATAATCCAATTTCTACTTTCTCTATAATCAAACTAATGAGCCATTGGATTGTTGATTGATCTATTTTGCAGACAAAGGAGCCACAAAAAAGGTGCTGGAGGTGGGAGCAAGACTGCTAGAGCGAGTAGCAAGTGAAGTGTACACAGCGAAGCAGGGGTGGAGAATCAACGTGGCAAGACTGGAAGGATAAAAAAGAAGACTCTACTTCCTGCTGAAGATGTGGCCTTTACTTTGTTGCGATGTTTTAGTAGTTGTTGCTGTTATTTTGCGGTGCTCATGAACTTTGTAAGCCTAGGATGATGGGTTAGGTAGACTGCAGGCCATGCTGGCTTTTGGTTATATAGGTTTATGCTGGCTTGAAGTGAAAATAGAGCATTATTATTGATATATGGATCAGCCAGTTCTTCAACTCTAAGGTTGCGTTAATTTGGTTCTAGATTCAAATACATAGCTTAACCCTGCAAGGTTATCATAATCTCACATTTGTGTTTGAAAACAATCCTAGTTAGCCTAAATTACTGGTTGCAATGGAAATGTGTGCATTGCCATGATGTTTACGTATTTCATTTCTTATATATATTTCAAATATTTGAAAATCAAATCTATTTTTCCTCTTTCATTAATTCTGACAGTTTTACAATTCAAATTATGCAAGATAATACATTCTCTTTCATTTCACTTGTTAATTAAAATATTTCTTTTTAGTTTTATCTTTGAAATAATTTTGAATCACATATATATTTTTCTGTATTATTTGTTCTGACAGTTAGAAAATTCATGAATGTGCGAAAAATTGTTGTGTTATATTCTTTTATGAGGTGATTTGAAGAACAACAAATAATGGTGACAAATGCAAAAAGTGAAATATGACAAAAAAGCCAGCCTACTAGCTGCATACGGCCAGCATACGACTAGCAATCCAATCATTTAATGGGCCAGAATGCAGGCCCGCCAGATTTTGATAATAGGCAGCTAGTAGGCCCCACTGGGCAGGGACGGACAGGGTTAGGCAATGTGCTGCCCGCTTTAGAAAGGAACTTGAAAAGGGAAGCTCAGCCCGGTATATAAACCGGTGCGAGCTCCCCTCGCTTGGCGAGGTGGGACTAAACTCCCAGCACCGCTGGGATGTGCCCGGCGCGACGCTCGCTTGGGCCTAATTCGGGTGGGCCGTCCCAGGCCAGCCTCACCCGCGCGCAGATTATTACCACATTTAAAACCGAGCTGCTTCAATGTGTTATATTTCACTTATTCAATGTGTACGAAAAATTAATGTCTTATATTTCACTTATTCAATCAAATATTTATTTTCTTTTTATATGTAGAATAATTTAAAATCTAATATATTTTTACTCTTTCAGTTATTCTCACACTATTAAAATTCAAAAAATGCAATATAATATGTTTCATCTTTATTATAATATATTTTTCTGTTTTCTATTTCAAAAAAGGTATATCAAATATATTTTTTCTATGTTATTTCTTCTTAGAGTTTTAAAATTGAAGTATATGTTTTGTATTTTATTTCTTATTATAGTTATAAAAATCAAAATTCCATGAATGTATGTTGTCTTCTGTTTCACTTCTTAAATACAATTTTCATTCTATTTTCAAAATTCCATTTGGTTGACTCTAGAAAAACAACGTCCTTCGGGCTCCCCCTCCGGCAGACCCGAATGATGGTGATTGCACATGTGCTATGTGCTGGCCTGCATGAAATGACACCAAAGTTTGGCACCATGTGTGGATGCCCAATGTAGGCCCCCATGCAACATCTGGGCCATTCCGGACACCGAACGAACATTGCGTCACGTCCGGGCAGCGTTTCGGGTTCTTTTCGCCGGCAAAATCCTAGTAAATGCATCGAGTGTCGGAAATCGATGAGAATTGGCATGCATGATGTCCATGGTCATCCCATTGTGTGAAAACAATTTGGGGCCATTTGGTTGAGTCCAGAAAAACAACGTCCTTCGGGCTCCCCCTCCGGCAGACCCGAATGATGGTGATTGCACATGTGCTATGTGCTGGCCTGCATGAAATGACACCAAACTTTGGCACCATGTGAGGATGCCCAATGTAGGCCCCCATGCAACATGTGAGCCATTCCTGACACCGAACGAACGTTGCGTCACGTCCGGGCAGCGTTTCGGGTTCTTTTCGCCGGCAAAATCCTAGTAAATGCATCGAGTGTCGGAAATCGATGAGAATTGGCATGCATGATGTCCATGGTCATCCCATTGTGTGAAAAAAATTTGGGGCCATTTGGTTGAGTTGAAATAATTATTTGATATCAAAATTTTCTAATATGAAAAAGAAAAGAAAAAAAGTACATGAAACGAGCCCCTCGTCGCTCAAAGAGAGGAGCAGCTGCGATTTGTTACACAATTCCCGGATCGGAATCTACAAAAAAAACTCGAGCGTGGGAAGCCTATCCCTTTAATTTAGGAGCACGTACTGCCTCTCCTCAACCAAGGAAGGCAAAGATCACGGGCGTTCTTTCCCTGGTGGTTACGACGACCTAGGAGATCCTCCTCCTCCTATATAGTCTCGGCATCGTCTTTCATGTCGTCTACGACGGCTCCTACCGCCGAGTCGACGACAGTTGCGTCCCTAGCATCGGCCCAACCCCAGCAAGATCGTCGAGAACATCCAGATCGTCAGCGCGTGCTGGCCGTCGTGGACGAACTGCGTCCACGTTACAACGCCGACAACTTCCGTCTTCATCGAGCGATCCAGTATGTTGGCAACCGTACCGCATCCATGATGCTTTTCTTTGTGCGTGTGTTAGATTCGATAGGACTAAGATTAAGTAGCGCATAATCTTCGCATTACATCTGTTGGAGTAGATGTTTTTTGTTTGTGCGTGTATTAGATTAGATAGGCCTATGACACTAGATTTGTTCGTGCGTGTATTAGATTAGATAGCCCTACGATTGCAAATTAGTTTCTGCATGTTGTTTGTTGTCTTTCACTTGTAGGTTGGATTGATGAATAAACAACAATTTTTAATCAGTGTTAGTTATAGCATAGTCACTTTAAGTTATAGCAATGCCCTAAGACATGCATGTTGCAACTATGAGACGCCGACTAATATTGTATGTGTTGCACGTTTGTTTGATGCATGTTCCAGTATGCATAATTTCGTTTTTTTCTTTTCGATTTACTGTTAATTAGGCACTGTCACCGATTCTTATATCTATTTGTACAGTACCATATGAAAATAAATGATTAGATAAATTATGTTGCTTTTTATTATGAAACTAATTGGTTAAATAAGTACTTGTTAAACTGTCATTTTATGTGCTGCACGTGTCTCTGCTGAATGTTTCAGTATGAATAAATTATGTTGTATAGTTTTCTATCTACTATGGGATAGTGTATTCCATTATTATGTTTTATGCAACAATATGTTAGGAAAAAAGTTGATTACATAATTTATGGTACTATAACCAAGTATATTTTTTTAACAGGATGGATGAACTCAACGGAGAAATTGTTTGCGCCGTAGAAAAATGGTGCAAACTTATTGCCGGTCTATCTTCCGGTCAACGGGCCGCACTTGCCGAAACACCACTCCGTAGCATGCTTCAGATACCTTCGCTGAAGATGCGTACACTGTTGATCCGGTACATGGTTGAGATTTTTGATCCTAGCAAGGGCAGATTCATTGTACAAGACTTGGTTGGCGAAGTGTCTCTCGGTGCCGTGGATGTTGAGTGCATCTTGGCCTTGGAGAACCACGGACTGTCGGCAGAAGGTATTCTCGGTGAGGAAGGTGAGGATGTTAAAGATCGAGTGCCGCCTCAATTCCTGAGCAAGACCACAGGTAACATAGTCATCGATGATCTGATTGTGGACATCACAAAAAATAAATCCGCCGACGACGATTTCCTTCGGAGAGTTGTCCTCGTGTTGCTTGGAACAGTTCTTGCTCCCATGTCGAGCAAGACTGTACCAAAGCAATATTACGCATTGGTGGACGATGTGAAGCGTATATCCAAGATTAATTGGAATGCATTCACCCTCCGGGTTCTGCTGGACTGCCTTCGCAACGTGAGGAAAGGCAAACACCTCCGCCAATGGCCGAGAGGGAACTTAGCTCTCCTGCAGGTACACCTTTCAGACTTGTACCATTGCAAAAAAAATATGATTGCTAATTTACCTGCTGTATAGTACTAATTGTAATTTTTCATATTCATGCAGTACCTGTACTGGGAGAAGGTTCAGCCTCTGGAAGGTGAATGCGCATTCAATCCTAGCTTGTCCATGGAACCTCTAATGAGGAATTGGACTGAAGCTGCAGCCTCAAGGAGAGACAAGTTTGATTATGACCACGGCCGTGGCCGTGGTAACATCAAGGTAATTCATTACGTTGGGTACTTCTTAAATCTTTTATATAACATAATTAGTTGTATTAATATTTTTATTGATCACATATACTTGTATTTCACATGCAGATTGAAGACAACATAACCAAGGAGTATAGGGCGCAGGAGCGCAAAGTACCCGAACCAGAAAAGCCAAAAATGAAGCCCGCCGTTGGTGCGGCAAAGAAGTCCAAGTTAGCCTCAAACGCGGACGAGATGATGAACCTCATCATGAAGCGGTGTATGGATTACATACGCAGCCAAATGAAGGAAATACCGGAACAAGTAGCCGAGGTGACACACCCTTAATTCTATGTTTACAACATTTTTGAAGTTGCAAAACCGTGCCGACATTAATTAATATTTTTTATGTAATGCAGAGATTGTTAGAGAAGTTGAACCAAAATGGTGTGATGTACAAGCCAGCGGCTGCTGCGGCTTCCGGCAACAACGATGCCGACCTAGAAGTGGATTCCTTTGAGAATGGTCCGCCAGAAAAAAAAGAATTCGTGTACAAGGATGACTCTGACGGTCTAGAGCCGGTGATTGATTTGACACAGCCTGACGAGCCTGTTGTAAACCAGAACAACGATGATGAGGAAGTATGTTTTCATTTATTTGTCTTCATTTATCTCAATTATGCATCTTCATTTTCGTTAACTGAACCTATCACATTATTTCTTTGTTAACTAGAAAACACCTGCCAAGTTAAATGTTGACAAGACAACGAAGCCTACTGATGAGTGCGGCGCAACACCGGAGAACCCTTGGATTGTAGGTAATTCTCCTCGAGCAGAATCGTCCGACATTGACATTTCTGCAAGTTCTATCGACAGGATGGTGGGTAAGAGCAAGGGGAAAAAGTCTGCAGCAACCGCAAAAGAAGACGATGTTATATCCGGGAAGCGCCGACGGACTGTTCCCAAGAAATTTGAATCCCCCTTTAAACTTGACAAGCCCGGCAAGCGAAGCGCTCGCGGTACTAAGCCATCCGGCAACACTACCGCAACTAGAGGTACCGTTAGTAGCTATCTTAGTGCTTAATTTACTACCATTTCATGTACTCACCGTTCGTGACGTTCGTAATTTATCATGCAGCTCTGTTTAGTGACAATGACATGGAAGGCTCTGTTAAGGACGATTTGACACCGGAACTCATCGATGCTGCTGTTGCGTTTGTGGAGGCAGCTGCTCGGTCTGAGAAGAATATGACAAAAAGAGTTTACTACAATGAACGTGGCACCTCTGTGACTGTGGAGAGTATACGACCGGTACTTGAGCATACATGGCTGGCGGATGACGTAAGATCTATTACCATGTCCTGCTATTTAAGTGCATAATCTAGGTGTCACCTATGAAAATAAAATGTTCTATTATTTTACGCAGATTATCGATGCTTATCAGACACATTTGGCTCTGCGCGTTGGTCATGATCGGCACCTCTGTCCAGCCTGGAGGTCCAAATACCTTGTTGATCGTGCTAAGGCACGAGACAACCCTAAACCGTCGAAATACAACATGGATAGTGCGCTGAGCAGAGCTGGAGCAGTACGTAGGGTTCTGGACGAGTATACCGTCCGTGATAAGGTACGATATGTTCTTACTAGTTCATTAACACTCATTTCAACAAGCATAATTGCATCTGATTACAAATGTGTTCCACATTTTAGTCGTTTATCCCGTTGAACGTCGGCAATACACACTGGATCACCGTGGTGATGCACAACCTCAAGAAAGAATTCCGAGTTTTTGATTCGCTCTATCCTCTCGAGTTCTCTCTCGACACTGTGAAAGCACTGGTACTCTCCCCAACATTGAGCATTCTTCATATGAAATGTCATATGGTTTCTCACTACTACTTTCTTTCAAATAGCGACTAGCAATAGCAATTGATATGGAAGAGGCAAACCGTATTACACCTGGCAAATATCCAGACGTCACTAAGTGGCCTATCATACCTCAGATCGACATGCCACTACAAGAGGACGGGTGAGTTATGGTTCATCATTTTCTACTTACGAAAGACATGTTCGTGTGCACGGTGACTAATGTTTGCATATATATTAGGAACTCTTGTGGCCTTTTTGTGATTGAAGTTATGGAGCGTTGGGACGGGGATCGATGGACCGCCGATTTTACCCAGGTAATTTGTCCTCTCTGTTCGTACACTTGTACAATTGTCGTATAATACCAACTTCTATTCATTAAACCTTGTTCTAAAAATTGCAGGGCACGGTTAATGCAAGGAGAAGGCGTCTCGTCGCCGAGTTGGTTCTCTCACCTACCAACACGCTCGAATGTGTGAAGAACAAAATCCGCGACATCGCAAAGAAAAGCAAGGCGTGAAGACATCATACATGATTCAAGATTCTAGTTTTAGTCGTTTGTTTTAAGTCCGGAAGCACGTTTCCCGGCATGGACAACTTTGATTTTCTATCATTCATGTAATAAGCACGATACCATGGATTTTGTGTGGATTTTTGGTCGCTCACACATACTTGTGTATGTGTAATGCAGTCAGACTATACGTTTCGTACCAATAAATTTTTGCTTCCCTTCATTTGTTCTACCTTAATGTTTTTTGCTGCTGTGTTCATTCTTTTCTGTCATGGAAGAGTAATTCATTTCTTTTTACTTTTGCATATTTTTTGATTTGATTTGGCATTATTCAACAATAAGAAAAAATTGATAAATTCCTTTTTGTTTGCCTGAGAATCAACCTCGGCTCTCGTGCCATCCGGTGTGGGATCCCGTGCCCGAGACAACGACAGATCCGGTCCCCGCGTGGGCGACCCAGTCGACGAGCGCCAGTTCGCGCGGGGGGACCTGCCAAGTCCGGTCCCGCCCGACCGCTCGGTGGAGACAGCCCGTGTGTCGGACGCAGACGGGCCACCCGTGGATCCTGCGATTGGTGGAGTAGGCAGATCCGCCTGGGATCCCGTGCGCATGATTGCCGCTGGATCTCTCGGGATCGGCGTCCGCAGGTGGATCTTCCTCGTGTCTTGCGCCAGACTCCCTTGGCGTTATGTGTTGCTTGAAATCACGTTGCACAGTTTTTTTTGCTGCATTTTTGTTAGCCTTTTCCTTTTCTGCATCATGAAGATCAGGATCAGTAGCACCATCAATCACATGATCAACTACTATTTCGCCCCCTTGATCAGTACGATTTAGAGCTCCGGTGGAAGCAAAAGAATTTCAGTGCTTAGCCGAGAACCCGCATTAGGATGCAGGTCAAACAAGGGCAAACTATTTCGAAAGTGATATAATTTATTGGTTAATATAATATACTTAGACCTTACACAAATGAACTGGCCACAATGCAGATAGGACTTGATCATTCTGTTCAACAATAAACCACAAAACATACTTAAAATTCATCACAAATCTCCTTCAGCTTCTTGATCTTATCAACGTACCCATGTTTCTGTTTGAGAAAATCTGCAATAATATACTCAAGTTTTTTCTTCTCTTGCTTCAGCTGGTCCCTCTCTCTCATCACTTGGTCTCTCTCTAGCACCACCCGGTCCCGGTCTTTCTCAGCCTTTACCCTCAGGACCTGATGTAGATTGGCACAACCATGGTCTGCCATCTTATTCTTCTCCAGCTCCTCTTTGAGATCGCTAAGTGACAATCTTGCATTGCCCAACTGCGTGAGAGCATCCTCCTTATCAGCCACCAGTTTAGCAAAGTCCATTTTGAAAAATCTCAGCTCTTCCTCCGTCCTCCTCTTTTCTCCAATTAACATGCATTTTTCTTCAGCATTCTTAATATTCTGTCTCAGCTTCTCGTCATACATGCTCCACAGTTCTCTCAGGCAGAACTTCGTAGCCACTGACCACTCTGGGTCTACCCATTCCACATAGTTACATTTCACTTCTTCCTACAGTATGAAAAAATATGGTCTCAATCATATATGCACAAATGCAATACAATTACATGCAATGCACTAAAAATATGGTCTCAATCATATAAACACAAAATGTAGCATGCAATGATATACATATATATATATGGATCAATTAACTACAAGTATATGCTATTATGTGCTAAAACAAATATTAGACCGTAAAAAAAACATAAATACGGACTTTGTAAATGCACAAATTAATTGAAATTGTATGCAATTTTGGGCAGAACAATGGATTACCGCGAAGTAAATCGAGCACGAGGTAATTTAAACATATATTTACAGTACGGAACAACATACCTTCTGACCACAGGCAAGAAAACGTCTGCCAGTGTCCAAGGAATCAAAAGCAACTAGCCTGACGCAAGGTTCTCGATGCAGACAACGAGAAGACAGATCGTGAGCAATGCCACTCCATTCATAGCAAGGGATAGTCATAGGAAGCTAAACGAAACAACAGAGATAATGCACAAATCAACGCCCTGCGTTAAATACCGGAAATGAAGAACCCTAACCCTAAGCCTAGCACTATTTGGAGATTATATAGTAGGAGCGTACCTGCAGGCTAGTCACGGATTCGCCATCCGAAGAAGAGCTCGACTCGTCGCTCCACGAAACCATGGCGTAACGTGACCGGCGGCAAGACGTGGATCGGTGGCGGCGGCGGCGGCGGTCGCAGTGGATAGATAGAACGCGCGTGGAGATCGCGAGGGAAGAACCGCCCCGACCAGGTGGCCAGCGCGGCCCATTTAAACGGGCTGTAATCAAAATAAAAATTGTTAAATGGGCTCGGCAACGGGAGCGGCCGTGTGTCGCGCCGTCTAACGGCATCCGTCACCCCCCCTCCACGTCATCGCGACAAGCGGCCCGAGTTACACTACAAGCCATAAAATGGTGGGTTTTTCTTTTCTTTATGAGGGGAAAATGGTGGGTTTTTGGTACGAAGTCTATACTATAGACCAAAGTGAGCTGGTATCTTCTATATCTAAATGGTGGTGAACCAAAGGAGTGAAAAAAATTTAATTATTACCACACATAATTACATCTTCTATATCTAAACAACTAGCCACCACTAACCTATTTCTCTTAACATGCAAGTTTGCCACCTCGTCATTCAACATGTATGGAGAAAGGTCCACCACAACATGCAAACAAAATATTCCCGCAACAACATATACATGTTACACGTAACCATTTCTCTATGAATATATTGCAAAACATTCCCGCAACAACATGCCGGGTATCGTCTAGTTTTCTAATATAATATAACTACAGTGGACAACACAAAAGATGCCATCATTACAATGGCTAAAATGCTATCCATTTTCCATGATTAAAGTCCCTAGTGACCGCCTCCTGTTTAGTCCATATATGCTACAAGCACTATCTCAAGGTACTGGCCTCTTGCAATAGTATATATCATGTATCATGTATGCAGTAACACATTGTAAACACCTCACTATTAGATCACTGGATTCATCCTAACATAACTTTAGCAACTGTTCTACTCTTCTTCGCCCACCACGCTTCTGCACACGATAACAGGAAAAGTTAATGAATGACAAGTTAAAAACAATTATAACCTACAATGCATACAAAAACTTACTTCTTATTTAGTTTGCATTTCTTGCTGCGTTTAGTGTGCCCTAGCAATTTGCATGCGCCGCACCTGATTCTGATCTCGTCGTACGAAAGTGGCCTACCATTTTTCGACATAGGGCGGTTCTCATCTACCTTAGTTGCACCTTTCGTTGATACTTTAATAGGATCATGAACTTCAACTATGTTGCCTTCACCATCGTCTACATATTCAATTGCACAAGTACTAAGATCAGCCGTTTTCTTACTCAAATTTTCCTTTAGCTGATCATACTCATGGCTCTTAGCTATCACGGTCTTCAAACTCTCCTGTAACTGATCCCACAAAGTTGGGTGTTTGCATGCTGCATGCATAGCTTCTGAAGCCAACACACTGACCTGGCTATATTTCATTCTTTCAGCTGCTCCAGTCCATCCAAATCCCAACAGATCGCTTGTGCGCCTGGCGGGCAGTCCCAACCTTGCGTCTTTCGTGAACCGCACAAGAACTAAACACTTTGGTATTTCAGATATATTCAAGTACTTCAGTACATGGAATATGTGCTTGCAAGGTAGACCCTTTCGAATCATTCTTCTGCAGCTGCACCTTATAGTTTCTGCGGAATTTACTGGAGTGTACTCCACCCAAAAACGGCTCTTCCGGTTATTCTTCCAGGCCACGATGTACTGCTGTGATCCGTCTCCGAGCTTTATTTCTACAATCTCCATGCCACCAATTTTCCTAAGATCAGCTTGCAACATATAGAAGTTTGCTGGAGTGAAGACGTGAGAAGCAGCTATCTCAAGTTCCCTCGAGCTAGTAACTGGCACCGGTAAACTCTGTGAGGCCGTGCAATCATCTCGTGCCTCATTCTCACGGATACGTACAACGGCGTTCTCATAGTGCAAAATCATATCCACCAGGGTCATTTCACCGTCTAGGTGGAGGTGAAGGCATGAGTTTAGACTTTCACTCCTCTGGTTGCTTTTCATGCCAAGCCAAAAACCCTCTGTCAGATAAGCCGCGGCCCACAGTCTCCTCTTCTTATACATCCGTCTCAACCATGTTACTGTTTTTTCCGACTGCCATCTTTTGGAAAACGCGTGCCATCTCTCCTCAAACGTGGCCGTGGACGTGCTGTAGTACAGAAGAGTTCGGAACTCCTTCAAGGACTTGTGACTGAGGTGAATCTTCATATTTTTTTCTATATGCCACGTACATATACGGTGCCACACGTCTGGCAAGACTTGGCGAATTGCCTTGATCATCGCAGCGTCGGCGTCCGTGATAACACTCATCGGCATCTTTTGACACATGGACCTCAAAAAAGTCTCCAGCAGCCACACATATGTCTCTTCGGTCTCGTCCGAAACTATGGCACAAGCAAAAACAGTGGTCTTCCGGTGATTGTTAAGACCAACAAAGGGTATGAATGGCATACCATACCGGTTCATCTTGTACGTGCTGTCAAATACAAGCACGTCGCCGAAGTCCTCATAGTCATGACGAGACTGGGAGTCACACCAGAACATCCTATTCATATGTCCTTCCTTGTCTAGCTTGTACTCGAAAAAGAAGCTAGGATCCCTCTGTTTCCTACTGACCATGATGCCTATGACTGTGGCAGCATCACCTTTTGAAAGCAGCTTCCTCTTCTCCCTGGCGCAAAGGTTGTATATTTCACGCCTGGTAAAACCAACACCGCCATACCATACATGTTTGCTGATGAAGGAATCCATCATGTCGTGAATTCTAATCCCTGCAGCTCCCATGGACAGTATCTCAGCTCTCTGGTACTCTTTGATTTTTCTGTGGGACCAAAGAAAAGGTACCTCGTCCGGTCCTGCCAAGATATGGCTATGCTTGTCCTCAAAACTATCAACATACCAAACCCCACGCTTTTGGTCAAGCTTCACGGTCAGGTGCGCTTCGCAGTGGCAGCGTGTCTCGGGTCTGAGCCTACGGCTGTGTCCTTCCTCGGTTAGCAACCTGCTGTCACGTTTTCCTTGTCTGGAACAAACAAACCGCCTATAACGCATATGACGTGACTCGGTTTTGCTATACCTGACCCTATTCTTTCTAATGCTGAAACCATTATCTCTAGCATAGCTGTTGTAGAAATCATACGCAGCCTCGTGAGACGTAAAAGTCATTTGTATTATCTGCATGAACATATCCCTCTTATCATCTGCACTAGCAGTATCTTGGACATTCTTTTTCCCCTCAACTTCTGTCACCTACACAATCATAACATAGCCATGAAAACAGTTTTCTATGGTATAACATTACTTCCATACAACATTGATTACATACATACCTCACTCATGATGACCGACGATTGCGACTCCCCAGAATCAGATGCAGCTAATGATTCGACATCAAGGCCTGTCTCCGCGTCGGATTCACCGTAATAGTCGTACGCATTATGACATTCGGAAATGAGCTGAAAAATATAACACAAATACATAAGTACTTATCATATAATATTCCAGGATTAATTCAATTTGCATGCATGCCAACAAAAAATTCCACTTCCATACCTGACTAATGTAATCTTCATTCGAGATCTCCGAGTTGTTTTCCTCACCATCATCATGCTCATTGTTTTCCTGACCATCATCATGTTCATCCATCTATAAATTTTCAAAATATAATATTGTCGGATGCCACCAAAAAATTACAACATGATAATGCCACTCACATTAAGATCTTCCAATACGTTCCCATTCTCTGACCTATCTCCACGATCTGAATTTTCATCATCTGACCAATCTTCTATCCAGTCTTTCATCAGTTCTCCAAACTCCATGTCATACATCATATCAGTTAACTCATCGTCCGCCATTTCCTACAACAATTAATATGTATCATCACATGTGCAAACATTATCAATGCTGACATATACAACACCTAGCGCACGATCACGGATGTTAAATAAACTACACCAACCGGAGAGCGCCCCAACCGAAGGCGTTCAGATCGTGCACACAACCGACGCCAACGACCTCTGATCGCCCATGGATCCTCCCCCCTCTCCACACCGAGCGGCGTTAAGGTACGTCCCACGAATCCAGTACGTGATCACTTTGGATCGCGAGAAGCAGCGCTACCCGTGATAACATGCGCCGCCAGATTCCTAGCCCACGGCACCAGTCGTGATTACTTTGGATCGCCGGATACCTAGGTAAGCCGCCGCATCAAATAACGGAGCCGTCGTGCACACAACCGACGGCAACCGACGCTAGGTTAACCCTAGAAAGAAGAAACCCACTTTAGCCCGCGTGATCACTGTGTATATCACGACGAGCAGCACTACCAGAACAAGATCTGCGATGGCCTGGACCGCCAGAAAGCTAGGTTGCCCGCCCCGCTAGGTTAACCACTACGACGAAAACAACGGCAGTTCGTTTGATGCTGCCGCGAGCGAGACAAACGTGGGGAAACGGGATGCGGTACCTGCGAGCGCTGGAGGTTGACGACGGTGCCGCGCGCGCTCTTGGACGAGATCGCCGGCGATAAGATCGCTGCCGCCGATATTCCTACAGAACCTCACCAGAATGATGGAGGAGCTGCGTGAATGATGGAGCTGCGTGATTGATTGAGCTGCGTGATTGATGGATCGGCCGTCGGCAGGTCCTACCTGGTCGTGGGGTCGTGTCATCCTTTTTTTTCGGGATGTCACCGTATACATACGTATGGGTCATACGGGTTATATGGGGCTTGGATATGGGCTACGGGGATTGGATATGGGCAGCGGCGGGCCGGAGAAAAAATATATGACGGGGTCAAGAATACCCCTAGAAAATTGAGTTAGGGGGTGCACCGGAGCAAGCCTCATCCAGTCGTTGAGCCACACCAGGGAAAAGACCCAAGATACACCACCAAGGAGCGGCTAGCCAGAGAGAAAGCTAAGCCAAAGCAACAAAATTAACTTGGAACCCACGCTTCCAGGGTCGATTTGCAGATGAGCGAGAGAAGTTCCAAAGTAGGACGTTGGTTCCAAAGTTGCAAGCGAAGGGCGACGGCAAAACCTTGGAGTCGTACCTTTTTCAAATGTTCCTGAGCACGGCGATCGCCGCCGTAGATGGAAGGCGAGGAGAGGGCAGGCCAGAGGCTAAGGGTCTGTGAGCGCCAAGAAAGCGTATGCACGCGTGTGCGAAGTTGAACATGAGGTGCTCTGGACGAACGGTGAAAAGCAACAAAAAGGAGAGTGAGCGAGGGCTCCGGCGACTAGGGTTTCCCCCGTCTTCCCCTCCCACCGCCGCCGGCCCTCCCGCCGCCGCCGGCCGTCGGCCTCGCGCCCCCTCCGTCCCCTTCCGCCCCTCCCCCTCCCCCCATCCTGTCCGCCTCGCGCCGCCTCCCCGGGAGGTGGCCGGGGCGGAGCTCGAGCTCCTCTTCCTCGGGCCCCTTCTCCCCCGTCTCCCCCCCCCCCCCCCGCCGCCGGCGGCGGGCGCCCCCGGCGCTGGCCCGGGTGGTGCCGGCGGCGGCGAGCCTTCTCGTCCCCGCGTGCGCGTGCTCCCTTCCCGGGGCTGGGAGGTGGCGACGGTGCTGCTCGGCCTTACTGCGGTCCGGTGGCCCTGCGGTGGCGGCTGGCGGCAGGTGTGGTGTCGGCGCCGCTCCTTGGCGGCGGGGCGGCGTGGTGGTGCTGGGTGGCTGTCGTCGCGCCCCCGGCCCAGATCTGGGCCCGGCGGGCCCCATTTGGGTCCTAGCGGGCCGGCTCCCCGGCGTGGCCTCGTTGTCTGCGGCGCGGTGAGGAGGAGGAGCGGCTCGGATACGGGGCGGCGGCACCAACGGCGTGCAGGCAGCAGCGCGAAGGCGGGAGCTTTACGAGCCCACGAGGGCTCGGCCGGGCCTGTGGGCCCACGGGCCTGGTGTGCTCCCGCTATTGCGTCCGGACGGCTACCGTTGCGGACGGTGGAGGTGGGGCCCTCCCGCGTGCCAACGGTGCTGATGCCCTAGTCCCGGCTCTGATTCTTCGCCGTGTTGTCCTCACTCCGCGTTGCCATGGTGAGACGGTGTGGGGGCCTCTTGACCGTGTTGGCGCTGGGTGGTGGTTGGTTTGGTGGCTGGCTCCGGAGCGCCCGAGGTGCGGGTTGGGATCAGGGGAAACCCCTGTCGGCTTGGCCGACACCGGCGCGGTGGCGCTTGTGGGTGCCACCTGACCTTCCGGGAGGGCGTCGGGGGCTACCCTTCCTCTCGCCTCGTCGTGTACCGGGGGAAACCCTTGGCAGCAGCGTCGTCATCGTCGCGATCCTTCTTGGAGGTGTTGATAGGTGCCGGCGCTTCGGAGTCTTGAAGCCTAGTAGATCCCGGTGGGCGCAGCGATCGCGAGGCTTCTTCGTTTTTGTTGATCCGCCGTTGTCGGCATTTGTTTCTTTTGCTTTTTCTGTGTCGTTTCTTTTTGGGCGTGACTGTGCTGCTTCCGCCCCAGCACATATCCTTGTATGGCTTGGTTGGTTGCTTTGTATACAAAGGGGGAAACCCTTTTTCGACAAAAGCAACAAAAAGAACTTGCATTTCGGGAGCGTGGCTGCGCCCAATCGCGAGGACTATGGCATCGACTGCATGCCCCTCCCATGGCCAGGCGGCATGGGAGCTAGGAGACAAGTGTGGACTATGACGCAGGGTCTCTCAAGTCTCGACCAGAACATGACGACGACAGTCAACATGCGTACGTTTTTGTATCACCAGGGTAGACATGAAACTGTATAAATGCAAAAGCGAACTTTTTCTTGCTTCACTTGATCAGCACCGTGAGGTAACTGCATTTCCTTCGCCTCTTGTTGTTCAAAGTTCTGTCAACTGATTCAGAAAACTCAGCAATTCCCATGTGTCAAAAGGTTTGCACGACGGTGGTTGGATCATTGCTGTATTATCCCGTTGGTTCTCTCAATCTTCTTTGTTTCTATATCTCAGTGCGAATCGGGGAGCTCCATCTTGTACGTGACCGTCAATCCCCGCAGGTCCACCGGCGACGACCGGACGTAGCCCAAGGCGTACGCGAAGTCACCGGTGCCGCCCACCACCGGGTAGTCAGACGGCCTGGGAAGGTTTGATCACATCTATCCATGGCAAAAGCACCAATGGACAACAGGATGGCGACACACGACACGTCTCGACACGCGACAGGCGTCGCACATGGCGATTCCGATCCCAACCCTCGCCGGTGCCGGGAGGTGTGGTTCCTACCGGACCTGCGGATGGTGGACACTCTCGAATACCGCCGAGGGGTCGTGGCTGAGCGGGGCCGGACTTGGCACCTCGTCGACGACGAGGGGGTGGAGGTCAACCGCTGCACACGGGAACACGGTACGAATCTCGCTGCTACAGTTTTGTTTCGCTTCCCCTGCCACGTTGCGCGTGTCTTCGGTGCGACTGGACATACGGTGCAGCGCACCTCGGGCGGCGCGCATGGCGGCGGGTGGGTGGGAGACAATAAGTACGGGGAAGACGGGGAGAGAGGAGCGGAGTCGTCATTTTCTCTTGCTCTTCCCCTCACCCTTGACTGCTGTGGCGAGCGGAAACCCTTGAGGGAGCTCGTCGGCGGAGATGGTGGAGATTCCGGAGGAGCGGCTGGCGGAGTTCGGGGGAAGGGATCGCCGCAAGCGCGCACGCCTGATGGAGATCGGGACTTGGTACCAAACCAAGGCGGAGATGCGGGCGGAGGCGCAGGCGGTGATAGACGTGCTGTCCGCCGAGGAGGAACGAGACCTGAGTGCTGTGAAGTGGGGGCATCATCCTCTGGAGGTGCTTCTGTGGGCAATGGCGCAGGCGGAGTCGGCGGGTGCGGGGAGTGCGGCCAAATGGGCCCCGTTCCTTTCCTTCGCCACGGCGAAGCTGAAGCCGGCGATGGATCCAGCGGCGCTCCGGGGAGACGAGGTGGTGCTGGGGCTCCCTGCCCCAGGATCAAAGATGGCCCCGGTGGAGATCGATGGGGGAGGCTGCAGGAGTGGGAAGGGGGCGGCGCAGGGGACAAAGCGGCGACTCCAAGGCGTTCGCCTCGTTTGAATCCAGAACCAATCGAGCAGCCGCGCCGTTCCGCCCGCCTGCTCGGGCACAGGGTCTAAATTCCCCTTCTCAGAGCAACCGATTTTGGTTGCTGATGGAGGAGGGGGAGTCAGACTTTGAATTTGAAGATGCTACCAATAAAGGTAAGCATGATACCTGCAATTCCTCTGTTTATTTGATTCCTGATGCACTAGATGATAGTGGGGGGATGAACAACAGATTCAATAAAAAACTTCGCCGTATTGAGCGAATTAATCGTGGAAGAGAAAGAAAAATGGATAGGTATGTTAGGAGCATGCTAATTGATACTGAAGAGGGGGGGAATAGAGATATGGATAAACAAAATTTTCAGATACACTATCCTGACATGGATTCCCCCAATTGGGGAATGATAGGGAGATAGAACTTGCCTTGATTAAGATGAGGCCATTGATACCACAATTCAAAGATCTGATGTCGATTCCTGGTTGGTTAGAAGGAATTGAAGGTGATCATGAATTTGAGAGACACCACGAGGATTTAATACGAGAGAGGGAAATGGAAACGAGAATAAGGAAAAGAACGAAATACCTGACAATATTTTTTTAGAAAATTATTTTGAAAGTTTGATAGATTGGGGGGAAGGAACAAAAAATGCAGATGGTGATAAGAAAAGGCATGTTGGGCCAGATAGTGGACCGGGGGAGACTTTAGATGGGCTGAATACAGCCCAAGACGTGGAGGTATAGGGAGAGGGATGTGGGGGCAAAAAAGGTATAAAACCTGACCACATCCCCCCCCTAGGGTTTACTGATCCTTTCTTCCTCCACCTTTTCGAGAGAGGGGAGGCGGCGGAAACCTCAGAAGCCAGGGAGGAGGAGATGTCTGGAAGAAGTGGAAATTGGCAGATGGGGAGGGGAAGAGGAGGATTTGGAGGATGAGGTAATTTCTCATATGGCAGGAATACTTCCCCCCTGGTAGGAATTTGGGTAGGTTTGAAGATAAGAATCAGAACTTTGGAAACAGAAGGGAAGGGGGTTTCAGATTTGGCGAGAGAGGAGGAAGAGGCAGCGGAGGGGAGAGATCATACAACAACAACGGGAGGGGCGACGGATTTGAAGATAGAAGAGAGAATGAGGTTCCTATTTTTGGAGGAAACAGGGGAAAGTTTGATCACCAGGGCGGAGGAGGGGAGAGAGCTGAGCATCTGGATCTGGACACAGAGCAGGAGAGTTTGAGCATAATCTGAAAGAGAATAGGCAGGGAATTCAGGGTGGGGGAAAAGAGGCATCTGCAGCTGGCACCCAGAATTTCCCCCCAATAATTCCTATGGGGCTAGGACTGGGTCAAATGGGATTTCTGCCCCCTGAGCAGATGGCACAACACTACCAGTACTTGCTGGCGAATGTGCCAAAAAGTGGAATGATCACAGCCCCAAATAGTGAGAAAGAGCATAGTGACAAAGGAAGTGGGAACAAGAATGAGGGAGGACAAAGAAGTCATTTGTGGTAATTGTAAAGAGAGTGGACATGTCAGTAAGGACTATAGAAACAATGTGTTTTGTGTGGTCTATCAGAGAGGATCCCATCGTACTGAAGATTGTTCAATTCTCAGACAGCCAAAACCAGTGGCAAAATATGTGGGATATGGAGCAAAGGGGTTGGGGTGTTTGCTGGTGCAAAACACTAAGGAGATATCAGCAGTGGAACATGCCAATCCAATGGCTATAATTACAATCTCTTCAGGAAATCTTAATGAGACAACTCTGGTTCAAGGGATGGCTAGGATGTTTGATTGGGGGTGGACCTGGAGGGCCAAATTCCAAAGCCCCAAGACCTTTCTAGTTAGATTTCCCAACAAAGCCAAGTTAGTGGAACTAAAGAATTTTGAGAAATTCACACTTCTTGGTGCAAAAGCAGTGATTGAAGTGGACTTTTGGAATCCTGATGATAAAGCTAAAGGCAAGTTACATACTATCTCGGTTCAAATGCATGGGGTACCAGACTCTCTGAGACATTTCCTTGGAATATGTGAATTTGGATCTGCTCTAGGACCAGTTGTAGAAGTGGATGTTGAGCATATTCACAGTAGAGAGGAGATTAGACTGAAAGTAGGGGTCAGAGATCTGCACAAAATTCCATCTGGGACTGAGATCACTACTAAAGATCTACTGCTGTATGATATTGAGTTCTCTTTAGAATCAGTGGCAGAACAAGGATGGTACAAAGTTGAGGAAGGGAAAAAAGGAAAGTCTTTGAGTACATTAACTTGGAGGAGCTTGATAACAAGAAAGAGTGTGAAAAAAAGCTGAAGGGTGATCTAGAAGAAAACAAGAAACCAGGTGTGCGCTGGGGGGGGGGGATGTCCTTGACCCAATATGAAAAGGTGATAAACAATGAGAATGCAAAGGATAGAAAAGAAGGGGAATGCAGCTATAGCAGACATCAAGAGGAAAAGAAAATGTCAGAGGAGGAAAAAAGCCTGCTTACAAGGCTGGAAATACTGGAAGAAATAACTGCTAGACAAGCTGCCCAACTGGCTGCTGAAGAAAGGAAAAGGAGAGAAGGAGAAAAAATCAAAGTAGCTCTGGAAATGGAGATCAAAGGCAGCATGATCTACTTCAGGAAAAAGTTAAAAATCTGGGAGCAGAGGAGGAGTCACAACCTGTGACTGAAGATGGAGAAGAAGAGAAGATGGAGAAGATAAATGGGGATGTGACTCTGTACAAGATGGATACATTGGAAGATATAGACAATCAATTGAAGGCCTTGGGAGGAGAGGAGGTGGTAGATGAATATCTTGAACCAATTGATTACTCTACTAGCCAGGATCCAGATTTTTTCGAGCACATGGTTAAGAAAGCAGAAAGGGGGGAGCTGGATGAGAAGCGTATGGATATGTATAGAAGGAGTGAAAGAAACAAGGGAAAAGAAGACTGCAATGTTGAGGAAAAGGCAAAAAAGAGGGCCGAAGACAAAGACAATTATGGTAAGAAACAAATCCCAAACATTTTATATTCATCAAATACAGCCCTCAATGAGGTTGCTAACGCAGTGGGGGTTGGATTGGGAGATGGTATTGATAAGATTGAATATAACATCAATCTGATTAAAATGATTGAGAAAGCCAGAGTTGATTTATGGCTTGTGAATAATAATAAAAAGGAAAATGGAGATAGAGAAAAAAGTAAAGAGGAGGATACAAATCTTATCTGGTGGACACAGGGGAGCATGATATGGAAGAATTGTTACAAGATGATTTAGAAAGTGGAGAGGAAGAGGAAAGAGAGGGATGGGATGAATTTAGATTAATGTTCTCTGGTGGGAAAAATAAGAATAATGACAGGTCTTCCAGAAGTTCTGGGAAGAAACCTGCCATTAAATTTAAAAATATAAAAGGATCGGGAAAAAAGAAAAAGAGAAGATGAGAGGGTTTTTTTGGAATATGAGGGGCTTTGGTGGAGATATTAAGAAAAGATTCATGAGAGAAATGGTCATGGATATGAAGATTGACTTCATAGGCCTGCAAGAAACCATGAGGGATCATTTCACTAAAAATGACCTGCATGGAATCTGCGGAGGGAGAGATTTTCACTGGCACCATGTGCCATCTAGGGGGAAAAAAGGGGGACTGTTGCTTGGAGTTAATTACACTACACTAGATGTTGTAACTCAATAGGATGGGGAATACTTTATAAAAATGACAGTTCAAGATACAAAAACCAAGTTCATTTGGGATCTGGTTGTGATTTATGGAGATGCCCAGCCTTCTGGAAAAGCAAGATTTCTTGTTGAATTAGCTAGGATATTACAAAAAAAGAGTGAATCCTATTTTGATGGGGGGGGGGATTTTAATATAATAAGAAAGGAGTCTGAAAAAAACAAACCTGGTACTCCATGACACTAGAGCTTCGTCTTTAATGTGATTCTAGAGCAAGCTGGGGTCAGAGAACTAGACATGCATGGCAGGAAATACACTTGGGGTAACAACTTACCCCAACCCACTTTTGAAAAGTTGGACAGGGTGTTGTGTGATGTAGAATGGGAGGAGAAATACCCTCTGACAGAAATCTCTGCTATGAGCAGAGAGAAATATGATCATGTTCCTCTATTCCTAGATACTGGAGATGTGGTCAAAAAGGACCCGTTGTTCAGATTTGAAAATGCCTGGCTATTGAGAGAGGGCATAGATGATCTAGTTAGCAAGACATGGAGGGAAAAAAGCTCAAAGAAATCCAGTATTGATAACTGGCAATGTAAAATGAGACTTTTGAGGCCTGTGTTGAAAGGATGGAATAGGAACATGAATGCTTGGTATAGAGAGCTCAAGAAAGATATTATGATTAAATTGGATATCATTGATAAAAGATGTGAAGATTATGGCTTGAATGTAGAAGACAGAAAAGAACAAATAGAGCTTAGGGCTTGCTGGGACAAGAAGAGGCTAAATGGAAACAGAGGGCAAAAGTGGATGAGTTAATAGGAGGGGATAATAATACTAAATACTTCCATGCAAAAGCAAATGGACGTCGCAGAAAAAACAGAATTACAGTTCTTGATCAGGAAGAGGGGAAGATAGAAGGAGATAAAAAACTGCTAGATTACATTACAAATTTCTATAAAAACTTGTTTGGAGAGGCTGATACCTCTAGTATTTCTCCAAATATTGAAAATTCTGATGTAATTCTCCCAGAGCAAAAAGAAGTGCTGACTAGGGAGTTCTCCCTGGACGAAATAAAAATAGCTATATTTTCTATGGCTCATAATAAATCCCCAGGCCCAGATAGCTTTACAGCCGAATTTTATCAACACTTCTGGGACCTGATTAAAGAAGATCTCAAAATGATGTTTGATGATCTTTACAAAGGGACTCTAGATATCAAGAGACTAAACTATGGCATCATTACATTGATACCAAAAACTATAGAAGCTAATCAAATTCAGAAATTTAGACCTATATGCCTGTTAAATGTTAGCTTTAAAATTTTCACAAAAGTTTTGATGAATAGACTTAATAGTGTGGCTAGATCTATTATTTCCCCCATGCAGACAGCTTTTGTTAAGGGGAGATACATTATGGAGGGGGTGCTAGTACTTCATGAAGCACTTAATAGTGTGCATGTTAAAAAACAAAGTGCTTTGCTGTTAAAAGTAGATTTTGAAAAAGCATATGACAAAATTAAGTGGCCTTTTGTGATGCAAATGTTGAAGGGAAAAGGGTTTCCTGATAAATGGATAGATTGGGTGATGAGTACTATTAGAGGGGGGAGTGTTTGTATCAAGGTAAATGAAACCTATGGGTCATATTTCCAGACACACAAAGGTTTGAGACAGGGGGATTCTTTATCCCCATTACTGTTTGATATAGCAGCTGATGCTTTAGCAATTTTGATGGATAATGCAAGGAAGAAAGGGCTGATTAAAGGGTTGCTGGCTGAAAACATAGAGGGAGGGGTTAATATGTTACAATATGCAGATGATACCATTTTCTTGATACAAGATGATTATAAAAGTGCTTGCAATTTAAAGTACATTTTGTGTCTATTTGAGCAAATGTCTGGTCTAAAAATCAACTTTCACAAAAGTGAAATTTTCTTATTTGGGGAAGCAAAAGATAAGAAACAGGAATATTCCAGGATATTTATGTACCCAGTGGGTGAGCTGCCAATGAAATATTTAGGACTTCCAATTAATAAGAAGAAAATTAGAAATAAAGATTGGAAACCGTCTGAAAATAAAATGGAAGGAAAATGTGGGACCTGGCAGGGAAGATTATTAGCAAGTGCGGGGAGGTTGACTTTAATACAATCCTCGTTGACTGGGATCCCATACTTTATGATGTCTTTTTACGAGTTGCCTGTGGGTGTGGAAAAGAGAATGGACTTTTTCAGAGCCAGGCTACTGTGGCAGGAAAGTGAGGACAAGAAAAAATATCATTTGGTGAAGTGGGCAGAGGTGTGCAAACCTAAAGATATGGGGGGCCTGGGGATTCAAAACTTAGCCTTCATGAATAAAGCTTTGCTTTGTAAATGGTGGTGGAAACTATATAACACAAGTGGGGTGTGGCAAGAAATTCTGAGGAAAAAATATGTTAAAAATAATTGTGTCACTAGTGTGAAAAAGAGAAAAGGGGACTCGCAATTCTGGGGAGAGATGTTGAAACACAAGGATTTCTTCTTTTCCTTGTGCAAATTTGTTGTGGGGAATGGAGAGAATACCCGGTTCTGGGGAGATTGGTGGATTGGCCCAAAAGCCTTGAAAGATAGTTACCCACGTATATATAATATATGCTTTGATAAGGAGAAGTCAGTGGCCTGGGTTCTGGAAAAAGGACTAGATAATATAGGCTTTAGGAGATCGCTGTATGGGGAGTCCCTGATGTTATGGGAACATATCAAAGATGCGTGCGAAAGTGTGGTGCTTGATGAGTCCTCTGATAAGATTAGGTGGACTCTTACTGGGGATGGAAATTATAGTGTGAAAACCTGTTATAGACATTTGATCCAGAATGAAATAAAATATCCATATAAATTTTTATGGAAAGTGAAAATGCCCCCTAGAGTTAAGTTTTTCATTTGGTTGCTGCTCAGGGGAAGTGTTCTGACCAAGCAGAATCTTAAAAGGAGGGGGTGGAAGGGAGACACAAAATGCTCCTTTTGTGGGAGAGAAGAAGATATTGAGCACCTTTTTGTTCACTGTTCTGTTGCTAAGATGCTATGGATGGTTTTAAAATGCTCTTTTAATATTCATGATATCCCTGGAAAAATCAATGACATCTTTGGGCAATGGCTAAACAAATTTGGTAAAGATAATAGGAACCTCATGATTGTGGGTATTTCGGCAATGTTGTGGACAATGTGGAAATTAAGGAATAGATTAGTCTTTGATAATCATAGGGTTACTGATCCCTGTGTTCCTGTTAACTTGATTATTAAAAACTTACATGAGTGGTGTGTGTTGCAGAAAAGCCAAGAAAAAATAGATCTCATGAAGGGGGGCGTAAATCAGGTTGAGCGGGTGGCCACGGAGACCTTCAAGGCGACGCGCGGCTGGGCAACTGGAGTTCCAAGACTTGGTGGCTCCTAGATCGACTACGCTGATGCCTGATCTTCTCTGCGCTTGCTACTAGCCTTCCTGCCTTCTCTCGTCTTCCTATCGTAATCAAAAGGCTGTAACTATGCACTTGCCCCTGTGTGTGGCTTGGATGATGTAATAGCTAGCGATGTTCCTGGAGTCTAGTTTGCTTTTGGTTTCCTTAGCGTGATCTTCGTTAGGGGTCTACCAAATATTCTGGCAAGATGATGATATGGGGGAGACGGAAGGGATGGCTTCCTCTCCAACATATCATCGCCAGATTGTTGGAGGTTTCGGTTTGGTTTGTCTGGAGTTTGTGAACAGTTGATTTCTTTATATGAAGTCGGAGAGGCAAGCTCTCTTTTATCAAAAAAAAAATCTCAGTGCGAATCACCTGGCAGGATGATCCATATTCCATGAACATATCTTAGTGATATAATGTCAGGCAGCCTCTATCTGTTCGTGCAGTGACAAGTGGACAGAAAAATTAGGGACTTGATCTGGTTGATGGGCTTAATGATGGATTCGTCCTATCTTTTGTCTGTTACTTTATACTATTATGTGGCCGGTATGGATTTATGAGCACACTTGACTCAGAAACGTAACTGTAGAGAGCAGGAATTAGAACACATGTCTTACTTTCTTTGCAGGGAAATTAAAGGGGAACGTATTGATTAATCCTTAGCAATATGATTACAGCCAACAACGACAAGCTGACATGCTTCGAAATAGAATGGAATTCCAGGACCTGAATGCAGCCATACCATGATTGTGCTTTTCTATAAGAAGATTTGTATATGCAGTAAGAAAAATCTGCTACAGAAGTAAACATGTGAAAAAGGGTGATAAGAGAAAGACCATGACTTGTATTTGCGGGCTGGAATTTTCCTCCTAGTCATAGTCATGCAAGGAACAACATCCACCTGTCTTTTTTCTTTTTCGGCAAAAAGGGAGATATATTGATTAATTATCAGGAATATGATTACAGCCAGCAGTGACTCGCGGGCGAACTTCAGGATATAATAGAATTCCTGTTCCTGAATGCAGCCATAGTACAGTGATTGTGACCATGACTTGTATATGCGGGCTGGAATTTTCCTCCTAGTCATACTCATTCATGGAACAATGTCCAACAGCACGTATATGACAGGTGGCAGTTAGATTTAAGCACCCTTAAAGATCTGCACAAAGCATTTCTATGCTTACATATTCTAGAGCCATCTCTTCAGTGTTCTTCTAATACCTCATTCTAGATTATGTGGGTGACTCCTCTGGATCGCATACTCATCTCATCGCAGAGTCGTGATATAGTTTTTTCACTTCAACAGGTCTCAAGTAAAGGACTCTTTTATACTAGCAGCAACGAAGTTCCACGCGATTTATCCTTGTGGAATGCTCATCTCACGTCTTACATGCATGGCACAATGCTAAATTGATGATGGTAGCCGCGTCGCATGTACATGCCAAATTTCAGTTGAGCTATTTATCATAACGGTTGCATGCTTGAAGATATTCCAAGGGGAAGACACCATGCGCCACCGAGGTGATCAGTGAAACTAGGAGTGACATGGAGCAATGGCATCTCGCCGGAGCAAAATGCCTATCGCCCTGTTTGGGGATCAAATGTGAGATATAGCCCCTGAAGTGATATCAAAGCAAATTAGTTGACAGAAAAATTAGGGATCTGTGAGCACACTTGGCACATAAACGCAACTGGGTAGAGAGCAGGAATTAATTATATAGTAATGTAAGACGTTTTTTGGCACTATAGTATTTGGTTAGTAAAAAGTATCACATAGCCGCAACTCTGCAATATAGTACCGTGCATCTGAACGTACATTATCATCTGAAATATGTACCTTGATTCTGTAGTACAGTAATTGTGAAATGTAGCTTCTCGTCGCGCACATTGTTTCGCTTTCAGAAATATTTACGAGTATCTTCAGAGAGGTCAAATTTTTCTTCTCGATGGCATCTTCATGAAGTTTTTTCTGCAGCGTCACTTAATTTTGTGCCGGTGAGCTACAGTGAGGGAGTTTGGTACCATCAAACTCAATTACTGTGGCAGATAATTACCGCTAACTATGTCTTAACATGAGGAATTGGATGCACAAGAAACTACAGATTGGTTGAAACAATTGTGACAACTTCTACAACTAGCTAGTGATGCTTCACTCAAAATAGAGGAAGTGTACTTGCCAAAAGGAAAATCAGAGCTCTTCTGAAGAACAGGAAAAACAGAGGAAGAGTTTTTTTTACAGAGGAAGAGTTCAATGAACGGAGCTTCACTGGGCTGGAATGACCTGTTCGGCCTGGAACCGTCATACGTTTCGCTACAGAACATACAGTGCTGGGCCGGGCTGGGCCGGGCCCAGTCGACTGTGCACGTCCTTTTACGGTCTGTCTGTAAAAGCAAGCGTCCGCGGCTGCGCGCTCTGACTTTGTTTCATCAGTCAATCTTTGAATGCAATGCAGCAATACGAACGCGTAAATCAGTAAATGCAAAGTGAAACTGCCTTTTCTCTTTTAATCAGCACCGCTGAGAAACTGCATTTCCTGCTAGACATCATCGGGGACTTACTTGCTTCTTCACTTGATGTTGCATCAGACCTGAATATTATCGCCGAGCATGCAGCACCATCCACCAGGTTACTGTATTAATTACCATGGAGGATAAAACAACTGTTGCTTCTTTGAATCTTCTTCGTTTCTATCTCAATTATTTGTGGTTTCTATGTACAAACTCGAAGCAAATGGATAGTTGGCAGGATAATGTATGAGCGTATCTCTGAACGTACTCATGCAGTGAAAAGTGGACATAAAACAGGGGCGTGATCTGATGGGCTTAAAGATGGATTGGGATTCGTATTCTGTCTTTTCCTCTATTATATTATGTGTCGATACGGATTTTGTGATCGCGGAAACGTAATCAGACCACAAAGGTGGAATTAATAAGTTTGTCTCTCCACTTGTTCTTAAAGCTTTTTCTTAAAGAAGATTAGTTTATGGTGGAAATACTGTAGTAGTCTGAAAAAGTATGGAAATGCTAACAAGAGGAAGAACCTGGTTTGCAAGCACGTCCTACACCGTGTTATCTCTCGCTGGGAATCCTATTTGCTGCATAGGTTGCTAGTTAGCGAGCTAGCACGTAACACACCCCCCCCCCCCCACCCATGTGCTAACCGTTTTTTCTTTTTGTGTGCATTTTTTCTTTTTTTCTGCTTTTTATTTTGTCCTTTGTTTCTTTATTCATTTTCCTTTTTCCTTTTTTTCATGTTTGTTTTTTCTTTTCTTTTGTTCTCTTTTTACGTTCTTTTTATTTTTTTAAATCATGAACATTATTAGACATCACACACATTTTCTGAAATCATGAACATTTTAAAATTCATGAATATTTTTTATAAATTCGTTAATATTTTAAAATTCATGAATATTTTGAATTCGTGATTTTATACAAATTGAAGGACATCTTTTAAAATTGTGAACATCTTTATAAAACTCGTGAAAGTTTTTTTACTAGGTGAACATTTTTCTAAATTTGATGAACAATTATTGAAATCAGGAAAAAATAGTAATTCATAAACATTTTTAAGTTTTGACGAACATTTTTGAAATGCATGAACATTTTTCAAACACTACTTATTTCTGCCCCCCATATCCCTCGTGGCGTTGTCATTCAAAGTTGAGGGCAGGCCCTAGTAGGTGGCCACAAAGAGCATCTCCTTTCTGCCTTCAAAATTCCTCCTGCACTGTGACCTGATTGTTCTAGTAATCGAAGGCTCACATAAAAAAGAACGGCCATGGAGTTTTTGGTTTTCCACCGGTCTTCCTTAGCTTTTGGACCAAAAATAATAATTTAAAAAAAAATTGCACGAAAAAACATGTTTTTTTTTCTTCTGCGAGAGGCACGGTTTTGCTTTTGCGAGAGGCACGGCCATGCCTCTCGGAAACAGAAAAAAAAATTCTAATTTTTTTCCCTTCCGCGAGAGGCACGGTTTTGCTTCCGCGAGAGACATGGTTGTGCTTTCGTGTGAGGCACGGCCGTGCCTCTCTGAAACGGAAAAGAAATACGTTTTTTTTTTTTTGCTTCCGCGAGAGGCATAATTGTGCTTTCCCGAGGGGCACGGAAACTAAAAAAACGTGTTTTCTATTTATTTTTTCCTTTAGTGAGAGGCACAATTTTTCTTCCACGAGAGGCACGGCCATGCCTCTCGGAAACGGGAAAAAAAATGTTTTCTGTGTTTTTTTTCTTCTGCGAGGGGCACGGTTTTGCTTCCGCGAGAGGCACGGTTATTCTTTCGCAGGAGGCACGGTCGTGCCTCTTTCGGAAAGGAGAAAAACTTGCTCCCGGTTTGATTTTTTGTCCGGTTTTCTTTGTGAAATAAAGGTTCGTCAAAACCTATCAACATAGGATCTAGTTTTGAAGATCTCGACCCGAGGAATCCAATGGTGAAAACGGTTCATGATTTGGACGCACGGTTTAAGAGATAAAGCGTTTTGAATAAATGGATGTACGAAAAAAAAGAAAACTCTCAGGGTGCGCCACTTGTCACAAACTGAGGAGGTGGGAGATATCTTTGAAACGAGTTGCCCTCCGGCTCAATCGATGATAGAAAAGATGAGGATCAGGCTCTTGACTGCACGGTTTGGAGGCCCACTCTGAAATTTTATTTATGCTAGGACGGACAAAATTTTTACTACCACCTCAAATAGATACAGGAGAAAATATTTCTATATGGTGAACGGACAAATTTTTTGCAGAAACGCACCTTCCTTTATTAGTAGGTAATAGATAGATTATGTGGCCGGTATGGATTTGTGAGCACATTTGGCGGAGAAACGTAACTGTAGAGCAGGAATTACAACATATGTCTTATTTTATTTGCCAGGGAAAGGGAGATACATTGATTAATCATCAGGAATATGATTACAACCAACAGCGACAAGCTGGCATGCTTACCGAAAAAGGCTTTCGTTCCGCTTTATATTATAAAGCAAACCGCCCAAGCCAAACATCCAACAAGGTTCACACACACACAAGTCTCACAAATAAAGAGGTAGCAAAGGGTTAGTGCGGCACAACTCAACAAGTCCTGAAAACTGAAAACTCGAACACACGGAAGCTCAGACAAAGTGACTAGTCGGGCTCCGGGGGAGGAGGTGGCAGCGGGGGCGCCAAGTGGAAGGCCATCGATCGAAGGTCGGCGAGGAGAGTGTTGATGGCGTCCCGGTCCTAAGGGCGGCTAAGCGGCCGACAGAGCTGCAAGTAACCACACATTTTGAAGATTGCGTCAGTTGCACGTCGAAGAGGAACTTTCTGAATGACAAGCTTATTGCGAACGGTCCAAAGCGTCCAGGCAAGAACCCCACACAAAGCCATCTAATATGGCGGTAGCGGCGTGGGGAGGCGTGGATTTCAGCAAGCAAGTCAGGGAAGTTGGTGTTGCACCACTGACCACCGACCGTCTCGCGGAAACAGGACCAAAGAAACTGGGCTGTGGAGCAAGAGAAGAAGATGTGGTTAGCATCCTCCACCATGCCGCACAAGGGGCAGATCCCATCCCTAGGTCCATTACGCTTAAGGACTTCCACCCCAGACGGAAGGCGTCCCCGGATCCACTGCCATAAGAAGATCTTGATTTTCAAGCTGGCATGCTTCGAAAGAGAGGAATTTCCGGACCAGAATCCAGAGTACCATGATTGTGCTTTTCTATAAGAAGATTTGTATATGTAGTTATAAAAATCTGATACAGAAGTAATCATGTCAAGAATGCTGACCAGCTTCATAATAGAATCGAGTCCCTGGTCTTGAATATAACCATGGTACTGTGACTGTGACCATGACTTGTATATTCGGGCTGGAAATTCCTCCTAGTCATAGGCATGCAAGGAACAATATCCAATAGCACGTATGAGACGGGTGACAGTTGGATGCAAACATCCTTAAAGATCTGCACAAAGCATTTCTATGCTTACATATTCTAGAGCCATCTCTTCTGTGTTCTTCTAATACCTCATCTAAATTATGTGGGTGACTCCTCTCGATTGTATACTCATCTCATCAGAGTCCTGATATAACCTTCAATAGGTCTCAAGTAAAGGACTCTTTTATACTAGCAACAACGAAGTTTCACACAATTCATCCTTGTGGAATGCTCATCTCACATCCTGCATGACAACGATGTTAAACCGATGAAGGTAGCTGCATCATATGAACAAGCAAATATCAGTTGAGCTATTTATCATAACGGTTGCATGCTTGAAGATATTTTAAGTTTTTCTTTAGATAATGAGATGAAGTTGTATTAGTGTGAATTATATAGTTACTACAAAGTAGTACACTGCTGCAATAGTATGCATCTAAACGAACATTCCTATATGAATTAGGTACACATTTTCCATTTCAACGTGGCCATAGACCTGAAATCGGCACACAAACCATCACTACACGCGCAAATTCCTATCAAATGATGGAACATCAACGTATTTTTACCAAAAAACCAACAGTTGAACCGGTGAACCGGCAGTCCAGCCATTGAAAACCAGAACCGATAGGCTCACCGGTTAGATAACCGGCCTGTTTTTTGAACTATGGTTCCAGCCTCCCTTGTTTACTCACTTGTTCGTTCGAAGTTTCATAGCTGATCTCGAAACTGTTGTAAAAATATGAACTTAAGGTGGTCAGAGTCTCCCGCCAATCTGGTCGTCCTCCATGGATCAAGCCTCCTCATACTTTCGCAAAGTGTAATGTGGATGGTGCGACGTCTAGACCAGGAAACAGAGGTGCGATTGCTGCCGTTTGCAGAGATGAACATGGTAATTTCATGGGATCTTCCTCTGTTAATTTTAGCTCCATCAGTGACGCTCCGACGCTTGAGGCCCTTGCCTGTAGAGAAGCCCTTGCACTATCCAATGATGTGATGATAAGGCGAGTCTTCGACTCCTGTGATTGTGTTTAGTAATAAAGGATCTCATAGAAAAATCAGTTGCAGTATATGGAGCTGTTGTTAAAGAAATCAATGCTCGAGCAGAAGAGTTTGAAGCTTCTAAATTTATTCATGAGAGTGGGAGGAGAAAGTTTGAAGCGGATAGTCTATCTAAGTTTTATTATTATTAGATTTGGGTATAGTTGAGCCCCCATGTAGGTGCGCCACATTATCTTGGCTGTCCAATTTTGCATTGAAGTTCTTGCGTAATAAAATCACTTTTTTGTTTTTCCCAAACAATAAAAGATTTGGACTTGAAGCTTTGCAGGACAATATCACACAAGTACTACTATGTCGAGAAACTGTTTTGATTTTTTCTGGTGCAACAGGAATATCGAAATACTGAATTATGTCATTTGATAAATTTATGTTGCACCAAAAAATCTGAAACGTTTTCCACGCGCATTACCGGACTCGCCGCCTAGGCCGTCGGCATAGGTCATTTCCCGTGGGCGTAGATGTATGCCTACAGCTGCCGTCGGCATAGCCCCGTCGGCATAGATCACGTCAGCGTAGTCTTGTCAGACCGTCGGCATAGTTTAACCGTCAGTAGTGTTTTTCACCTGACGGTAACGGACGGCGCCGTCAAAAGCGCTGACGAATCACGGGAAGCCACGTGGCCTAGGTATGCCGACGGCCAAGCCGTCGGCATAGGTGGAAATCTATGCCGACGGCTCGGCCGTCGGCATACCTAGGCCACGTGGCTTCCCGTGGTGCCTCCTAGCGGCAGGTTCATCTATGACGACGGCTTTGCCGTAGGCATAGCCCTGCCATGTGGCAGGCCCTGGGAAGCCCTGGGCGCATCTATGCCGACGGCTTTGCCGTAGGCATAGATTTTTATTATTATTATTTTCCCTGTTTTCTCTTTTTCAATTCATTTTGACAGCATTTCAAAGCAGAAAATATGGGATTATGCAGAAATATGACAGTTCATCATCTAAACATACTCAAGTTCATCATCATCATTTAACCAAACTCAAGTTCATCATCTAAAGATCATCACCGGCGAAAGTTCATGAACATAAGTAGTGCAAGACATGGAACATCATTTCAAAGTAGAAACTAACAAGTTTCAAGTAGTTCTTGTATGATGTTGACTTTCAAAGTTTCAAGTTCAAATGTTTTCTTGTTTGGAGAAACAAAAATGAGAATGCGTGAGCTCCTTTGTGCCTCCAATCCCAGGAAACTAAGATCAAAAGGGAATCCTTTGGTATGAATGTGTGTTGTTGATTTGCAAAAATCATGACAAATATCTCTGGGAAAGTAATATTTCCTGTTCTTCAACTTCACAGAGGACAGTAGTTTTATTGTTCTCATTTTTATTCTATTAGACCTATCAAATCGGTTAACAGCAAACAGAGGAAACATGGTCTCTTCGTATTCAACCGGCGGCTCTGTGTTCTATCAGTTAGCGATTAAATATGCCACCTGCATTTTCAGATAAACAAAACTATTTCACTACCACAACTCTGCAATAGTATGCATCTAAACGAACATTTTTATCTAAATTAGGTACGTATTCGCCGTCTCAACATGGAAAATCAAGTTGGGCGTACATTTCGATTTTCAGTAATTGCCTAGAAAAAAATGGTGCATGTGGTTGCAGCCGGTGAAGTGTGTTTTGGTCAGTTTTGAGGTGTACATGTGTTAGGCATGCAGTTCCCCTCTCTAACCTGAATTATGCCTGATGAAAATATACGGCACGCAGTTAAATCAAATGTTTTTCTAATGGTCACGGGGAACAACAAACCATCCACCTGAACATTTCTTTGAGCAAAGAGGCAAAACAGTAGGTTACAGGGCGTGAAATATAAGTCTAAAAGGCACATGGTGCAGCCATGACTGGGCCGATCGTTGTGTCACACCAGGGAAAAGACCCAAGATACAACAAGGAGGGGCTAGCTAGAGAGAAAGCTATGTTGGCGTAAAAAGTCATCCCAGTGCGGTGGCCACCGGTGTGAGTGCGCCAGGTCAAGTTTCGTGGCGGATGCGCGTGTATGAGACATATCTGACCATTATCTAGGCCATGTATGGGGCATGTCCAGGTAGTGTCTGGGCAGAGTCTGTGCGTGCGTGGTGAGTTAGTTGGTGACATTGCTGAAGGGGTGACCGTGTCTCTGCGCTGGACCCGGCCACGTCGATCGCATCAGAGCGTGACGGGCGTGCGAGCCGTGGAGCACGGATCGTGGCGAGCGTGTCAGTGGGGCGTGGCGTGGCGCGTCTATGCGCACGGGTATAAAACCCCTCCCCTCCTATGTAGTTGTTGTGAGGTGTCGAGTTCGAGCTCGTGAGAAGAAAATACTGAAAAGCAGTCAGCGCTGCGAAGTGTGCGCCACCAAATTTTCTGTGTTGATCCTCTCCTTCTCTAACCGTGTCCACTCCGATCGCCGGTGAGCAGAGAGTCCATTCAGATAACATTTGGTACTAGAGCCTCGGGGCGATCCTGACCGGTGGCCATGGCGATTGTTCTGTACGGAGCCAGAGGGAGCACAGTGTCATTCTCGTTGCCGATGCTCAAGCCGGAGAACTACACGGTGTGGGCGATCAAGGCAGAGGTCATCCTCAACACCCAGAGTCTTTGGGAGGCGACGTTGCCGGCGGACGACGCGGCGATCGACGAAAAGAAGAACAAGGCGACGAGGGCGCAGTTTTTTGGCATGCTCTCTGGAGATATTTTGGTGTAGGTCTTGACGAAGATGGCGGCGGAGGTCTGGGCCAGCCTGAAGACACGCTTTGTCCGAGCTGATCGGGGGCGCAGCTGTTTGGCGCGTTGTCTGCAGGTATTTTTGTTAGGACCAAGAGTATATCGACCAGAGGGGGTGAATGGGAGATTCAAAAATTCTTGCGAATGTTTTGAATTGATCCCAAACACAGCAGCGGAAATAAGGTTCGGTAGAGAAGAACTTAATCAAGCACTATAAAGATGAACATATATATCGATGTAGGAAGCTATTATGGTACGAGCATGGGATATCGCAGGTTTGATAATGATGATAGTTATGCAGTATGCAAACAGATGCGGTATCATGAGAGAAAACAAGATATGAACTACGAGGGAAAACTCGAGAAAAAGCAATGATGAGGTGAAAGAAAGTGACACGTGTAAAACACACCAGTCTGAATAAGATAAGCAGGATGAGAAATATAGGTGACTGGGACGACTAAAATGAATGATGAGAATGCAACATGATGACAGAAATGAATGATATGCACCAGACAATGATTGATCAGATAAACTATCGTCACAGAGCACGAAAGTAAACTGCTGAAGGTAATGCAGTAAAGTAGAATGAACTAGTGATGCTCGATGGCGACACATGGATTTGGTAGACTAGTTCGTCCTTCTGCCAAAGGACTACGTCAGGTTGGAGGGGTTGTGATTTAACACAGAAGATAAAATCTCTTCGCCCTATTCTCCTTCAACTAAGAGCTGATCAGACTCTAGTTGATTTCACTCGTGGTAGATACTTGTCGGCGATCTCCAAACCTTCGACAGACCCTCTTCACGAACCACAATTACTCTTGATTGCTGAAGATCTTGCTCAGTGAAGACAACAACTCTTCAACACTCGAGTCGTCACCTATCCGTCTAGAGATGCGCAACTCTCAAGAGTAATAGGTATAAGAACTCTAACTCATAACTACTGTGATGCTCAACCACCGTCTAAATTTCAGGCTCTTGATTTTTTCTCTCGGTGGATTTTAAACTCAAATCACTCGGAGAAGAGATGCTCAATCAATCTTCTCAGAAATCTTAAGCGGAGTAGCCCATGGGTAACGTTGGAGTGGGGTGGCTATTTATAGCCACAACCTTCCCTGGAGGGAAAAGATCAAATTGGACATGTGTAGCAGCCAATGGCCGAACGACACGAGTCCAACGGTCGGAAATTGAGCACAATGGTAACATTCCTTGCGGAGCAAATAATGCTAACTCCTCAGTTCGAAACATATCTCCTGCAGCACGAAGAACAACGTCTACTGCTGGCAAGTAATCATTCGAAACATAAAGAGATTTCTCTTAGTCTCGCATAGGTTTTGAGCTAAGCATCGCAACAGATCTAAGCTTTGAAAACCTATAACCCTCTTAATAGTACGGATGTCCTATGACTCAAATAAATGAAAAAAAAACAACGAAATAAATACTACGTCTTCACTTTGTCTTTGACTTTCACTCGTTGCAGTCAATTTTCTTCGAACATAATCTCCAAACCAATTGCTTCATATCAGCAATAAATTTTCGAGGGGTTGACTCCTTCACACCAATCTTCTCGCCTACATGTACTCAACAGATGTAGCTCATTCTTCTCTGCAATGCAGATATTCTTCGGTGAAGTTCCTCGAACTTGACACTCGAGACAGCATTCTCTTTGGTTCGGCATGGACTATTTTCTCTTTGTGTGCACTAGCAAACAAATCAGTCCATGCATGTCCAAAACACAGGAGGGCAAATATTGCACCAACAATTTTGATGCAGGCCTCGACGAAGAATACGGTAGCGGAGGTGTGGGCCAGCCTGAAGACACGCTTCATCGGAGTTGATCAGGTCAGGGAGGTGTGGCTGTCCACCCTCCACGGCGAGTTCGAGCGGCTATGCATATTGGACGGCGGGTCACTGGACGCGTTCGCCAGGAAGATTTGCGGCATGGCGGCGCAGTATACTGGGCTAGGGTCGACGCTGGACGACGCAGCGATGGTGAAGAAGCTGTTGGACTCCGTTCCCGACCGCCTGTACTCCGCCCTCTCCGGAATAGAGCAGTTATGTGACGTGGAGAAGATGTCGTTCGAGGAGGCCCTAGGCCAGTTGAAGGCATTCAGCGAAAGGTCGCGCCGACGCCGATGCATGCAGACCAGTGGCGAGCGGGCTGACGACCAGTTGATGCTCACGGAGGCTTAGTGGGAGGCATGGCGACGTCAGCGGCGGCAGCCTCGACCACGAGGCGGCGGCAGCAGCACGACATCGGGTGGAGGGAGGCGTCGCGACCGGTCTTACAACTGCGGCATGCGCGGGCACTTCTTCCGCGACTGACGGAAGCCGAAGAAGGCGGAGGAGGAGAAGGCTCTCCTCGCCGACATCGACGACGACGGGCCGACCCTGCTATAGGTCATGGCTTAGGGGATGATTGTTGGCATAATAAGCCATGCCCTTGCGGTGGCGACCGGCGTGAGCGCGCCCAGGTCGAGTCTGTGGCGGGCGTGTGCGCGTGTATGGGGCATATCTGGCCATTATCTGGGGCATGTCCAGGTAGTGTCTGGGTAGAGTCCGTGCGTGTGTGCGTGTGTGAGTTAGTTGGTGACATAGCCGGATATGTGCGCTGGACCTGGCTGTGTCGATCGCGTCCGAGCGCTACGGGCGCGTGAGCTGTGGAGCGCGGATCGTGGCGAGCGTGCGCGTGGAGCGCATCTTGAGCACGGCGTGGCGTGTCTGCGCGCGCGTATAAAGCCCCTCCCTTCCTGTGTAGTTGTTGTGGGGTGTCGAGTTCGTGCTCGTGAGAAAATACAAAAAAGCCGTCAGCGCGGCGAGGTGTTTGTGCGCCACCAAATCTTCTGTGTTGATCCTCTCCTTCCCTAACCGTGTGCGATGGCCGGTGCGCATAGAGTCCATTTAGATAACAACCTAAGCCAAAGTGACAAAACATGGAACCCACGCTTCCAGGATCTATTTGCAGATCGAGAGAGAGCAATGCTGCCTCCAAAGCAGGATGTCGGCAACGCACAAGTTGCAGGAGCAGCTAGCTGGGGTGGTCGGTGACGTGTGTGCTGGACTGGTGCACTCAATCCTGTCGGGCTAGAGATCATCGGCCTTTTCGTTGTCGCAAGCTGAGGCGGGGACCACGACCGACGGAAGCTCGTTTGTCTCCCTGGCATTCCTATTGCCGGCCAGCTCTTTTCCTCTACTCACCAATCCTCTGTTGCACGAATTCCTCTAGACCCATCCCTTCAGTGTTCTTCTAATACCTCATCTAAATTAAATTATGGGATGCCTCCTTTTGATCGTATACTCATCTCATCAGAGTCCTGATATAATTTATTCCCTTCAATAGGTCTCAAGTAAAGGACTGTTTTATACTAGCAGCAATGAAGTTTCACACCATTCATCATTGTGGTATGCTCATCTCGCATCCTGCATGACAACAATGTTAAATCGATGAAGGTAGCCGTATCACATGAACATGCCTTTTTTTTTTTGAACAGACGCTTATATCACTACGAGAATAACTGCTTACGCCGACGGCCTCATCTATGCCGATAGCCCCTGTCGGCATAGATGGACCTATACCGACGGCCAAGGACAGGCCATAGGCGTAGAAAAGCCGTCGGCATACATCCATCTATGCCGACGGGGCCGTCGGCATAGACGAGGCCATCGGGACCGCTCGAGATACGCCTACGGGGCCCGTCGGCATAGCCCGGGCCCACTTACCCGGTCAACCCTGACCGTTTGACGGCGTTGAAACTACGCCGACGGGAGGTAACAGCGGCCGTCGGCATATCTATGGCAGAGGTATGCCTACGGCATAGCCGTCGGCATAGACCTGGCCCATGCCCCTCTGCTACGTCATCGATCCGTGGGACTGCACCTCCGTGTGCGCACAGATATGCCGTCGGCATACATTTATTTTACTTTATTTTTTTATTTTTAATTTATTTTGTTATTTTTACTTTATTTTAGTTTTTGTTTTTGCATAAGATAATTATGCTTTATCTAAAAAAACATACCCCAATGGTATATCGATTGCCCCCCGTTACGAACGTCGCTATCGCCGTGTCACGGAGGGGGGAAACGGTCAACATGGAGGGTATTCTGGTTAGTGGGGGGATTCGGGGTGTAGCTATGTCACCGAAACATCGCACGGGTCCCGATGCATATGTGAAAGTGTTCAGGCATGCGTAGACGCCCGTCTTGGGGCTCCGCGGTGTGGCCCCCTGCACGCAAGGCAGTGCCACCGTCACTTGGAGGGGGCCAAACCCTGGAGACGCGTGCCGCCTCTTCGGACATGCCACCACACCGTATGGCATGTATGAGGTCCCGGTGCGACGCTCCAGTGGCATTGCTACCCCCCAGGCCCCCCGTCCCGCCTAACCCTGTAGCGTTTGACCACGGGATCTAGCCCTTTGACTTTGCACGGACGGGCTTTGACTAGTGGACCTATCCACCCGGTTGTGTTAGGTCAGCCCATAGGAACACTTTGGAGCAACATCCGGGCCAGACCCACAGCAAGATCCCCTCCGTGTAAACCCGACGCGTCAGTTTCCCCCTCCAGGTGCCGGCAGCGGCGCCGTCCGTGGGGGGGGGGGGCACCTGGAGACGCGTGCCGGGTGTTTGCACCCGCCACAGGGCGTTTGCACCCGCCACAACACTTCCAGACTTGTGAGAGGCCGCCTACGCAAGATTTGGCGGCATGCTAGCCCCCGGAGGCCGCCGGCCACAGTCGTAGACACGCGAAAAGGAATCCGCGTAGAGGGAATTGTTCAGATACTTCTCCATCACGAACAATTATGAAAAATTACCATCAGTCCTACAGCACATGTGCCCACGTCGTGTAAAAAACTCATGATTTTATCGCGCTCCGAGTATTTACTAATATTCACGCCGCATCGTTACCGCAGAACGCCTACTACCGTGTAATCGCCATCCGTGAGGGGGGGCACAACCCGGAGACGCGTGCCGCCTCTTCGGACATACCACCAGACCACCCCGCATGTATGAGGTCCCGGTGCGACGCTCCGGTGGCATTGCTACCCCCCCCAGGGCCCCCGTCCCGCCTAACCCTGTAGCGTTTGACCACGGGATCTAGCCCTTTCACTTTGCACGGACGGGCTTTGACCAGTGGACCTCTCCACCCGGTGGTGTTAGGTCAGCCCGTAGGAACACTTTGGAGCAACATCCGGGCCAGACCCACAGCAAGATCCCCTCCGTGTAGACTCGACGTGTCCGTTTCCCCCCTCCAGGTG